>NW_017295839.1:1960002-2138819 GCF_001594075.2 Trachymyrmex cornetzi
AAAAAAAAAAAAAAAAATTACGAGAAACATTACTCACATTTTTCACAATTTACTAGCATATAATCCAGCGCAATTGTAGAAACTGACTTAGATTAATCGAATGGTTGTATGATCTGTTTGATAAACAAATAGACAAGTTTTACGCTCACAATTTGTGCTACAACGTAGCTGCGTAAATCATTGATTGTAAATGTGATTCTTCTATTGATAAAAAAAAACATACTAAAAAACTTGCGCTTAAATCTTCTAAAGTTCATGTAAAACATAAAATAAAATATTGCTAAAACACAATTTGCAACACTAGATCTATAGGATGGTCCTTTTTTAAGGGATCCTTTTTTTATATATATAAATATAAATTTAAAAACTAATTTTAAGAAAATTTCTATAATGCCGCAAAAAAAACTGTTTCTTAAGATAATCATCGAATTAATATAAATTAAATATATATGTAAATCTAACAGTTACACATTCAATTAAAACTGAAAAAGTTAAAATATCATCATAGAAGAAAAAACGCATGTGTGGAAGTATTTTTATCACACACAAATATAAAATTGAAATTAATCAGATTTAGCTAGGACAACGCGCGTTATCGAAAAAAAGTACAAAAATAATGTACGCGATTTAAATAATTATGATCCTTTTGAATTTTGTTTCGATTACTCGATACCTTTCAGATTTATTCTTATAATCGTTCGAAACAATGAAAACGTCGTAAATAGTAATTCGTGCCAAACAGTAAAGTTGTCCGTATGAAATTATGAATAAAAATGTAGAAGCAGAACAAGTTAGCTCGCATAACAGTGAATTTTTCGTTAGAGAGAAGTAACTGGAATGTGTGTTGTAAACGATCCGAACATCATCATCCGTCAATGCAGAGTCTCCTTTCGTCTGTTATCATTCGCACATTGAGATTATAGTCTAATGTAGTTCTCGTAAAGTAGTTTTCGTCAATGAACGTTTCCTTTACTTCGCACGAAAGGCATACTTCCAGTCCTGCAACAGAATGGCAACAAGTTTTAAGCCTAACTGTTTCAAAAATAAAAAGAATCTTGTGTCTTCGATTATTTCTACGGATAATATAACTCTAAAAATTGAGGAATATAGAAATGCAGTAATTTAAAGTTTAGATATCTATAATGAATAAATCCATACAGAAATAATAACTTATGTTGTATAATCACTAAATCAAGGTAATATATTTTTTTTACTTTAAATATAATATTAATTATATCAATACATAAAAAAATATTATAATACTTTGATGTAAATTAATGATAATTATGTTAATAGAAATTTTATAATTTTTTTTTTTCCTACAAAAAATATTCTCGCACTTCATATGGTTTTCTGCATTTTATATGATATTCTTCTGTAATAGTCTTACAATTTGTGGATTAATATTGACGTCAATTCTATTTTTATTAAAGACACAAGATATTTATAATTATATTTTATACAATATTAATAACAGTGCTCTGAAAGAAGCGCATAGTATTAAATTAACTAATGAGCATTTATATTTCATCATCATAGCAAGCACACAAAAATCATGGAAACAATTATGATACACAATTATTGTTTCGGCATGCAATTCCACACAATACAAGTTTACATTTACTTCTTCTGCAACTTTCTTAATTATGTAGTTATTAATATTAGTATTCACATTCTGTTTTAAAGCTTATATTCGATACAATTATTATATTTATTATTATTATCACTATATTTATGAAATTCACATCAAAAGCATTTATTAATTATTGGAAAACAATTGAAGAAGCAAGTGAGCGAGATGTCTTTAAAAAATTAAATACAAATATTATAAGCTAATAACTTTTATTTTCAATATAAAATAATTTGATTATTTATAAGAATAATCAACCGATAATATACAATCTGATTATATATTTTTAATCTTTATATAAAAAGTATATCTTTAAAAGATGTATTATCTTTATCGACTTGCTCCTTCAACATTAACCAGATATTTGTTTATTTAAAAGAAATAAAATATTTAGAAAGAAATGAAAAACAAAAACAATAAACAAAAATAATAATCGCAACCAGTTAAATTATGTGCTTAACAAAAATCTCTATGTACTTTTCTACGAAAAAAATACGCACCTTATTATTTATCCTTTCGCCATCGGCATTGATATATCTCCGCTATGTCATTGTCATCCTCGTCTTGTACCTTGGATTCCGCTCAATTAATACTCAAAAACCAAAAGCGAAACAAAAACGACAACGCAAGTTGATCCAAAGAATAAACCTCATAGTTAAGCACAAGTTTACGTGCGAAAAAATGCACAATATTCCATTCATTACGAACATTACGTTACACGTTCCATAAATTTCTATTTTTTTTCTACATGCCTTTTTGGCGTTCTAGATCAAATGTATTGTAGAATCCATCTATTCTAAAATTGAGACAAACTGAATCGATGAGTGTAAAAAAAGGACGAGTAATATTTAATAAATTTTTCAGTATTAAAAAACTGTTTAATTTTCATTTCAGTGAAAGAACTAAGAAAATTATTTTTGAGAATTTTAATGACATTTAATATTTCTGAAACATTCCTGAATCTTATCTATTGAAAATTTAGATTTCTAATTTAGACTCATACCCTTTCTACACTCGAAAATATAAATTTTATGGTATACTACTACATACCTTATTTACCTTAAATTATATTAAACAATTATTTCTCTTTATGTTAAACAATATGAAATAAAAATAATTTACACAAAATAATTTTAGAAACAGTGGTGTTAAAGTACTGGCTATTAAAATATCTCTTTTGGTTGCTCAGGTTTAATCGTTGACTATTCAAAAATCTCATCAAAGAAGCTCTTCTACATTTTAACGGAGTGTAACATTTTTTAAAAATCTTGAATATTATGAATCCTTGACTTGTGTCCTTTCTAAGTGCTAATTTTCAACGTCTATTTTAAGCCTAAAAGCTTGAGATAAATGCTCTATTTGCACTAAAAACGTACCTATCTATTTCAAGACTAAGACAAAATTATTTTCGAACAAAATTGGAACACAATTAGGACTTGGATACTTCTTTATTTTAGAACCTGCCTTTAATCTTTAATCGCATTTTAATGGAACATGTGAAATTGAATCTTTAATTAAACAAATAAAATATTACGCGTTCTATCTTCGTTCAATTTCTCACACTATATATAGAAATAAAAAAATATTCCATCATAAATATATTTTATATGTACTGATATGGCAAACGTGTACTAATAAAATAGCTCAAAATAAAATTACATCAAACGAACTTACAAGTGAAGTTCGATCATAATTATGCGAATGCTTCGTCCGAGTAGAAATATAGTCATGTCTCGTTTTGACAAGAGGGAATGTTCTTTGGATGATCCATGATAACGCCCATCGACGTTCACGCGAATGTGCTCGAGACCGTCTTAGCTTCGAAGATCTATCTCGAAGATTCTCCTTAGAAGAATCGTAGCCGTAAGGGCGGACTCGGGGATCTCTCGCGAATGTTTTCAAAACTTAAAGATATTTTAAATGATAAATGATTGTCCATTTTCTTTCAAAAATTAGGAAGAATACACGTAGCATGATGCCATTGTTGTCCGGGAAAACAAGAAACATAATGAAGATGAAGATCCACTGCGCATGCGTGGCGACGCAGCGCTAGCGTTTCAACTTTTTTTGGCGCAAGCTTTAAAGAAGCTTGTTGAAAGGGAATAGCATGAGACATAGATGTTCCAAAATAAATAATCTAAAGTAGATCTAAAATAGATAAAGTCTACAATACTTGCTTTTAATTGCAAAATCTTTGTGTGTGTGTGAGTGCGCGCGTGCATTATTATTGATTATTAGAAGTTATTATAATTAACAAAATTCTAAAATATAAACTTTATAAAAATATTTCAAATAGAAATTGTTTGTATTTTCGAAATATCTTGTGGTCAATATAGTTTTGTTGCAGATAGAGTATATCAAAGAATGTAACATAGATTTCAACCTAAATTTTTTTTCTTTATTGAAATTATATACTTTTTTCTTACTCGATTTTCCTAATATTTTTCATGTAAAATTATTTAAATAATTAAAATTATCAAAAAGTAAATAGTTCACAAAATATTTCATATTTTACCATGATATGTATAACATTTGATGTAAATAAGATATGAAATAACTTGTAAAATGTAAAGCACTTCATATTCTTCGATCTTATTTTAGACTTGTATAATAGAAAAACAATAATTGATTAATGTAAGAGTATATAGCTATGGAAAAGTGAAACTGTATGTTGCATATTATACACTTATGCATCATGTCATATGCAAAGAAAATTAAGTATGATTATACACTTTTTTTCAGAAGCAATTTAATCTTAATTTAAATCTTGATTTAACACATAATTATTAAAAGTATTATAAAAAATGTTTTATATACATTATTATTATCATTTCTTCATAGACTAACTATAATAAAAAAAATCGTGATGACTTCAAAATATCAATGGAGAAGAAATTAAGAATAAATTAAAGTCTTCGTTTGAAAATAATTTATTTATTATTTATTAAAATCTCAAGGCACTACCTTCATCATTTTTAACCTATTAATGTAATCGAGAATAAAATAATTATTAATTTATGTAACAAATTATCCTATCTAAAAAAAGAATGTGTGTATATTAAGAGTGCTGTGTATGTCGCTTCGTAGAATATACATATAAAACTCATATCTCTTTTTCAATCAAAATCATATACTCTTGATATCTCGCAACGCAGAAATCAACAAACATTAATTTTTTCTTTTTTTACATGCACCGTTGAAATCTTACGAGAAATCGCCTACATCATTTTGTGCCACCATTAAATATATTTCAAGTATAATTCAAATATATTTCGAATATATTTTTTAAATTTCAACTTGACATTTTTTCCTAATAAAGTTTTCAAATACATTCGATATATATCTATGTTCAAATTATATTTTAAATATATTTTTCTCTATACAATTATGTAAATATATCTATCGCTGTAAATAAAATATATCTTTAAGATACCTTATCTTATATTTTCAAGATATTATATATTCAAGAATCGAAATTGCTGCAATCTGGTTTTGAACCGCGCATAAATTGCGATTAAGATACCGCTAAAAGCCATATGGCGATAAATTTTTAAGATCGATTTATTTATAACGCAAAATATATAACAAAATATATTTCGTGCTATCTAATATTTTTATCGACACATGAGATATATGTGTGTTACTGCATTGCAAACTTGGAGAAACTCTTTATAAAATAAAATAAAGAAAAATCAAAATACATCGTCAATATTTCTCGATGTATTCCAATTTTGACTTCATTTAAAACGTTAGAATATATTTTCCGATAAATTTTAATGAATTATATTCCGATTTATATTTCAATTTATACCGTAATAAATACACATGCATGTAATTGTAATAATAAATTGAATAAAATTCGGAATATTTTCATAATTATTAGATTTATAACATTGTTTTTACATAGTCTTTTGCTTATTTTAGTCAGGCCTTTTAATCATTAATATATTTAGTTTTTTTTTCAGGATTTGCTTTGCGAATCTATACTGTATTATATAGTTAAGCAAAGTTCCAATTTGCACAATACTACTTTTAAATAACATGTGCGTAATTTCATCAATTTTGTGGCAAAAAAGAAAAAAAAAGAAGAAATAGACACACATTTTAGGGCAAACGAAGAAAAGTTTTTAAATCAGACTACATAACGCGTGATAAATAAAATATATGATTTTTCATTATGTTTAGATTTCTTTATATTTTTGAGTTCTTATCAATATATATATATTTTTTGGTTTTTATCGATTCCTCTAACTGCATTCATTTTTTTATTTCAGTTAAAATCAACGTGTCGAATATATTTGATTGTTGCGATCTCTTTGTGTAAATCATGAATATAAGAAAATGACTGAACCTGCTATAAAATGTCTACGTAAAAAAGAGAAATATAGAAAAGAATACATGATATCAAATCAATATTGATTATACTACCTTATTGACACAATTTTAGATGTACAAATTTTAACATATACTAGATTCATCAATAAAAACATAATTTCAAATGTTTTATGAATAATCATAGTAAATAAATATCTAATAAAATGCGTAAAAATGCTTCAAAATTGGAAGGCAATAATGAAACCCTACATATTTCAAAATAGATTTAATATATTTTAATATTTCTAAGATAACTTAATATTATAAATGATTTTTATGTCAAATCAAACAGAAAAAAGTATTTTTTATTCTTTTTTGAAATTTTTTATTCTTATACATAATATTAAAATATGCATTTTTATCAAGTTCTAATGCTATAATCATAATGTTTTTTAAGGTGAGAGAATTTTACACAAATTACGAATATCTTTAGAACGTTTTAACTTCCAAACGATATAACTTTAACCTCTTAAAAAATTTTTTTTAAATATTTAAATATATATTTTCCAACAATTATACGTTATTTAAAAATTTGTTTATTCACGCGTAAAGTGTGATAAATCCGCCTTAAAATGATTTGTCAAGTTCTGTATTTTAAACCGTTTTGAAGTTAAAGCATTCTAAACGTATCATGACTTCAAAATTTGCATAAATTAAAAAATTCCATATCTCAAAAAGTATTATGGTTATAGCGTTAAAACTTGACAAAAATACATATCTCAACATTATGTATAAGAATAAAAAATTTCAGAAAGAGCAAAAAACACGCATTTTTCGGTTCGATTTGATGTAAAATATTCTTATATAAAAAAATATTCGTATATTTTAATAATACGAGTTTAAATTTCTTAACGTTTTTCATAGTTAAAAATCTTTACATTTTCAATTAACGTAACATTTTTGTATATTTACAATATTATGTTATTTAATATTTCTTTATCGTTTTTATATTTGTCATCTACATTTTGCATAAAATGACAGATTAGCTGGTCCAGTTATTTCTTACATTTACGATGTAAGTGAGTAAACCTTTATCTGAAAAATGAATCTCACGTAAATGCAATATAAACAAGGTGTTCCAATTAAAACGATGATTTATATACACCCTGTAATTATATATAATACTAAAACACGTAAAAAAGTTTTTAATTTGCGTCTATAATGAATAAAGAGAAATACCATATCAAACGCTAATACTTTGTTGTTTTTCTAAAAAAAATTGCTGAAATTTTCTACTCATCTTAGGAAATGACGATAAATAGCCTTACAAAGTGTATAATAAAATGTGTGTCAAATATAATTATAAACTATCTTGAATGAATAAAGTTCTTAAAATAAATCATCAATGTTCTAATCGATGATTTAAGGAGAATCCTGCATATAATTCTACACTGAGTGGTTCACTTGAAAGGGTATATTTACGTCACGCTTTATCACATGATAGTTAGATGTGTTCTATTCGGAGCACATTCAGGACATGTACTTATTGTTAGATATGCATTACGCAATACTATGTTTTTACGCCACATATAAATTGACACACTTTCCACACTCTAATTTCAATATTTTTCTTGATACGTTCTTTCATAATTTGTATAAAAAAGCAACAACGAGTTATTTCATTTAAGAGATTATAAAATAATTGTGAATACAGAGACTAAATAAATCTTGTTAATACTTCATTTTAATATTTTTAATTTTAATATTTTATTCAAATTTGACCAATTAATTTTAATTTTACCAGACTTTCATTTTAATTTTATAATATTAAGTTTTCTAGTTTTCTATTTTGTGATACCAAAAGATAGAAATTAATCGATTGAGATATGAATTGTTTATAGATTATCATTCTAAAAGAATATATTTTAGAGTCTTCGCTCACCCTAGAAATACATCTATCTATTCAGTGACGTCGTACTTAAAAAATCATCGATAAACGAATAAGAGCACGGTAAAATATATCTGTTCTCTTTAGCTACAGTACGTTATATATATATATATATATATACACATATATATATATATATATACACATATATATATATATATACACATATATACACACACACACATATGTACGTACGTATGTATGTATGTATTCTGCATTTAAGATGAAACAAATGTTATAAGAAAGCATTATAGAGTAAAAGAGGATAGATAAAACTTGTTAGAAAAAATACAGGATACGCAGCTGAAGAGAACGGATTTAACGAATCAATAAAGCGGAATAGAAGCTAACAAGAAACGGAAAATGGAATCCACCCGGCTTATGTAGATGACGAGTGAATGCCAAAAGCTTGGAAGATCTTATTTTTAAACCCGGGTTTGTTAGGACTAGCATCATGTTGGTGCTGGCCACTGCTCGCCGCTGACTGTCCTTCATGTAGCGCCCTTTGCACCAATGGCAGCGAACTGTTCACCTGCGTTCGATTGCGTTCGTATGCGTGCGAGTGCGGTCGCCGATGAGATTCGGTCAGATCAGGTTGTGCCGGACGTGACGGACGACGAAACGAAAAAAAGAACAAAAAGAAAGAAGAAAAGGATAGTAGACGGCTATAAGTGTTTGTGTCAGCTACTGCATAACATGCGGAAGTGCATACGGCTAATTTATACGTCGAAATGACAAACGACAGAAAAAAAACTCACCTCTTCATGACTTTGTTCATGTTCGCTATTAGCCAGACTGGATCGTGAGCCACGTCTGGTAGAACTTTTGTCATCGCCTAACAGTGTCTGTACCACCCGTGCCTTACTCACTAGCTCTAATGCCTGCAAGAAGAAAAATAAAACCAAATTATTTTACAAGTGCATATTATTGTAACTAATTAAATCAAATTTTAATTTTTATACTATTTTTAATGGTATATATTTTTTTTCATATATGTATTACGTATATCAAATGTATTTGTTATTAGTTTTAATTTGCAAATTTATTATATGATTCTAATATTTGATCTAAACATTTAAAGGCCTGGTTAAGTTGAACTTTTTGCACAATTAATATTTCTTCTTTTTCTTTTCACGTTAAAGAGAGAGAAGAAAAAATGAATTGTGCAAGGAGTCTAGCTGAAAAGAGTAATCTATTATTTAACATTTTGACTACCAATGTCTCAAACCATAAATTTGTTCCAAGTAAATAAAAAAATTTTTCTCTCTTAATGACAGGCCTCTTTATTTTATAATTGTTGTTGTAATATTGTATAATTGTTAAAATATTATTTGTGCATGAATTATAGATATGACTTGAAGAAACAATCAAGAAATTTTGCTCATATATTAATTATATATATTAATTATTATATGGCAATCAATTAACATTATATTAATTCAAATTAAAATTAGAATTAAAAAATATTTAAAAAAGAATATTTTAAACGTAGACAAAGAAAATGAATTTTGTGTAACTTTGCAATGTGCAAAAATCATGCAAGATTCTAGAACAGTGCTAAGAAACTTTTACTCACTTGTTGCACGTGCTGCGTGCGAGAAATGTAAGAAATATTGTTAGTTATATTATTTGCAATTATACGTACTAATTCTTGTATTCTTGTATATTCTTGATCAAAAGAGTTAATACAAATATTATCTACCTCTCTTCGAGATCTCAAGGCGCAATCTTCGAGCGTTTCAGCAGCTTCGTATTTACCCTGTCTTCGATAAAGAGCACCGAGATTCTTTAAAGTAGTAGTAACGGTAGGAGAATCCACTTTCGCAGCCTTGTGCCAACCGCCATATTCGCCATATGGTGTGTTTTCCTTGTTTCTATGCTTATTTTCCTCTCTTTCTTCGGCCACCTAAAACAGAAATCACAAGATGATCAAAAAACGATTAAATAAATTTCAAAAAATTTCATCAAGAATTCGATAAAATTTAAAATTATATGATTTATGTGTGTATAGATTTGCAAATAGATAATATAAAATATAAATCTATAATAGTGCTACTTATCTTTTTTTTTCAACAAATTAATCTTTTATCTTATACTTTCTTTTATTGGTTATTTTTACTTTTAATAACTTTATTATTAAATTATCATTATGAATAAATATTTCTGTCTTAGAAACAATGTTGAATGAGAAAGCATATTTAAGCTATGTATCTCTAATTAATGTAATAAAAGATATAAATTATCTTTTATAGAGAAATGATTATACCTAGGGATGTTGTCTAGACTGATTATTTTTTTAAGAATAACGAGATTTCTAATGTTGGCAATTCAGTTATATTACTTCAGTTGTTATTTGATTTTAATTTAAATTACTTCTTTTGTGCGGCCGTTTAACTTCTATCGACAAAAGTTTGTTTCACGAAACTTTCTTTATATTTTTTTTCTGTTAATAATTTTTTTCTCCAATTTTTTGAGACATTCAAATATACCATAAGAGATTCTATATAAGTTCAACTATTACTTAATATATTTAAAACATTGCATTTTTGTTTCTGTTCAATTGTTGTTCCTATACAGAAAAAAGACTATTCTTAAATCAACCATAATATATTCATATATAAGCAAAAATGTTCTTTTCAAAAAAATATCAATCTTGATTTGATTAAATTTATTTTGATGCAAGTATTACTTTGCACTTAATTCAAGACTTGCTCAATTAAAAATCTTATATCAATACAAATTCAATCAAATCAAGATTGATATCTTTGAAACAAGATTATAATATTTTTGCTTATATATATTATGGTTGATTTAAGAATAGTCTTTTTTTGTGTAGGGATGTATACTTGGGGACACTTTAACATCTTCAAGTGACGCTGGTACATTTGTATTTATATCTTTTTTGCATAGGTAATTAAACTGAAGTGTTATATCTAGGGACATGTAGTTCGAGACACTTTCAACATGTGCAGGACAATGCTGAATATTTTTATTTTTATCTTTATCCTTTTTGCGTAGATTATTACAATGCACTAAAGCAAAGAACACAATATTGAATCTAAATAAAATGAATATGAAAGTAATAGTTAAAGATATTTTAAATAGAAAAAGATCTGTAGAATACTTTAGATAAACACGCGCCTCACATATAACTGATATATGTTCAAAATCAATAATAAAATCAAAATTATATATTATTTCATTCTTGTTATACATACTCTTTATAAGTATATAACAAAGAGGAGATTAAAATTAAGAAAAACAGAAATATTACAATAGTAAAATCAATTTTATTCTATAACGTTTTTTAGAAAATTTTTTGAAAAAAATTTGTAATAACTTTTAATGTTTTAAAAAGTACTTATTGTCAACGACAAAATAAAATTCAAATATATTTTTCAAAAAATTTTTTGAAAAAATTTTACATTTTTTGTTCAGTTCTTTTTTGGTTTTTCCCACATTTGTTATAAAGAAGAAGATACCTTGAACATGATTTATGTAATCATCTTAAACAAATAGTAAATTGTATCTCCTTTGATTTTATTTAATAATAATTTGTTCCAATATGGTTTATAAGACATCTCCAGATTATAATTAACCCAAGTAGCAGATAGTTTTACATACATTTCCTAAATAATCATAATATTAAATACATTTGTAAAACCTATTTATTATAAAATATATATGTTCTAATCAGCACGTGGTACCTAAATCTTTCGATCTATTTTTACAATAAATTCGTTACGAATAAACGGAAACAATTTCTTAACACAAAACTCATATTTATACAATAATTCATTATTATCGAAGGCCTGAAGTTCGTAGAATTTATCACTGATTACCTTACCATTCTTTAACTCGCAAAATTTTAGCCATCTCTCATTCGTAATATCTTTAAACTCTTTCCATTTAAAAATTATTATAGTTTCGACATTTTCGTATTAAAATTTTCGTCTTAAAATCTTACAAAAAATCTGTTATTAAAATAATTATTGTCAGTGTTGAATGTATAATTATATAGCAGATTTCAATAAAGTTAAAGTTGTTTCTTTCATACAAAACGTTTAATTTTGTGTCCTCAGGTATAACATATGTACATTGTTCCTAGGCGTAATTATACTTTGCATTTATGAACAATTTATAAATCAATTGTTAAAAACGTGTCAATCATTGCGTAGAACGTACGTAGTTGCTCTCTATGCCGGAGATCCAGGATTCAAATTCACCCAGAACACAAAAATGTAATTTGATCACTACTTCTTGGAAAGCAATGGCAAACCACCGAGACTGTATTTGCCATTATTCGGAGCCGGCATTAAACACTGTAGGTCCTATATATCAGTTAATATATGCATCAATCCCCCAGGTTAGAGAGTTGGACATTAGTCTAACAATCCAAGGCCGGTATTCATAGTCTATTCTTATTTTAAAACCATCTTAAGATGTTAATACGACTCTCTGATTGGTTGATGACATTTTAAGTCTGCACTTAAGACAGTCTTAAATATAAGTATAAACTATGAATACTGGCTTAATTCCGGAAAAATTATTGTTTCAAAACCTCATTTCCAAAGAAGACCAGTTCTGATTTAGACTGCAATGCTATTGAATGAAGTGGAATTGTTAAAAACGATGGTGTCAAAACGGTAAAATATTATATTTCTAAAAGTAACTTTTTTTAAGTTATATAAATATCCACTATTTAAAAAATTTTTAAATAAAAAAAATTGTAATGAAAATAAAAATATACGTAGGCAAAACAGTTTCTCCTACTTTTATTTTCTTGTATTACAGTATCACCAACGAGATAATTATTAAAGACGGTCGGTCCTGGGTAAATTTTTGTGACAATCATTAAGGCCCAGGGAGTCTCGGGATAATTGAAGAACGATGATATTATCGACAATTAATATAAAAAATTTACGATTTAACACAAATATTTGAATAATACAATATTAAATTTTTGATTTTTTCATTACATAAATGTTGCATAAATAAGTATACATACTTGTAATGCTATATTATCTTATAATGCCGCAAAATTCCAATTTTTTTCTCTACAGTTATCATTCCTATTAATAATAATCAAATTCAGACAATAATATTAAAGTTACATTAATTTTAAATAAAAATCGAATATTTAGAATTTAAAAGTATACTGCACGTATCTACAAAATTAATTAATCATAAAATTAATACTATACCAGTTTCTTACTCTTAATTACATTTTAACACAGTCACGCGAACTTTCGTAAGACCGGATGTCTTTAATAGTACCTCATCAGTGACAGTATGTATGAAAATTGCTATATAAAAATACTTTATTTTTCAATAATCATTAATTTTAAATCCTGTAATTATTTATTACTTTTAATTACAACAAATATTATAGTTCAAAATTTTATATATATATATATATCATAATTATATTATTTAATTACTAAAATTATCACACAAATGTATTTATTTAAAATTAAATAGATACATTTGTAAATAAAATATTCCAGAAATCTTTGTCTTTATATAAATAGCACATATTAGGAACAAATCTCCATATTACAAATATTTGAGCAATTATTACATTATTCTAAAAGGAATTATTTTGAAGGAAATTACAGTGAATAAATCATCTCTTTTTTTTATATAATTCTTTAGGAACTTCGAGCTACCACATTTTTATCTTCTGGAAAGATTTTCAAAACTGGTTCAAAAATTTCTTGTCCGCAGCTTCTATATAGGCATTAAGCATTCAATATGGATTGTGATTCACTATTTCGTACCTGCCAAATCGGTTTGTTGTCACCATCGATGGCGCCAAATTCTCTCTCATGCGCTCTAGTGAGCACCTGCTTATATAACACCTCGGCATCCTTGTATTTTCCTTGTTTTAAATAACAAGATGCTAGATTGTTTTTCGTTTTAGCGACGTTTGGATCATCTGGCCCCAACTTAACCTCATAGATCTCCAGTGCTCGCTGATAATAACGCTCCACCTCTTCGTACTTGCCTTGATTCTGGCACAGAAGTGCCAGATTATTTAATTGCTTTGCTACATCCGGATGATCGCGACCTAGTACCTTCTCGCGGATCTCTAGTGCTCGTTTGCATAGGGGTTCAGCCTCCTTATATTTTCCTCGTTTTCCATATAGCACTGCGAGGTTGTTCAACGTTGCCGCTACCGCGGGGTGATTTTCACCTAACGTCTTTTCTCGAATCGCTAGAGCGTCGTTCAGAAGATTCGCAGCTTCTTTATATTTGTTCTGGTCTCGATATACGAGAGCGAGGATATTAAGCATGGTTGCCACGTCAGGATGATCATGACCAGAGGTTTTTTCTAGATCTTCCAAAGCTTGTTTACACAGAGGAACCGCCACTTCATAACGGCCTTGACTCGCATATTGGATCACCAGGTTGTGCAGTGTGCGCAAGCGTGCCGGTATCTCATAACCAGCATTGACTTGCTGAGCAAACTGCGAGGGCGGAGTCGGAGATATAGCTTGAAAAATACAATAGAAATCTTTGTTGAAGAAATAGCCATGCAATACTTATGAAGTTCTATTTTGCATTTAAAAGTAATAATTAAAAAATTTAATTTGGATAATTAAAAAAATTTAGTTAAATCGCAATTATTATTATTCGTTTATAATTTTTTACTTGTTATTAACTTAAATTACTTGCATTACTGTAAATATTATTAATTTTAGTATTAATTTTTATAAAATTTTCAATTTCAGAAATTTTCGAATTTTGAGATAATTCAAAGATAGAAAGACTTACATTTGCTGTTGCGATCGTCCGTATCATCATCAGGAAAAAGATCCACCACAGGATCGTCCTTTGGTCGATCCTTAGCATTTTCATCTTCTGTTGATGGATCCGGATCGTATTGTCGCATACTGGCCATAAAGTCTAAATGTCTCTTTTCTTCTTCTAATTGAGCAACCTGCGAAATACATTGCAAATGTAATAAATTTGCAACTGACTAAAATAACAAACTGTTATAATAAAAAAATTATTAATAAAAAAGGGTTTTTTCAATTACTAATATTTTTATGATTATTACTAAAATTTTCCTTGTTTCTGTGCGAAGAAGCTTGTCGAAAATGTCAAGTATGATAATTCTTGTAAATCATAAACACAAAATATCTATGATTAATCACTAAAAACTGTCATTTAAATAATTTCTTATTCAGTGTTCGAGAGTGTAATAAACGCACGGTATCTATGTACGCAACTGCCCGTCCTACTTATTACTGTCCGAAATGTCCGGCTCTCCACGATTGCGACCCCCGAATTACCTCGGTCTGCCTTCCGATTAGCTGTCGATGGATTAGAGAGAACGACGAAGACAAAGCGATAAGTGCGGTATTTTCCGCCAGGATCACAGGCGCCGGAGATCCTTTGTATTGCCGCGCTCGTTGCTTGACGACTTTTTATGAACATAGCCGCCACGAAATATGTGTGGATGCGCGTAGGTGTCCGAACCTTCCGACCATCCGTTTACGCATTTCGTCGTGCACGACATATGATATTCTGATACGCAACAGTAGCCGCATCAGGTTATGGATAAGATTAAGATTGAATTGAAATTTGACTAATCAAAAAAATTCATTAAATTTGATATTCGTTTTCTTTCTTCTAATTGGTTAAATTTAAATCTAATCTCAATCTTCATCTATAGTCTGATACGAACTTGAAAGAATCCAGCTTTACAGAGAAATCGACACGTTTCGAGTTTATCGATTTGTTTCCCTTAAAAGAAGATTGTTATGTGCTTTGTTTGAAACGATTTGTTATCGTGGGTCATTTTTGTTTGACTTATAAGTGATGGCTTGAACACCGCGGTGGCATCAATGCATTGAATATCATCACCAAGCACGGTAATTAATAAATGCTCAATTCAAATTTAAACACTCTCCGCACGTTTTCGATCACATAAATTTTTGAAAAAAGTGTTCGAAAAGTAGAATAAATTGTATAAAGTATTTCATTAAACAAATATATTTTATTCTCTATTTAAATACTGTGAAATTCCAAGACTAGGTAAAAGATATGAAATAATTTACAAAATTTGTTTTTTACAAGTTAAAGAAAAAAAAACATCAAAATATATTTAATTGTATTCCGAATTAAGTTTCAAACAAATTGAAGTTTTTTTCTAGAAAACATTAATGTTTTTAACACATTTATATATGTATATTTGAGGCTAATAGATAATATATTACTAATATATTAAAAATAAGATTAAAACGCTAAAATTTATAAAAAAAAATTCTTAGAATTTCAACTTAAATTATTTTTATTATACATATATCCACATAAAATCATTATCATATATGAACAAAAATACCATATCCGGTCAAGATAATTTTTCGTACCTAATAATATTTCTTGTGAATTTATACAATTTCCAGTTCAAGTAAACTGTGCGTTGATTATTTGTCGACCTTAAAATACAATCCTAAACCGAAACTGAAATAGTAATATTATAAATTAATTGACAAGCAATTTAATATTCTTGATGTAAATAAGCATCTTAGAAAGCTGTTAATAATTTAATGTTAATAAGTATTTTGAAAACTAAATAATTTATTGCGAAATATCTTAACATCAAATTATAGTGCCAATACCCCGTAACTTCGAAATTATTCAGAATCGGATACATGTTTCTTAGATATTTTCGACTTATTTTCATGTGCTGAAGCTGCTATAGCAGTTTTGGCACTGTATGCAGAGACACCCTGTATATAACATTAAATTAATGTGCAGCATTAAATTAATATTAACATCAAATTATTAACAGCTTTCTAAAATGCTTATTTGCATCAACAACATTAAATTGCTTGTCAATTAATTTGTGATATTACGGCTCCAGCTTTGGTTTAGAACTGTGTTTTAAGATTAAATTCACGATTAAATTCATAAGAAATATTATTAGGCATGAAGAACCGTCTTAACCGAATATGGTATTTTTCACTTATGTGTGTTTAATCTCATCAGTCGATTTTCACTTAATAAAATCATGTTACGTTAATGAATTAGGATTAATAACGTTGAAAGTAACTTACAGCTTGCTCACTCGCTTGCAACTTCTGTTGTGTGCCGGCTAGCTCGTCCCTAAGCCAAGCGTTCTCCTGGCACAGCCTCTTCACCTGCGTCCTTAGTTTCTGCTTTTCTGCTTCCACCATCTGCAGATGACTCGCTAACGCTTGCATCACTTGCGCTTCGCCTAGGCCCAGGTCAATCATCTCGATGATTTTAGAAAGCAGACTAGCCTTATCCCGAGCGGCAGGTGCGTCCTGAGACTGCAGGCCTTGTAGCAGACCACCGTGTTCGACTCGGAGAGCCTCCAGACCTTGTGCGACGGTCCGTGCTCCAGCCACAATTTCCTCCTGCGTCATCGCCGTCATTCTGCCTATGTTCTCAATTTTTTTACTGAAAATAGAAACAAAGGAGGGAAACTTATATTTGCAAAACAAAAAGATTTCTTTCTTTTTTTATAGAAAATGTATAAATGTTCTGTTGAAAAATATAAATAGTCAATTATATGATACATATATACAGTTAATTTTTGTGTTTTAAAGAATAAATAGCAATTAATTTTTACGAAAAAATGTCAATATATAAAATATTTCATCCTACGCATTTAGGTGTATACCTTATAATAAAATATCAAATATTCATATACATATTATATTTTTGCAAAATGGCCGACGAGCACCAAGGCGCTTCCGTCGCAGAGAAGGAAGTTGAAGGCCGAAAGTGCAGGGTCTCATAAATCCCGAGGGCAGGAGAATCGTTATAATGATAACTCGAGCACGCGATCGACACTCGATCGGGGCAAGTCGCGAGCAAAACGAAAGACGAGGACGAAGAGAGAGGACTTACCCCATGTCTTCAGGGCTGCGTTGAAGCTGTCTACGTGCTGGTCTAACTCGCGGTACTGTCGGCTCAATATTTTGACGCCGGCGCATCGCGGTATCGCGGCGCTCTCGCGATTCTGACAGAATCGAATACATATACAGAGCGATTCATTCGGAGACATATCTCAATATATTACTCTCTCTTACATTATAGATTATTTTCTAATTGTATTCTTTCTTATTTCAGTATTTCTCGTTTCTAACTACTTAGCTTTAGACATTTGGATAAACTTAAATAAATATATTGTATATATATATATATATATATATATATAAATGAATAATTAAATATTAAGAAAAACAATATAAACATATATAATAACAGTAAAGGCCAACACGACAAATTCCATTAGAAATTACAGACAATGGCACATTTCTTTCTTTTCGCTTCTCCTATACCATATTCTATATTTAAAATGAAAAATATGTATAACATTATTGAAAAAAAAGTAAAAGAAAAAGAAATTTGCAAAATATTGTAGAAAGGCTATGATAAAAATCTTATAAATGTTGCAAGATATCAGCTAATGACAGATCACTTTGTAATTCTGAAGGAACTCTTTGACGTACAAAATATTAATGTAACAAAAATGTAATTTTTTATGTGGATATGTCATAATAATAATATCACAATAAACGTTCAATAAACATAATTCAATAAACATTAAAAATGTAGAAAATAAGTTTTAAAATATCAATATAGAGTACACTTCTAACTAATCAATAGTATATCATATCAATATATAGAAAACTTAGATAAAAGAATGTTTAAAATTTTATATAAATAACGCTAGAAAGACACGCGAACTAAATATAAGCAACAATTTAAACATATTTCATAGCTTTGCAGTCGTTAAAAATCTCTCGTCGATCATCCAAAAACTTATAATTTTAGATTTCCTCAAAATTCGAATTCCGATAGTCACGGTTTTATGAATCGCTCTACAATACCAAGAAATTTCGCCTATATTTTTCAATATAATAATTGAAATATCAAATATTTAGTCTAATAATATTACTTCAAATATCAAGATTTCATATAAAATTTTCTGTTTAAAATTTCTCTTCAATTATATAAAACATTGAGTTTTCTTATTACACGGTATTTTTTATGAATCAGCCTGTAGAACCGTAGCGCGACTAGAAATTCGATGGTGAAGAAGAACGATCGCGTCGCTGCTGCATAATCGATACTGGCCAAGAGAGACCACCTTTTCCTGAAGATCAATTGTGTAACACTTTATTGTAATCGATATGGCACGTATCGTATATGATGTGTATTATTAGACAATGCTTTCGAATTTGGTATTTCGATGTAAGACTATGAAAAGCTAATTAAATAATCTTTTTAATCGCGTACAATATCTCTATAGCTTTAATCAATTTGCCATTTATTGCCGATTTGTTGAACTATATAGTCCATTTGGAAAACTATCTTAAATATATTTATTATGGAATGACAATTAAGAAGTATTCTAATCAAACAGATACATCAATTCAAATGATACATGATATAGTTATATCTCTACTGTTCTCTCAGACGAAGTTAAATTTTCACGCACTCATAAACCTTGACCTCCCCTAACAACCCAAGGTCAGTAAAACAGGTCTAGTGACCTCACAACAAGATCATTTGTCTGATCCCAATACTTCCGCTATTCAACCAGTTGCAATCAGTACGACCTTAATTCAAAATAATGGCAATAAAAGATGGAGAGAGAGAGAGAGAGAGAGAGAAAGAGAGAGAGAGACCAACCTAAGTAATCTGCCTTGAATTTATATCTCTGGATTAATCGGCCAACTGATGCATAAACCATAAATTGAAACATATGTATAAAGAAGAAATTAACGATCATAATTCGAAGCCTTAGAAACAATTAAAAAAAAATTCTATGACAAGTTTTGTAGGATAGGCTAGTAAGGAGTGGAAAATCGGAAAAGTGAATAAAATTATTTACCTGTGCATAATCGTTTTCTTTATAGCTACTATACGCTCTGAACTGTTTTCTGCTACCTAACCATCTTTTACATTTACACGCTTATAATATATTCATGACACGTTAATCCTTTTAATATTATAAATAAAAAAATCGCATCAACAAGTTTATGTCAATATACAATTATTTCTAATTTATAGCAATTGTAATTAAATAGCTAAAGGGCAATGAAAAAAAATGCAAAAATACGTATTTTTATTTTTTTTAAGTTATACCTTTTATTGCAAGTCTGGATAAAATTTTAATCAAAGAAAAATTAACGAATTATTCAAACATTATTTTAAAAAAGCAAATATTCTACAAATATTATATAGGAATGTATATAAAGCACCTCAGGGTCATTGAAAATTATCAGAAGTTATAGAATAAAAAGAAAAAGATCAGTAGATAAAAAAAGGAAGAATAACGTGATAAGATCGATGACTACAGTTATAAAGAATGTAGAAAGAAAGAATGAATAAGAATATAAATATAAACATAAAAGGATAAGAAATGGATTAAATTACATATCCAATCTAATTTTAAGCTTCAAATTCAGTATATACTAAAATATAATATATATAAAAAGTACATACAGATAAAGTCCACTTAAGATGATCTATAATTTACATCAGCTTTCGGAATAAAACTGTTGATTCTATTTATATTTTTATATGTCACGTATATATTTTGATGTATTTGTGTACTTTTATATTTGTATTTATATATACATATAAATATATTTTGACTCTTTAATTGTTTTTCGTATTACAATTTTTCAAATGTTTATAATATACAAATAAAATAATGAACAGAATTTTATCCTGAACTCTGACATAAATTATAGGTCATCTATAAAATGGACTAAAAATAAAAGTCAAATTTATAAAACTTTAGAACTAAATAATATAAAATTTTGTTTTTCTTTAAAAAAAAATATGGAAAAAAGGGAAAAAATCACTTGAGTCTAATTAATGTGCGACTATTGCACTCATAAAATGCTAATCGAATTTATTCTTTCGTTTTATTAATGCAGTATCGCAGAAAGAACGTTTTGCTCAATTCAATATACTTTCAGACTAGTTTGTAACCATGACTTACCATTAACTTACTTCTATTTTCAAATTAATTTATCTTTACATGCCATCGTTCCCGATCTTCGAAACAGTTTATTTCATACGAGGAAAAATACCAAAGCTACAGCGACATTACGTGTTTATGTTAACACGCAATAGACTGAGAAATTCGATACTGGAGTGTAGTAACGCTCATTATCAATTAAAATAATTTTTATTTTCCAAAAGTATTATCAAATTACAAAAATCAAATACAAGCAAATGTCTAAGAGCCGATAGTAAATAAATAAAAAAATAATAAAAATTAAAAGATAAAGAAAATTTTATCACTCAAAAATCAAAGTTGAATCTATTTCTTTCATTGTATAATTTTTAATACATTAAATGTATTTACTTTATGTTTTTTTCCACAAACAAATTTAAAGAGCTTTCAAATAATTTAAAAAATTTCATTCAAAGTAATGGATTGTAATTACTGACATTAATCAATATTAGTATAAAATTCTAAATTCTTATTATATAATATAACAAGAGACAGATTAGATGAGCTATAGTTAACACGAGCTAATTTTTCTAATAATACTGATTAATTTAATATATGACAATTTAGAAATGCTAAAAACGTAATATACATACATATTGAAACATTTATATCTCTTTGAATGTAATCTAAAGTAAATCTGGCACAAAATTTTAATTGTAACAAAACTTTTACTTACATGTTTATGATAGAAATTCGTAACAAAACAATATTGATCAATAAATGTTAACATTATACCTTTCTAATCTTCAAAAACACCTAGGCTCAGATGAACTTTAGCATCAATTAATTATTGAAAACCGAATTATCATATGGAATTATAGCACCAGATATAACAACACAAAGCAAAATATATTTTTAATAAAAATCTATATAATACTGATCGACGTTTTAAGGTTTAAAAATTAAATAAACAATACGTGTACATGTATGTTATGACTTAATATTAATAAGAATCTTTTCATAACAGAAGATATGAATTTTCGAAGATGTTTCCAGAAATTATATCAGTATTGCGCTCTGAACTATCGCAGATGAGCACGATAACGTCGCGGCGCCATGCGAACCGTCGATCGATGCTTGGCACCGACGACAATTGGTGCAATTTCTAAGTACGTTACATGGCAATCGGATATGAATGATTCTTATCGTTGAACCTGACAAAGAGTCAAGCCTAATCTTGAAAACGTTCAACAGCTCTCACCGTCGAATTCGCCACTGAAGTTACCTTCTATACAACCATAATCACTACAGCCATTTTGCCAATCCCATATTTATTAATAAATTTGTCTGCTTCTAATAGGTTTTTTATATTTTTACACTTATTATGAAATAAATGCGTGGATCTCTACAGAACGAAGAGAGGTAAAATGTAGATAATGCTGTTAAAACAAACAGATGTATAAATTATGGAGTTTGGAAAATTGCTTATACAAGCATGGACAAAAAAAATCTATATTATGGCTTGTAAAAGTAACGTTTTCTCTCTTCAAAAATACACTCGTCATTTCACGACACGATTGCAATATTATAAATCTGAGCGACTTTGTCACTCCAAGTAATCGAGAGAAATTATGGAAAAATTATTCAAAAAAAGGAAGAAGAGGAATATTATAAATTTTTTATGTCTACTCACATTCTATAAGCATTGAGCGTTTTTGACATATCCGTCCTACCCATCGATAACGGTGGACTCTGCCGGTTCTACCACTTTTCATGCACCATATATGTGTATATATACACAATGATTCTGCCAGTTGGACGTATTTCAGGATACAAAAAAGTCATCTAATTATATTATTGTTAGTACAAAAATATAGATCGTATACAAATATGCGTCGCGTATATACATAAATATGCGTGTTGCGTCTACGGGGAAGGAAAGGAGGGTGTATGTACACTGTACTTTCGATCGCTACGGTGACCGTACCGTGCGGTATCACGTTTAGTCTCTCACTGAAGACTTCCACCCCCGCGTAACAACCCCATCCCTACCTCGGAAAGGGTGCAAAGCGTCAGTGGGGATGGAAAATGCACAACGCCTGCGCTACAATGCTCTTCCGTATAGAGTATACACGCTGGATTACGTAAAGAGGGTGCCACAAATCGTATCCCCGTAAAGCTTGTTCTACAATAGAGTTGCAAGCCATAAGCCGTAAGAAATTAACCAATCATAGGCGATTATTTTTGTCATATTCAACTGTGATTGATCAATTTCATACGACTTATGACTTGCAACCCTATTGTAGAACAGGCGTAACACCGCAGTCGGAATGCAAGTAAGATTCATGTGCAATCTTAAATGTTCATTTCTATCACAGATACCTTAATCTCGATTTAACTTGTACTTTTTATCTTCTTCTAGTTCTAAGAATTATATCTATTTCTATCAATGTAGATTAATTTTAATCTTGGTTTAACTTACTTTTTTATCATTTTCCAGTTCTAAGAATTAGAAAAGAGTAAAAACTGAATTAAATCGGATTAAAGTTAATCTATATTGGTAAAAACGGACATTAGAAAAAGATAAAAAGTAAATTAACCGAGTTTAATTTACATTAGTAAAAGTGAACGAAAATCAAATAAAATATTTTTGGTCATATAGTAGTAACACATTCATTCTTGAATATTTTATTAATTGTTATATTATCTAATTATATCCACTAAAACAAATCATAATTAACCATCTTCATCAAAGAATTTGTCTTACGTTATTTATTAATAATACATTAATTGTTAATATAATAAATGTCAACAATCGTGATAACAAAAATTTAGATATAAATGACCTGTGATTAATGAATTTTTAATACTTGATATGTAAAGTTTATTTGAAAATTTTTCGCGCAAATACAAAGCAAATCAGGGCAAATCTCAAGATCTGCGGAGCGGTAAGAAAGTTCCACGCAGTCTGTTTCTGCAATCCCAGACTACTAGAGAATACAGCTGTGACTGGCATTCGATGACTCACGAGATGACGACAGACTACTGAGCCAGTAATGCACTATTATCGAGTAACGCAATGTCTGTATGCATAGAGCTATGCAAAAATATTGTTCTTTTTTTTCTCACGGAAATTTCATATCAGAAGATTTCTATAATCTATAAAAAAAATCATCAAATGTAAGAAAACATTTGCGTAATAATGATGTATAATTTTAAATCCTTAGAATTTTTTTCGATAATCGTAACATCTTTAATTAAATAATTAATCGGGGGATCGATCGCATCAATGCGAACTGTCCAAAAATAAAAACTTACTGTTTTATTAATGCTCTATCCATATATTTTTTGCATAATTTCCCATATAATTTCAATATACTAATGAATCAGAATTATTATTATATTTTATAACGTTCCAACAGACATGCGTAATAATAGTATAATAAATAATTAAACATAAGAATAAAATACAAAATTAATAAAATACTGTAACAAAATATAGAACAGATTGAATATTTTTGATTATCAAGTGAATTCGATCATTAAAACTCTAATGATATTTTTCGTAATAAATAGTGCATGCAGTGAAGAAAATCATTTGTCAATTGAAATAAAAAACATCTGATTAGAAACATTTGACGATAAGAGACGCTGATCTCCCAGTTTTTTCTCCTCGAAAATAAAGATATCTAATTTCGAGACCTTTGACAAAAATACTTTCTGAACAAATTTTTTAATAATAGAGTTTTATAAAATGACAATTAACATTAAATATTATCAAACCAATAATTATTATTATTATATAACCATAAATATAAATTTAATAATATAAGGCTGCATTTGAGCTTTAAATGGATAATTTGAAATACAAACAAACATTTATAACTTACCTATATCGTAATTGTTCTAATGATGATAACCAAACATATCAGATTATTCTAGATATGTAAATATATCAATCATTATTTAATATAATAATATAATTATCCAATATATCTGTCTAATCAATTTATATGTATATTTTTTTATATTAGTTATATATTTTATTATGGAGAACATTAATATTCAATATTAATTTTTATATTATAATATTCTCCATGCAAATAATATATATATTTAATATATATAATTATACAGGATGTCCCGTAAGTTTTGACCAATCGCTTGTAGAGTGGACTAAACTGAGTCGAAAAATCCTTTACCATTTTGCAATTTTCGCAATAGTTAACAAGATATTAATTACTAAAAAATGCCAAATATTGGTCTTGAATAATTTTTTACTTAAATACTATCAACTTTACAGAAAAATTGCAAGAGACAAAAATCATTTATTTTCTTCTCATAGAACTGTAAGAATATTTTCAGAATTTTTTAGTACTGCATTTTCTTATTTTTATCAACATGAGAAAATGCGGTACAAAAAAATTTAAAAAAAATTCTCAGAACTTTATGAGAAGAAAATAAGCAATTTTTGTCTTGCTGTTTTTCTGTAAAGTTGACAATATTTGAAAAATTATTAAAAACCAATATTCAACGATTTTTAGTAATTAATATCTTGTTCACTATTATTACGTAGAACGAAATTACTTCATAAATACAGCATGATCTTAGATATCGAGTCATATATAAAATATATAATAATTAAAAATTAAAGTGCATAATAAATAACAGCAAAACAACTATAATAATGAGGAGAAAGGAAAAGTCTTATTAAGTTTCACTCAGAACCGACGAGAAAGGATTTTAGAATTGTATAGCGAAATAATTTCACGATAATCGACAAAATGGCTTTCCTAAAGTATTATTCAAGTTCTAATAAATAAATAAATAATTTGTATTTGATAAAATTATATATCCATAATTACTGATAATTATTTATTAATAAAATTTCACTTTTTAAAAAAATAAATTAGATGGATCACGTAATAAAATTGTTTGATATTTAATCGTTTAACAAATTTAAAAAATTTATTGGCTCATTATTAATTGCCAATATCAATTAAGAAAATTTTGCTTTTTCAAAAAAATTAAATGTCTAATAAAAATATTCATATTTATTTTAAATATTATCTAATGAGAAATAAATTAATATTATATTATTATAAATAATTTTAACAAGTTTTAATATATCGTCTCAATAATAATTTGTAAATCTGATATCAATTAATTTTAATGATTTCCGTATAATTAATTATTAAATGTTGTAATTGAGATAAAAAATAGAAGAAGTATATAATAATAGATATAGAAATAGAAATTATATAAATTACTGTCGCTATTAGTATTTTTACATTAAACTAATACTATAATAAAAAACTTCAAATACATACGTACAGTTGAATATTTCTTAATTCTTATATTTGGATTTTTTAAGATCTTCGAAATATTTTTATCAAACTTCTAAAAAAATGAAATAAATCTAAAAAATAAGATAGACTTTTCTTATATTTTACAGATATTTTTTATTTTATGTTTGCTTTTCCATTCACAAGAATTAGTGAGGCACATACGTTTATTTTCATTATTTACGTATTGTTACACATATTTTATTAATCTTTCAAAGAATGATTAATTAATTTTTAATTGTTCAATTTAATAAATTTTGTCATACATTCTGCAACTTTTACATTGCTTAAAGTATACGAAAAGGTAGTCGAAAACAGTGATGGTCAACGTCATGGTCGCTAACCTTCTGTTCTGCTTCCGCGACTACCGCTGTCGGCGGAAATAAATTAAGCCGATAACATTTCCCTGTTATACCTGCGAATTGCCAAGACGTATTCAGACAGATCTTTTATCAATAATATCAATCAGAATTAATTATTAGTACCAGAGAAACTGCAAAATATTCATCGGAAGGGACACTTTCCTAAAAGCTAAAATCCTCAGATTATAGTATACAAAAATAAATCATGTAAAAATAGTACAGGTTCGCATATTTTAAGATACTTTCAGTATGAAAAATCCTCTTTTACAACAATTGGTGCGTAATTGCTTTTCTCATATCAAAACACACAGAAACGTATTCTTATTCCTAAAAATTATTACCCTACAATATCTGTTTATTTGTGTAATAATTAGACAGAAACCATTCTTATATATCTTTTCAATTGTCCACTTCAAACCACTCGTCGACATAAATTGAATCGCGTCGCCTCTTATCTAGCAGCGTCTTGTACCAGCTGATTAAACTCTTGTGCGATACAATTTAGACTTCAACACAACAATTCGTACTTACTCCTGCGAATGGTCCAAACAAGGTTGCCACCGCTCGCTTCAATGTAGCATCCCACTGACGAAGGGATGCCACCAGGATGCCCCGAAGAAAAATTTGGGACGTCCCGGAAATATCCTTGAAGGATCCTGCGAAAGTTCCTCGCTGAAGGAATCCAGCCTCTCCGTTTCTCTCAAACCGACACGCCGGAGAAGCGCGAGAAGGAGAAACCGCGGTATCTTCACGCAGAATCAATCTTGGAAACGTCCGCGATTTGGAACGGAGAAACTCACGATAGTTCTTACGCGACGAAAATACTACGACGGTCGGCGAGCATCCGGACCACGTTCTGCGAGACCGTTCTCGCGGCGGCAGCGGCGACGACGACGGTGACAGACAAAGATGGCGAGGTTCGGGCGCAGACCACGACACGCAGCATTACATACCCGGCAAGGACGAGTTTACAGCAAGAACACCGAATCGACCGGCTACTGAAAAGCGCGCGGAAACGCGACACCCGAGAATTCGGACGGAATGATGCTTTGGAAAACGCGATAAATTACAGTACGGAATTATCGCGCGATAATTCTGTTGGAATATAAAATCGCGATTGCAGCGACCTCTGCTGCGCAGACTATACTACTGAGTACTGCACTCACAAGTCACTCACGAACAAACGGCCTGATTTTCATGACGCGATTACTCGACCTCGCAACTTTCATGCCTTTTAAAGCCCGTTCTTTATATTTGCAAATTTGTTTTTTGTATTTGTATATTATACTACTTTTGCATTCAATTTGAAACGCTGAACGTCAGAGGGGAAAAAGAGATGAGATTGGGAAAGTACAAAAAATTTAGTTACAAAAAATAAACAATAATTACATGTATATGTATGTGTACATATATATATATAAGCAATCAAATTTGAATGATCACGTGTAACAATAGGGAATAAGAAAAAATCAATTTTTGTTGTATTTACACAAGAATTTACCAGATTTTGTATATAATGACGAAATATAATGAAAAAAGATAATGCGTTCTTTAAATCCAATTTCGATATTTTGTTCAAAGCTTTTAAGAAGATTGTGCACTGTTTCATCATATTTTCTTTTGTTAAAAAGTGCTTATTAACGGTTATCTATTTTTTTATCTCAATGAGGTAAACAATAATTATATAACAGTGTGATTCATCATTAATAATTTTTTAAGCGCTACCAGAGCCAAAGTGAATGTAATAAACAACGTTTACAAGCATAGATATTTATCGAATTAATTTTGTTCAGATATGTTAAAACTATAACTACATGTATATGTATATTATAAATATGAAATATATATACATATATATTACAAACAAAAAATATATACATGTAATACAAATCAATAAAAATACTACTTTTACTGTTATCTCTGATATTTAACTTCATTTCGTTTTTAATTTAGATGCTACCTCGACTATTATGAGCAATTACGAACATAGTTCATTTAAATACATTAGTCTTTAGGACTAATGTAGTAGAGCACAAGCAATATAATTTATAACATTTATTATAAATTTATATAAAAAACATAGTACTGCGTGTTATAAAAGACATTAAGAAAATTTTGAATTTTTTTAAATCGCATCTGACGTTCATCATATAAATATATACAATATATCCAACAAAGAAATTTATATTTTAATACATTTTTTTTTCATTATACTTAAAACAGTACCACTTATCTGAAAATTCATAAAACTCCTTTAAAGTCTCCTTACTAAGATCCTCAGTGACACACGGCACGTGCCAACAGTTATCACTCTTTTGTACAATCGGTAAATAGATAAAAGGGTCTTGAATGCGCATACCAGTTGCACTGAACTTGATGAAGTACTGATGGGAAAACTGCCACTTCTTAAATTTGTGTTGTAAATCTTCATTTTGTAAGGAATACTTATGTTGTCGCATTAAATCTGACGAAACAAACATTGCATTCATTCCACACGCCATAGTTGCATACAGTATGTAAGGATCATCAGCGGATCTAAAATTTGATGTATTTGTATACAAAAATTTTATTTAATGTATTATTTAAAATATAACTGTTTTATAATTGTTATACATATACATATATATACTTTTACTTTATACTATCATTATAAAGTAATCATATGCCATGATATTAATTATATCAATGTAAAAAAGTCCCATAACATCTGCGTAGATTCAATACTTACAAATTATCTATGAGGAAGACGAACGCATTTCGCTCTATGTGTTTAAATTCAGATAGCTTCCTTTGATGTTTCCGCGTCAATACGAGTACTTTTTTACCGCGTTTTTTGAAATGCTCTACTATATTGATTAGCTGTAATATAAATTACACGTACATTATATAATATTTAATAATATATTTAGTATAATAGGAAAATAGAAAAAAATCATTTTTTACAATTAAAATTTCTACATATATGAACTTATATAATGTATCGATATATTGATAAATAACCAATACAAATATTTTGATAAAAACAATATATATTACCAAATGTAATTTTGGTGCGGAAAGATTCATATAAGTTAGATTAAGTCCATCAATAACTACGTCAAAAGGTTTAGTGTTTTCAATAAATTCCTTAAATTTCAACAATTCTTTTGGATTAGTTTTATTATAGATGTCCGATCCTATAATCACTTTGTCCATCACACATTTTGCCAATTTCTGAAATTCGTCTTTACTAAATGTTATTTTGGATAAAAAATTACCGCAATGTTGACAATTTCCCCTATAAACAGAATAAATATTAAAATTTTATTTATTAACTCAAAATATTAATTTTATTCTATAGAAATACTAATCTATTTGCTTTAAAATCTTAATTTTATTTAGTAAATTCTTAAACATTATTTTTAAAAATATAATTATACTTATATAGTAATTACTAATAACTTAAAGAATTCTATCATTAATTATTAACTTTCTTTTAACTTATTATTTAAAATTACTAAGTATATTAAACTAAATCATGCTGAAATATTAAAAAAACGAACGTTTTTTTGGAGATTGTTACACGATCTGAAGACCAACCATATTTGATAGCTGTATTAGCATATGCTCTTATAATTTGATCATATGGTATTATACTGTGTTTAATCCAGAAATGAAACATCTCTTCTAGTCTATTGTTAAAAAATTTTGCATTTTCCAGCAGGCAATATTGTAGATGTGATAAGTATATATTTTTTTGTGGAATCTGTTTGCGCAACACTATATCTGTCAGTGTTTTCCATGCAATGTTGGGTTTTCCATTTCTAAATGCTGCACTAGCTAATGCAGAATATATAGCAGAGCCTGGAGAAGTGGTAATCTTCACCATTTCTATTATATCTTGCGTTTTCTCCCACTCATCTGTCAAACATAAGCTTATTATACATTCTTCAGCTGTAACGGAATCCAAATACTGATACTTCTGCATCAAATCATTGTATGTTTCTACAATTTCTATTTTATCTGCATTGGTCAAAGAATTTTGTTTCAAAATGTAGAGTTTAAGATATTTTCCAATCACTCCTGCATTCAAGGAATAATTATTTTCTCTCAAGAATTTGAAATATGCAATAGCGTTATTCACATGGAAATACTTGACACACATATCTATGATTATGGAGTCTACAATGGATGGTGTGATTTCTGTATTTTTTTGAAGAATTTTTTCTCGTATCCTTTTCCATTCTACGGTAGATAAATCACTTTTCATTTCCTCATATATATCATCTTTCGTAATTAGGGTTTCTAAGTGAACAATTTTCTTAGCACTATAGCTTTGCTTTGATAAAACATATGTATTTATATTAAACTTATAAAAATGAGACCGTAATGGTTGATATAACTTGTAAAACAGCGTCATTTATTCTACACCTAAAAATTAAATTTATTCATTAAATTTATTAAAATTATTTCATAATTTGTAAGAAATAAAGTTTGTTTAGTATATTTTATTAAAATTTGTGTCATAATATGTATTTTAAAAATAGAGATACTATTATTATACAAAAACAAAGTAATGAAAATAATAAAAAATATTTTAGAAGTCTAAGATATATATAAACTATAAATGTTATATTTATTATTAATAATGATTAAATCATTATATGATTTCATTTATTTAACATTCCTCATAATGTACACATTAGTATTCAATAAATACATCTGCAAGATAGTGTATTTATATAATGATAAATATATTTTAATTTAAATATGATTTTACTATGCAATTTAATACATAATATTAATACATTGTTCAATAATCTTACATTATTAAACAGTATCAACAAAATTTATTTCAACAATACAAACTCATTAAGATGTTACCATTAATCTTACCACACGCAAGTTAATTAACAAGAAAAAGATTCACAGTAGTGTAATAATATGATAGATATAATAAATTATAAAATTTTCATACGTAAATATACAAGTCAATTTCAAAGGCTGTTTCTTTTTTTTTCTTCGTTTCTTTTTTTATTAAAATTTTTATAATAAGAAGGAGCACACATTTCTAACCTCTCCATCCAAAACAACATCGGAAACACCGGAGGTTGAAAACGGACATGTCTGGAGACTCAGCAGAAATTGAAGAATGCTGACATATCAAGCAACCGGATTATCAATTGATGGTAAATGTCAAAATCTATTTTTAATAAATATATATACATATATATATTTATATAAAAATAAAATCTCAAAAATTATTTTTAAAAAATTAATTCTTTATATACGTAATAAACAAAACTTTTTTAACAATGGATTTTAATTAGATACATCTTTATAAATTACTTAATAGAATAATCATAACAGACTTTTTTCAAACATATGCAAATCCATCGATCCAGATAGGTCTTTAACGATGACAAGAGCTTTCCAACAAGAGACACAGATGACACAGTATAACACGGTGAATCATACGTATTTACATCCTGGTTGTTTACCAATGTTAAACAAAGATAAAATGATCATTGTGAACTTTCGCTTGTTGGAAAGCTCCCAATATATTTAGGATTGGTTGTAACTCGGCGGGGAGAACGGCTGGAATGGCAGCGGAGATGATAGGCGATGGATACGGACGTGAGACACGCGCTGATAAAGCGCAGATGCCATGCTGTCGTGTTTCGTGTGCCGCCGATCTTCGCGTGTTTGGTTAGTTCTATTTGTGCCATTCTATTTGCGCTGCTCGTAAAATTCGCTCATTTGAGATTTACGCATTGTGATACGAATTGTGTTTTCAGGAAGTGCTAACTAACGGAAAGTTGCCAACGGCATTGTCTTCTTTGTGAAGCTAAAATAAGTAATAAGTAAGTGTTGTACTCCATGCAGCTCGTGATACCAGACGGTTCACAGTATGACGTCACATGAGAATCACTAATAATTCGTATAGTAGCGCGGATTTCAAATATCCGTGTAAGTCGTTTTTATTAATTTTACTTCTTTATTATTCTTAATTTCTATTGAGAATAATATAGAATTAAAACGAATTAAATTTCTTTATAAAATGTTTTAAAATATCACAATGTAGAACAAAAACATTCTCATTTTATATTGGATGTCTTCTTTAAGCTAAAGAATTGTCAGTGTGTAAATTTTATTCGATATTTGTGCGGTTATTGATCGAATGTAAATTATATTTTTTGTCTACAAATTCTTTGTCCCAATACAGCACAGTGTCCAAAATCGGGGTATAAGACGCTGTCTGGGATTTTTATAACTTTTTACCAAAAAGACTCATTTAAATAATTTGTTATATATATTCAGTAATTTGTTATATATATAACAAAATATATGTATAGTTCGTAAATAATATATGTATAGCTTATAAATAATTTTTATAATACTAATGACTGCAATTCAGTTGAAAGAGCTATTCTTCATTATTAATAAGAGTTCAATAATTTGGAACACTCCATATATTAATTATTTTCTACGAAACACTCGAGAATTATTTTATAACAGTCATCATTTGGACCTTGATTTGGACTAATAACAACTAGCATGATTTGCACACGACGGTCTTCTCAGAATCTTATCGATATTTTTGATAATTTTACATGCACTGAATGTGTAACGAACATATATGCGCGCGTGTTCGTGGATAATTATTACAATTAAAAGGGCGCTAAATGAAGAATACATATTGAAAAATACTTATTTCTAATTATGTTTTTATGAACTGTTTAAAAATTATTTCAAGGCGATAGTAATTTAGTGTGTAGTCGGTTATTGCACGCTTTTAATCTTTTCGAAATTATCGATTTTTTTTAAATAATTTACTTGATACGCGTCGTGTGATAATTTATGTTAAACGCAAATCATCATATGTCATCTACATGACGAAAGCTTCATATCCATTATTTACATTTTGCCGTTCCTCATTGCTTGTACGATTACGATAATGACAATGCGGTTTTATATAGAAAAGTATATCATTTTATTACTATACAAATTTCCTGCATTTTCCTTGAAAGAAGAATTTAGATAATCGCGCGCGTATATATGAAAAATAACATTGAATTAATAAATTAATTTTATATATATATATATATAATACTATAAAGGTTATATATTAAAATAGATAAAATAAAAACATATTAAAAACATTAATTAAATATTATAAATGTATAAATAAATTCACGTCATAATTTATATACATATATTTATGTATGTACATATAAATTGCTATATATACAAATTATTATAATAATATAATATGGAGTTTTTCTCTCCGTTTTATATATAATCAAATAATTTATATGTTACATTACGTTTTACATTTTCTTATATAAACGGTATATTATAATAAATAAGTGGTATAACACAATGAAATATAAGTAATAGTATGAAATATTTTCAAACCTAGAATAGTCATGGAGAATTACACATCCGACTCCAGCGACTCGGATTCTACCTTAAGAACGTTGGATTTGTCCTATCTGGTATTGGACAACGAAGTACTAGATAAGCAATTCCACAATACCAAAAGTCCAGAGCAAGTGGATACCTTATTGTTGAGTCAGAATCTTCTCACAACTGTACCTGCCAATATCAATAGATTTATCAATCTGAATTTCCTCGATATCTCGAACTGTGGCCTCACGAGCTTATCGGATTTTTGGGCGAATTGTCCTTTGACCTGTTTAATTGCGAAACACAATAACCTGACCAATGATGGACTAGCGAAAGATTTTGAAAATCTCGTTAATTTAAGGGAACTCAATCTAAGTGGTAATAGACTCACGGAATTTCCTAATCAAATTTTTGATCTACCTGGATTAAAGTATCTTTATTTGGGTGGCAATCGTATCAGCGAAATTACCAAGGACATCTGGAAACTACAAGGGTAATTGAGCATTTTAACGAATTTTAATAATATTTAAGTTTTAAATAAAAATAAAATTTGTTAATTTAATTATTAGCAAATTAATAATCGGCGATTCAAAACTTAAATATGAAGAGCATGAAATAAGTTTGAAAAGCTATAATTAAATATCTTGGTATGTAATATATGCTAATAATGTGAAGAATTATGCGAGTTATATTATATAATGATATTTTGATACTATTAATTTAAATAATTGTTTGCGAGTATAATACACACATCCCATATTGTTTTATATATAAAAAATTGAATAATTAATCGACTTTGCCTAAAACATTATTAAAAAATAATATTCTGATTTGTCAAAGATTGCGAGTTTTGTCGATGGGAAACAACAGATTGATAGAGGTACCTTGTACCCTTGGTCAACTGAAGACCCTACAGGCTCTCGTACTTTGTGATAACATGCTAGAGAGTCTGCCAAGCTCAATAGCCAATTTAACGAACTTGAAGACTCTATCGCTTCACAAAAACAGATTACGGACATTGCCTACTGAGATAATAACGTTAAAATGTCTCACAGAGGTGAGTGTTACGAATAATTTACTTAATCATCCTATATTTTATACTTTTATGTTTTATATGTATATACATTTTATGTGTATGTATGTATGTACATACATATACATTTAAAGTATTGAGGTAAATTTAGTTTAACGATTTTTATTATAATGAATTAATTCGTTTAATATAATTGATTTCACAAATTTGATTTCTCTACTGCACTCTCTGCTTATTTAAATGTTTTTACTATGCAATCTTTGCGTAGCAAATTTTATAACTTTTGTAACGGACTTTTGCTAAATTAAAGTTTGTTTTGTGGAAAAAAATTTTATTCGTTTTTCGCAGTTGTCTTTACGAGATAATCCGTTGGTGGTGAGATTCGTATCTGACATGACACACAATCCACCATCGTTGTTGGAGCTAGCAGCGCGTATCATCAAGTCCAGTGATATTCGCTATGATAATGAAAGTATACCGCACAACCTAGTACAGTACCTCAATAGTGCCCACAGTTGTGTCAATCCTAAATGCAAAGGTCAGTGTGTTTCGATTAACAATAATAATTTAGACGTAATAAATCATTGCCTTGGCCAAATAATAATCGGATTCACATCGAATGTGAGAGGAGAGTGAAAAGCGTAAACGATTGTGAGAGAAAAACTTTTTGGCATTTGTAACTATAATTATTGTATATTACTATTACTATGATTATGACTATAGTATTAGTAATAATAACTATATATATGTATAATTCTATCAACCAATATGTATAGTTGGCAATCGAAAATGATTATAATTATAATTATTATAACTATAATTATAGTAATTTTTGGTTGCCAACTATATACAATATATTGGTTAAACTATACACATAGTTATTATACTATAGTAATCAATTAATCATAATCATAATTATAGTAATATGTAATTATAGTTACAAATACCGAAAAGTTTTAATCTCAGTGTAAAATTGTGCAGCAATAAAATTTAGAAAAATTCAAAATAACAAAGCGTTTTTTTAGATCAAATTTCGTAACAAAGTTAACTTTTACTTTTCTGCGCAGGTGTTTTTTTTAATAATCGCGTGGAACACATTAAATTTGTCGATTTCTGCGGCAAATATCGCTTACCACTGTTACAATACTTATGTAGCAGCAAGTGCATCGAGCCACGCGACAACAACGAGGAACCCGTCAGCGGTGCCATGATTAGAAAAGTTCTTCTCGGCTAGTGAGATCTTAAAAATATATTTCTGTAATAGGATACTGAAGATCTTGAAAATTATTTCATTACAATTATTTCCACTTCAAGGGAGATATTTCCCATTTTTTATAAGAATTTGCACTTGACCAATGATATAAAATTAAAAAATGTACATGTTTATATGGAAATAATTATATACATATAGGAATTAATAATTATATTCTATATACAAGAGTAATAAATTCTAGAATAGGTTCTGGAAAAAACTGAGGAATGAAAGTTACAACATGTAAATGTATAGATATTATGACATATTTTATATCGAATCTGCATTTTTCTTCTTTTCGTTATTAAAAATATAATACGATCACTTTTCGTTATTAAAAATATAATACGATCACTACTATTATATTAAATATAATTTTGTAAAATATAATAAGTATTTAAATACAATATAAATATTTTCTGTTGACTCTTTAGTATCATAACTTCGAAGACAGCAAAACAGAGAATAAAAAAATTTTTTTCAAAATCAATTGGAGATATAAATCCTATATTTCAGACCCTTTATTTAAAATTCTCCTTTTTCATTTTAAAACAATTTTTTTGTAAACTGGAATTACGCTACTTTCATATTATTACACATTTGCCACATAATCATGTGACTATATGTATAGAACGAGAAAACGAGTAAAAGCTAGAGCATGTGATTCATTTTGCACATGAGCTACAGTAAAATAGAATCAAAATTGAGAGAATGTTTCAAAGTAGAGAATAAATAAATTTAATTGTTTTGGAACGATCCTTTCCATTTCAAAATCAACATATTCTCATTCAAGTATTTTAAGTTTATTAAATCGCATATTCTTTATTTATTCGCTTATATATTTAGTAATATTAGAAAGCAAATTTTGGTATACAGAAAAAGATCGAGACAGCAGTTAACGTTATTATTGTTAATAGTTTATTGTTAAATAAACCACAAAATATACAATAATAATATTATTTATATATAGAGTGATTCCGCGTGATTAACGACGGGGCGGTATCGCGCGATTTCTTTTTCGCTTAAACACATTCAGAATAGTTATACTACAAGGTATTCATCATCGTCGTTGCGACTAATACGTTTTTTTGCGTCATTATGTTTCATAAAACTAAAAACAACATTCAAGAGAAAAAACGCAGAGGAGGAGTAGCGAAATAAGAATGGTAGGTAAGTGTGTGTATTTATAATTTTATATATATATATATGTATAATATATATACTCATGTATATATATAATTGTGTAAACATAGCAATCGTGTAATAAGAGTTTTACTACTTTTCACTTTTTGCTCACCGCTTACAGTACAGTACAGTACAGTACAGTGTGTGTAGTCATATATAATTAGTTACCTATACATACATATACATATTCATATATATATGCGCTTTATCTATTATATATTACATACATATATATGTATGTACATGCTTCTTTTTTTCGCTTTCTCTTTCTCTCTCTCTCTCTCTTTCAAACTTTTATTTTTTCACACATACACACACACATATACATGTGCGCATATAATCTCACACCTATTCACAACGTCGAATTAGCGTTTTTATCGTATAGGCGTGGTAGTAACTAGCACTACTCTTTACTTCTTTTTTTCTTAATCATCTTTTCATATTAATTTCATTTTATTTAACTGCGTGGTAAATATTTTTGTATCGTTTCATTCTCTTCTCTCTCTCCCTCTCTCTCTCTCTCTCTCTCTCTCTCTCTCTCTCTTTCTCTCTCTCTATATATATATATATATTAAACAATTTCTCCCTAATATCGTACATTCATGTTTTAAACGTTAAGGACTCACTGCGCCTTCGATTGAGGGTGTTACCTTGATTTATCATTATCTGCTGTTCCTGATATCATTCGGGAAAATCGTCATCTTGTTCCAACCGGGGCGCGATGTGATCTCCATCAACCAATACATTTTCTATTCACCGTCCACCACTTGCTGCTCCTGAGTCTCCTGCTCCTTCGTTTCCTTGGCATCCTTGTCCTCGTCTAAAATGCGATATTGAGGAGTGTAAAAGAGGTATAGGGTTATAAAAGAAAGAGGCGTTATTTTTATTAGAATATTTTTTTTGTATAATGTATTTCTTCTTTATGTTACGTAAATAAGTGATTATGCAGTTTGCTTCAAAATGTTAACATGCAATAATTTCTTTCTTCATCCTATTACTCTTAATTAACACAAAAATAGAAATATTAAAACAAGAGTAAAAATATGTAGAAAATACAAAAGAAATTAAATTGTTTAAAAATAATTATAAAACAAACTAAATAGAAAAATTTACATTATTTTATTATTTTAAAAAAGTTAGGTTATACAATAAACAAAATCTTTTTATACAAAATATCTTTCATCTAAAGATTGTTCTTTTTTACATTTCTATCAAAAAAAAGAGAAATAATTTGAAGAGATTGATAATTTTGCCTGAAGGTTCTATAATATTTGTATCGAATAAGAGAGTAATTGCGTATTAAATGAAACGTATTTACTAATGACTACAGTGAGATATTGATTGCTCTGTCATTAGGTCAGATCGGTTAGAACTAGTAATGTCATCAAGGATGTTGCGATGTGATAATGAAACGGATGTAATTTCTATACAGGGTATCCAAGAATTCATGAAAAATCCACTTTGTAGTATAATGAAAATAAAAGCATTATTGCGTAAGTATTATAAGTTTTAAAAATGTAAATAAATTGTAAGCATTCGTACAATTTTAAAAAATAGAGAATATTATTTTTAATTAATTCTCTAAGGATATTAATAGAACATGAATTTTTTAAATACAACTTAGACATTACAGATATCAGTACATGTATAAATAATAAAACATTGATGTGCGATTTAAATTGGATTTCAACAAAAATTTTAATTTAGTTACTAAAAAAAACATAGAACATTAAAATTTAATGAGTTACAGGAAAATTCAAAAAATACTAGAAAACCCTGTATAAAAATTATGATTAATTTGATTAGCTTTAATTTATACACGCAGTATAAGAAACAATAGAAGAAAGTTGCGAGACTTCAGCTAATATTTTAATTTTCAAACTTAATAAATTTTTAACTGGAAAAATAATTTTTGTATTATATAATAGAAGAATTATATCCAGATAGCACAAAGAATTCAAAAAGAATTCAGTGATATGTCATCAATTTTGAATTTATTTTCAGATGCAAAAAGAATTCTTATTGTATCTGAAAATGAGTTCAGAATTGATGACATATCACTGAATTCTTTTTAAACTCTCTGTGCTACCTGGGTGGTTATAATTATCAATTTTTTTTTAATTAAAAATTTAAAGCTTTTTTTTTATCCTCATAAACTTTTCTGCACACTTCTGAAGAGGATGTCCAGTAATTGAAATTCTTCGAACAAATGTTGAAATTAGATCAGACTGGATAAAAAAAAATTAAGATTATTCCTAACGTATCACTCACATCTTCATATCAAACATTCCACAACAGTATATAAATTCACGTTTACACATTGAACTTTAATAAACGGATAATAAATGAGATACAAAATGTCGTGGAAAAAATGGACGAATTAAAATGGAATTAGAAGGAAAAAGTATTCGTATGGAATTCATAAGATATATTCGTGAAATTTTGTTGAAAAATTAAAGTAAACATTAAATTAAATTAATGCATTTAATTTAATCAAAAACAAAATATGAAATAAAAATGGATATTTTTAATTCTTTTTAAATAAAACATATTTTTTTAATGTTTGCTTTTCTTCAATTTAGACAAAAAATTAAAATGTTAAAAAATTAAAAATTATTAAAAGTCTTATTTTAATAAAAAATTAAAACATACATGTACTTATAAAGTCAACATTCAAATTAATACACAACAATAAAGAGATACCAAAATATCGTATACATGTGTATGTCCCTGGCGGAAAAATTTTTATGAAAAACTACATAGATTGAAACAAGATCTTTAATTTTTCGAAGATATTCTTAGTGAGACGTAGAGTGGTGTTGTTTGTTTGAACAAGAAATTCTGTATTATTAGCTTTTACGGAATCTTTTTTGGTATTTATCTTATATCATAAAACGGACAATGCCACTCTACATTTCACTACGAAAAAATAAAATTTTCTAAGATCCTGTCTCAAGACTTGTCTATGCAGTTTTACTTTTTCGTCAAAAATTTTTTCCGCCAGGGGTACATATTGAAAGATAATTAAACTTTTCGAATTTAGGTTTATTTTAATTAATTTGTTGGTTGCGCTTAAAATTATTTAATTTATTTTCAACAATTCCCTCTTTCTCATCCATTTTTATTCGTGTCCAATTTATAAATCCATTAAAGACCATAGTGTTACATTAAGAACTTAGTTAAAGACTGTTTTTATAATATAATATTTCATTACAATTGCTTTCACTTTTTATGCCACAATATTTTGAACAATTTACCATTATATATCTTTAAACATTTTTTTACATTTGAAAACAAGATATTAAAAATAATTGATACGAAAACGTCATTTGTTACTAAATTTATTTTATTTGCAGTAAAATTTGTATCTTAAAAATGATATTGGTCGTTAATGGATTAACGTAATATACACATTACATTAAGTTCTTACACGATATGTCATTTTAGGAAAATAGAAGTTAAGAAAGATTGGTCATTATCGATATATCATAATTACATTATTTAGCGTTCTTTTTACCTTATGCAGATATATAACACATTATACGATGCAGAACAATATTACATACACGTTGGCAATACCCAAATATAAAATATATTTTACAATATATTATATTAGTGCAAAAATATTCACCGAATAAAATTTAGAACGAAATAACAGTTTCAAGAAAAATACTCTTATTAATTAAAATAATCATATATTATAAACTTTAATGTTTTACCCTTTTTCGCATATTTAAAAATTTTGAATTTAGACTTTTAACTCGTAACTTAATCTTTTGCACTAATTTAATACTCATAAACACACTCGCGCGGATACACACATATACATATATATTTTACATATTAAATTAGTTTATTGTTTATCTCTTTACAATTGTTACATATTTGATCCGTTACATCTTGTAAAGTGTAAACACTGATGCTAGGATAAAAAGAAAACTTAACGAATAAGTCTATTATAAAATGAGAAGAATATATTATTTAAGATTCTTATTTCCTCTCTCTCATTGCAATTACATAATATTGATTTATAACATTAAAAATGAAAAATTACATAAATTTTTCCTTGTATCGTATACCGAGATAAATTAGTTCTTTCACAAATTATTCCTTATTGTTTGATAGATTTGCGTGAATAAGTAGTATTAAAAAATATATCAATTATCTTTTCTTAAATTATTAAATAGCTGTAAATCTTGATTAATTATCGTATAAGATTCCTTTTCACTGGAAACTTATTGAAAATAATATATGCAATTTGTGAATTATACTTGCATTTACTAATAGAACAAGGAATTTCCTGAATACATCTTATTAATCTATATTATCAAATGTATTACATAACATACAAAAGACCTATTTATTTTAATGTAATATTACAAAGTCAACATAATTTGTTATTGTTACCATCACAATTCAATACATACAAGAAATAAAAATCTTAAAGGCAAATTTTTCTCTAATATTTCTTTTTCGCACTCTTCCTTTATAACACTGATGTGTTTTTATTTACCACTACCATTAAAATATTAATTAATTTGCATATGTGTATATATATATATATATGCTCATATATATGAATTTAATTCTATATATTATATTCTATTTATATTTATATTATTAATCTAATAATAGTACTATATAATATATACGCATATATTATAATTTTATTATTAGACTAATTGAAAGATTCGTTCATTATTTCTTCTCTCTATATGGCTCCTTATATTAATAAACAAGAAAACAAAATGAATGAACGATCGATATTCGGTATTTATATGGAGTTTTAATATTTTACACATTTTTCTTTCTCAGATCGACAATCACATCAAAAAAGATTTATGATCATTTAATGTCTTATAAAATATTGTATTAGATAATACATTAGATATAAAATAATATATTACAAAATATAAAATACAAAATCTCCCTTTCCCGTTTGTCTGAATATACCTATCCCACTGTGTGCTACTTGGATAAACTTTTCACAGATGATAAAGAAAAGACACGCTGAGACAAGACGTGAAAGGAATTAATTAAAACAAAAAAATCGATGAATGTTTATTAATAATAATAATGATAAATAATTAACAGCATATCTATGTCCAAGAAACGATATTCGATACTTTTATTAAGATTTCTTTTACACCTAAATTTCTGATTGATTGCTTCTTCAGTATTTCTCTCGGTAGTTTTATAACTCATTCGAAAGAAATAGAGTCTATTTGTATCAATTGCACTCTGTAATGTACTTTATTTAAAAATAAAACAGATATACATATCTAGTTTTCGAAGAGGAGTACAAAAAACGATTTATGAAAGATGCAACTAAAATGAAGAGACTTTGAGATAAATACCGGAGTAATTTTGTCCAATTTAAATTTCAATTATTTAAATATCTTTTATGTAAGAAATATTTCGTATTACGTATCAATATGATAATACGAAGAATTCGAGCCTTTACGTCGAGCCAGTCATCTCTTTTAGTGAGGATGTATAAGTGCACTATTCAAAACGATATTAGAAAATAATTATTTCAAAATATATAACTATAATTAGAAAATTATTTAATATTTTTAAAATTGCTTCTGATATCTCTAAATTGATATCTTTAATTTATTTTTAGAATGTATTTATATATTTTGCGCAATATTTTAATTTTCGAAATCTTATAACTTTTGTAATGTTATTTGTTTTTAATTGTACAAAACAATGTAATTCAAATTTGAACACGGCGAAAACGTGAATTTCACTTTTCTATCTTGTTCGCAACTTTTTACAAAAAATATATTTTCCTTTTTTCAAAACCGGAAAATACGTTCCGAAGAACGAATTTTTTTCGTAAAATTAAAAAAAAGAGTTGATGTTTAAAACCGAAGGATGAAGTACTAATAAAAAAGAAAAAAAGATGACAGAATTAATGACTAAAAAATTTAATTTTAATATATATACAACATCGATAAAACTCTAACCTTTGAACATTAACATCTAGTTCTTATATATCATTCATCCTTTCTTCATATCTTTTTTTACCTCATTTCGTTTACCTTTGGTTTCTTCTCCTGGAAGAAGAACCGAACTTAAATATTATCTTTTGTAACGCAATAATATGCTGTACATGTTAAAATAAAATAACTAAACTGTCTCGGAACGCGACTGCGACGAATATCAATTTATTTTTCAATTTTTAGATTTAGAAAATCATGTTATTAATTTTATTTATATTAATTTTCTGCAGTTTGTAGAAATCATACATTTTGTTAAAAATCGTTAATAAATAATTTGATTTTTATATCTCGTAACAGTTAATATATTGAAAAATTGTCGGCAATAGTAACTCAACAATAAATATACCTTCTAAATTATGTATAAAGATCATTTATCTTTATTATTTTATATATACATCAATTTATTTTATTTTTTAAAACTATTTTTAGAAAATGGAAATTATAAATCTAAGAAAGTGTTCGTTCTTATCACCCGTCCCTTCGTAAGAAAAACTTGAATTTTCTGTTTCCCACGTAACTGATTCCTGGGACATGTATAACGCACAAAAAGCTTTTTTTATTATCGAAGGATTTTTATTAACATGTCAAAAAGTCCATTCACCATGTATGATGTGTCATCGGCTTAAAAGTATTACAAATCGCTCCATTGAGTCGATCAGAAGTTCGTCATCTAGATTAAAAAAAAAAAAAAAGAAAAGAATTTGAAAAGCCGAAAAACCGAGAAAAATCATAGTATAGCGACAGTATTTAGGGATAACAATTTTAAGAGCCAAGGGCATGGTTGATATAGGCATTAATTAATATCTGTCTTTTCACTAAATGCTCCGGCAAGAAACACGAATTTGTTAGCTAGCATTCTCTTCAACTATGACAGCGCGTTTAGTCTGCGGCAAGTCGATCAGTTTTTCTATCCGAGACATTTTTGTACATATATTGAAATATATTTCAAGTATCTCTCTTTATCAATAGTAGTTATTAACGGAAGAAATCCGTTAAAAATCTGAACACAAAATATAGAGTATCCCTTCCATGATCATTTGCCTACAAGATGATATCAGTCGAGATGATTTGCGAACATTAATTACTATTGATACTATCGCTCGATAACCATATTCATTGTTATATTGTTCTGTACTATGCGATGTCTACGGTTTGACTGAAATCTTGAAGAAATACAGTCCGGCTTAATGAAACTCACGTTATGAATCGAGAATGTTATAGTCCATTTCCAATTTTTACTTTCCTTCTCCCAAGCCAAACTTTGCAATAACGTTATATATAATTTGAAACCGGTATAATTTCGATGAGTACAATTTTTCGTAAGAAAAAATTTTAAGAAAATTACCATTTCATGTATTCACGAATATAAATAATCATTTAAGTCTAAATGTTTAATTATACCGGTTTCTGTTCTTCCTTCTCATTCTATTGTTAAAATGATATTAGATGCTAAATTACGGAATTATTTTGAATTTTTCTTCAACTAATGTCACGTTTAGCAATTATCAGTTGTTAGAGAAGGAACGAGATATATATATATATATATATATACACACATATATACATATACATATATATACATATATATATATATATATCATAAACTATATCGATAGCACGATGATCTTTTTACAATCGTCATCGATGTTTTTCTCAATCGATTTTGCAATTAATAAATTACTAGACACATTTGATTACACATTGTTTTAGTTTGTCCAACTCGAATCGTGTTTAGCAATTGTTGATTAAAGAGGAACCAGGATATATGTACATTTAGTATGTACATTTAAGGCAATTCAGCAATAAAGTAATTTGTTCTTGTTGCCGAATTACTTTAACAGTATGATGGTCTTCTTTCAACAAACATCTGTACTTTTTCAAGTTAATGTTGTAGATATCGGACTCTGTCTAGAACCGCCTAGACATATTATAATATAGTTACAGTCGAATATCTGTATAATCAACTCCGATATACTGTAAACTAAATATTCTTTAAAGATAATTTTTTTCCGCATAATTTTTTCACTGTTCATATTTCGCTATGTAATCATTACAATGAAAAAGCAATCAAGAGCATACATTTTTATTCAATATGTAGAGTGTCTGGTAATTGCTGTGACCCTCATGAACAGATAAAATCATCCTATGACTTGTACAATGAATACAAACATCCTTTTACAAGGTTCTTGATAATTAATGAAAAATTAATTACTCGCAAATTAGTGTGCGATTCGGCAAGAAATAGTCGAAGACAATGTCACGCGATAATTGCGGGTGCAACGAGATGAAAAGAGAAGCGCGCATCTATCAACAATAAATAATACAACACTGTGATATCTTTTGTCACGCGCGGATGCACACTCATTCGCAAATTTCTTTATTAGTGTCTCATTGATTATTGAGCAATTACTTGAAAAATGTTAAGATTTTTATTCAGTTTAATTTCTCCTATTTACCTGCAAAAGATGGCACATTAATTATCAGACATTCTATATACTATTGAAAAATCCGATTGAAGGAAAAATACATAAAATTTTCTTTTAATCTTGATGAGTTCACAGGCACTCGACTGTATTTTAACTCAATTAAGGTGGTGTATTTAACCATTATCAGTTAATTAACACATTGACTGCCATGTCATTTATATATAAATGACATTCAATTTCATAAACAAGTTCTAGGAAACCAAATATATTTTCTTTATCTCACTTTCTTTGTCATAGAATATCATTGCACAACAGAGCTTATGAAAATTTGCCGTCGTATTTGAATAATAGAAACAAGAGTGTCATTCGCATATAAATGATGCATATAATATATAATATAGCAGTCATTGTGTTAAAAAATTTTATTTTTTATATATACATAGGGTATAATTAAGCATTCGCTGTCAAATTGCGTCGTTCTAGTCTACAAAAAACAACATAGCATCCTTCAACTAGCATTCACAATCACTTCAAGTCGATATTTTCGTCGAGCTTCGATTCCGCAGTGTCTTAAAATATAAAATGATGGCGACGCAAACGACATTACTATAGACGCATTAGATTATACATCCTCTTAGTTTACCTTTAATTAGACGCATTCAGCGGTATTTAACGTTAAAGAGAAACAAGTTCGTACACGTATATGTATATACATTAAATTCGATTCGAAAACAACGAAGCGAAATTAAGACTCCTAGTAACAATATCAGTTTATGTCAGAAATAAAGAATAGCATAAATTTCTTTTCTCGCACATGCACATTAAATTAGCTTTCCGCATGCGACAATTCGCAGTTGACAGAATAAATTCGCAAACAGTTCCGAACTTTCTCCTCTGTAGATAAATTAATATTATATGATTTATACATGTCCCATATGAATTTTGTGACAGATCTAGTTTCACAGGTATTTCTCTAGAATTTTCGGCATGTTTCGTAAATCTATTCTATCAAATATTGTAACATATGAAAAACATAATCTATCTTAACGCGTATAAAATCTTTTGATACTATACGCCTACACAGAGGCTCCGAACTCCCTTTGGAAAGAGGAAATGAATTTCAACGCTGCTTGACTCCACTCTTCGAAAACAGCGAACTAAAATGGTTCATTTAACGAGAAACGGGATGTGACGTTGTATATTGGAATCTACGGATGTAATAAATAAAAATTGTGCATTCTCTATCTAGCCATGATGTTAGAGAAAGAGAGCAATATTTTTCGATGTCTTCGATGACTTTATGCAATCTCACGACATCCATCTCTTCTTTTATTTTAGATAAAGAAGATATCTAGCAAGACTTCCTTTCTTATTATAAATTGTGTATACAGTACTTAAACAGAATGCGCAATTTATACTTGTTACATTTATGTGAAAGCTATACACGTATCTATATACATATATATATACTTCTACTCCTATATATTTCATGTAATTATAAAATGAATATAATTTGTTCCTATTTGTCTTGTTACTAATAATTGCTTTATATATATTATTTTTTTAGGAACGTCTTTATGAATCTAAAATGTTATTATAGTTTTGCAAACTAAATAATATTCTACTTTGAAATTCGTCTATTTATATACCTGTTCCGTAAGAAGAGCAATTTTATCTTTAAATAAATAAAGAATAGATGCAAAATAAATCTTGAAATAGAAGAAACTTGACTATCTAATTTACAGAAGTTGGTCAACCAGCCACTATTGGCGATAAAAAAGCCAGTAAGTGGTGAAGAAATAAGTTGACGGCGCTCTGTCCTCTAAAAATTACGAATTTATCAAACTTCCGTCTTTGTCAAGATAAAGAGAGTTAGGATCCCCTGGTCCTACCTACGGAGGTACCTACGGAGATAAACTAAGAGCCTTAATTCCACTGAATCGCGTCGCAGTACTACACTACTTCTCGCTAGAGAGAAGGTGAAAACCTTATATCTATTTACTCCGCAATGCGGTATATCGCATTTACAACGTGGACATCCTCGTCAGAAGATGGTTACTTCGTCATGCCATCGTAACAACGTCATAACCCAACTCTTTAATAACGTTAAAAAGGAAAAGAAAAATAGAAAATAGAATAAAGCGGTTCAAGCCATGTTCGATTGGCTGGGGTCAGTGTTTTGCGTGTTGGTAGCGGTGGTGTTAGTGGTGGTGTTGGGATTGTTGGCGCTATTATCACTAGAATTACCGCTAGCACTGGCAGCGGCGCCCGTGGCGTCCGACTGGCCGCCACCTCCGCCTCCGCCACCCCCGCCGGGATTCCCCTCTGTACCGGTGGTGGCGGCGGCCGATTGCATGTATTTGGGTATCAGCATGCTGTTGAGGATTGGTTGGATCCGCAGCTCATGCTCGGTGAAATTGAAAAGCGGCGGTAATTCACGGCCGCTTGGCAACCGCGTGCCTTGTTCACGTAATTCATTGAAGAATGAATGCGCACACGCTTGCAACGGTGTCATGCGCAACGACGGTGTATACTCCAAGAGTCGTGCCACTAGGTCCATCGCTTCCGGCGGTGTGCGCGCCCTGAACACCTGTAATTATCATCAAACTCATGACAAGAAGCTATATTCTCAGCTCTTTCTCTTTCATTGCTAAATGTACTGATAAATATTTCCTGGATAATATAAAAAATTACTATATTTTGATTGTACATATTCGTTGGAATTTTTGGAGATAGAAATATCAGTTTTCATTTAAAGAACTGACTTAGAGTGAAAATCCTGACCTTCATTTGTAGCACACTTATTTATAATAATGGTGCTTAATAAATGTAAGAGACTTTGCAAGTTTAATTAATTCTAGTAGCATTATATGGTTAATTTAATTGATAAAATCAACATATATATCGAGTTTCTGTAAGAAGTAGGGATTACATATCAATAATACTTCTAATATTTCTTCAATCTCTTAAAGTACAAAAGATATAAAAATAGTGTGTAAAAAAAAAGTACATGTCTTAATAAGTAAAATTATAAGTAAAATAAGAAAGTTTATCAGCAGTGGTCAATTGTGTGTGCGATATACTGTAAACTTACATAAATAGACTATGCATTCTTACGCAACGACAACGTTGAAGGACAGATATACAAAATTAGATATTTCTTCCATAATGCATATTATACTGTGTTATACATTTGTATTACTAAGATACGAATATTGTAAATATGTAAGAATGAGACTAATTTCCGTTATGCTACTATAAAATTTATTTACTTTACCGCTGATCAGCCAGCTGTACCAAAAGAGCAATAAAAATACGGATCAAATTTTTTAATTTTCATTTTAATAATTTTGTTTTCGAAACATTTAACGCGCGCGCGCGTTGTAGAATTGTTGAAGATTGAACAAATTAATAGCAAGAAGTTAGTGACATGTAAATTGTCAGTTTCCTTTTCGGTTTTAAATCTCAGTAGGTGTCGTAAATTTTGTAGGTATAATTTTTTTTTGCACTGTAAAATCTACAAAATCCCTTTTAAAAAAATTAGACATTGATTCTAAGCACTACTCTCTGCATGATAGATATGAAAAGTGATATGTTATTGAAAGATTCATAATGAGATGATTTTAGTTATGTCACTTTGTATGTATACAAAATTTCAGTTCTTACATTTCATTTTATGGCGTCCAACCCTAGGACTATATTTGACCCGGCGAAGATTTCAATTTGCTAATATTCTTACAAATTTTTCTTTTAAATATTTACATTTAACAATTTAGTTAACAAACTTGAAATTTAATTTTATAATCTTATTTCATGATATTTGGTATTTTAATGTAAACAAATTTATTGAAAAATATATTGTATCAGAGTTGCGTAAAAAAATAATAGATTAATAGCGTTTTTCATTAGCAGAACTAGTGTGCACTCAGTACACATTAAAGCTGTTGTACTATTCTAGTCTAAATATAAAAATAGGATATCTGAATTGATAAACTGCCCAATGTGTATTTTATCAAATAGCACAATAAAATGTATTGAATATTTCACGGTTTAATTAGTTTCTATATTTTTATTGAACGTACATCTTTACGTCAATTTGTGTACAACGGCTTTAAAGTGCACTGAATGAGCACTAGTACTGTCAAAAAACGCTATAAGTCTAATAAATCCGGTAATACATGTACAAAAATATGTCATGTGTAGTCCCAGGGTTAACAAACTTGGATGATACCTGCTGAGAACTGAAAGTAAGATAATAATACTTTGTATCGACAATGAATAAAAATAACATTGATATTGGTCATTAATATCAACACTGAAAATTTATCGATCTATACTCAAAAATTTTTCATTATAAAATATATTTTATACTCATCCGTAATTTGCACAATTTAGAGTGATATATCCCCATAAGAGGACAGATATCCAATAAAAATAGAGAAAAATGTATATAGTCTGGAAATCTACACATATGCTTATACATATGCAACTTCTTATATATTTTATCTTATGTATATATGTTTGTGTGTGCGTGTGTATATATATATATGTGTGTGTGTGTGTGTGTGTATACATACATATATCAATACAATAATGAATTAAATACGAATATGTACATTTAAAATGAACACAGATTTCAAGCACTAAGTCTCTGCGCAACAGACACGAAAGACCACAATATGTTACTCATTCTTTCAAGTTTGACAAATGCAAGTCTCAAATACCACCAGAATATCAGAGTAAGTGATACTCTCGATTATTTTAAGTTGCCATAACAAATGTAAAATGTAAGAAGTCGAATATAAAAAATTATTAGTGTCGTTAACAGATGAGACTAGGCAATGAGGAGTTACATGAAGAAGATGACTAATTGTAAAGGAAATCTTGAAAACTATTCTTTTCTTTATTTTCCTTTTCTTTTAAGTAATGACTAAATAAGACTGGGAATAAGTCTGCACGCTCGTTCGGATATCGAAGTTTAGGTGTTATTTTGAATGTTAGTACAACGGGCCAAGATAGAGAAAGTTTGTGCCAGCCATATTGAACAACACTTGTTGCAAGTCGAATCACTTACTCTAATCTTCTGGTGCTCCGTGGAACACATAGATGTTTCACTCATTCGTTGAAGCATATACTGCAAATCATGAGACATGTATTGATGAATGGCAACCGATCGAGGCGCTATTGTTATTGCCATCGATCCTATTTTAAATACGAAAAAATAATCTCTTCCTACAAAAATGCGTGTAAAATCTCATGAAACGTTACATCAAATTCGATTCTACCTTCTCCTTTAATTTCAAAAGTTAACTGGAAAGCTTATTTTTTATTTTGTTATTATCCTGTCTGAAAAATCTATATTTTTTACATTTCTGTTTTAAAATATTTTATATGTTTCAAAGATAAAGAGATATTCTATATTATTTGTTTTATTAAAATTATGGATTTAAAACGAAAGTGGGCTTTTCAATTACTTATAACAAATCACAAAGTTAATAGACATATGTGTGAAACAAAACGAAACAATCACATGATGAAAAAATATACGAAATATCCCGCTGGATATACAGGTATAAGTATGTATTAATAACAATTTGTGTAAAGTTATATTAGCTATGAAATAATAGACTCTACCTTTTGCCAGGGATGTGATTTAATTTGTGGAAATTTGAATTCGGTGTAGTTGGGGTTCATCTCACGTATTTGATCGCGCGTAGGCGTACCGAGGACTTTGATAATCTCTACCAGTTGATCGACACCGCTATCACCGGGAAATATTGGTTGACCTAGCAGTAGTTCTGCTAGCACACAACCTGCACTCCAAACATCTGTCGAGGAAATGAGAAAAATGTCACATTAAAAGAAACGTTACATATTTTACAACAAAATAAAATATAATAAAAGAAGAATGAAAACAAATTAATGTATTTTTATTAAATCTTGCTATCAATTTCAACGGTTTTTTTTAATATCAAAATATTTAGATATCTATCAGGGTTAATTTTTATGAACACATATTCAAATTCCAAATTAGAGGTCAAAAAGAAACAAATAGTACGGTCAGTGATAAACTCCTTTCAAACTTATACCTGTTCCCAACAATGTAGATTAATTAAGAACTTTCTAGTTCTATTAGAAAAAGATAAGAAGTAAGTAGAACTGAAATTATAAAATTAATTTACATTGATGGAAACAGACATAAATATGCTATGTTAAACAAAGATTGTTATTAAGATTTTTAGCGTACCAATTTTTGTAGTGTAGTCAATAGCACCAAAGATGAGTTCAGGTGCGCGATAGTAGCGACTGCAGATATAGGACACATTTGGTTCGCCCTTCACAAGATGTTTAGCTGAACCAAAATCGCATAGCTTCAAGACACCCGTATCCGGATCTAACAGCAAATTCTGTGGTTTGATATCCCTGTGACAAATACCCAGCGAGTGGATGTACGCCAACGAACGGAACAGTTGATACATATACAACTGCAAAGAACAAAGAAAAGATTATTATCTATATATCTGATTAAATTTACAAAACACATTTTTTTTATTATATAAAAATCTTTATAAAATTTTTTTCAAATTCTCTCTACAGTTATTTCTAAGTTTTTGAAACCACTGATTACAAATCTGAGATCAGAATAATAATAAAGTTAAAAAAAAATGACAGATTTTTGACACCTACAAATCTTGTAAATTAAAATCTCAGATTCATAATTCGATCTAAAAAATTCTTAGGTACTGAATATTGCATGAAAAGAATTTCCTTTTTATGCAATCAGAACTACATATTACAACTCATAACATCTATGAGATCATCTTCTAAAAATTAATTGAAAAAACAGTATTAAGTAGGTTTACAAATATAATTTCTATTTTTGTTATATTACGAATTTAGAAATAACTAAAAATTATAAAACTAATAAAAAAAATAACTCACCTTGATGAAACTGATTGGTATCGTCTGCTTGCTTTTGCTATAATGTCGAGCGACTTTGTACACAGTTTCGGGTATGTATTCCAGGACTAGATTAAGATAAACCTCGTCCTTCTAAAAAAAAAGAAAGAATAAGAAAATTCCATTGCATGTAACCTTCATTCAACAAGCGAGGATCTGTTTACAAATATTTGTCGTCTCAAAGGCACACTATTCCAAAACCCAAACATTGACGACGTACTCGAATGTGGAGTTTCCCGCAATTCGCGAGTGACTGGAACTTTAATAACAAATTCTCTCTAATTAATCTAACAGCAATTTTTTAATAATTTTGAACTATTTTCACAAACTTTGATCTATTCTTTTATAATTTTATCTTCTATAGTTTTCAACGTTGCACGTTTATTTTTGTAAATTGATCTGCCAATCAAGAATTAAAAATTATTAGACTATAATTACGTTATTTATATAATATGTAGAAGTATAATTATTTTATTTATTTATTCATTCTCTCATACACGAAAACTTTCTTCTTGTTATGTTATTAGGGTCCTGGAATTTATAACAAAATACACTAACATTCCACCAGGATCTGAGATTAAAATTGTAAAATAATTGTAGCAAATTGTGGGATACCCCGTGGGATCATTTAAGTTATACATTTCACCTTTATTATTTCTCTTGGATACACACATCGATGCCCTCGTGTTATTAACATTTATCACACACGCCTTCAGAAACATTACGTACTAACAAGACTAGCGAAGCAGCGTAATCTAATCGGACCCAGATCGACATTAAAACAATGACGTTTCGAAGGAATGATACGATTGTGAAGATGTTCCTATGTGGAAGCGATAATTCGCCTAGAGATTTTTTCTCGCCAAAAGGAAGATTCTCGTACAAACTACTACTGGGTGCACTTCAACTTACGTCAACGTGAAAAACCGGATTAGTCGCGGTTAAGATGTTCTATAAAATAACATAACAATGTGGCATGCATTAAATGAACATCTTTCGTTTTATTTATAAGAACGTGTCATTTACGTAACAACCCGATAATGATAAAATTGATAATTGCGTGTTGTACTGCCATTTAAATTACATACTGCGTATCATTTTTTCGCAAATTTTAATAGATTGATATAATTATTGAAATATCTCTTAAATAATAGATAGCAAACTCATCTTCACTTAAAATTTAAGGAAGATGTGAAGATGTGAGATAGTTACCTTATCACCACTAGAATAAAAGAAATATTTGAGTTTCACAATGTTGCAATGTTCGAGGCGTCGCATAATTTGTAATTCCCTGTTCTGGAAAAAAAAAATGAAATTTTATTATGACAACTCATTAGTATACTCATCGTTCATTAAATAAATGAAATAAATAAGAAAATAAGATATAAATTAAAATAAAAAGTAAAACAAAAATAAGATAAAATACCTAGTAAAATCATAAATATATAATAAAAAAGATAGAATAGAATGTAATCAAATCAAATTAAATAAAACACAATGGAAACAAGAACGTAGTTAATGTAATTATGTAATAGTAAGTTGCTTCAATACATTATTTAGCAATGATTAACTTACGGTAGCTGTTACTATGTTCTATATACATTTTTATTTTATTTATACTTCGTTATTTATGTCGACACAACGTAAAAATGCTCACCTTAAATCGTTTATCCTGAAGAACCTTCTTGATAGCAACCATCTCTCCCGAATCGCAGAGTTTCGCCTGGTATACCACACCAAAGCTGCCATTGCCTATGACCTTAGTATCGGTGTACGCGACTTCCTGAGGACGATCCGGACCAGCACCAGGAGTCGCTACTACAGTCGTTACCTTGCTGCCATCCTTGCCTGCAGGGTACATTGCACCACCCATAGAAAAAAATTTGAAAAAACCACAGTGCAGGAAAAGAAATAGAAACAAAAGTAGGAAACCGAACTTCCTCTAAAAGCAGAAAACGCCCAGAGCCCTCTAGAATCGAGGAAAGCTTGCTCCTATTTCGCATAAATCTAAGTAAGCAAAATTGTCTTCACATCAACAATAATGTCTTAAAACATTTATGACAAAATGCAACATATTGCTTCGCAAAATGTAATTTATTAATATAAAGAACATTAAATACGTATACTATGACAGAATCAACCATTTTTATATTATTATTTTGATATGTTTTTATTTTCAATTTTCTCTCTGAGAGCTTTATATTTCGCAGAAATGTAAAAAAAGATTACGAACAAAGCATACATACATACACACACATATCGTTACGAGTCACAAGTCTGGAAACGGTCTATATAAATTACAACACCTCAGATCCACAATCGTCGCTATTTTAACATGTAATTCTTGGACACTGGGCGACCAGAAATAACTTAATCCTTGATTTGTTTTTGCTATACTACTAATAGTTTCGAGCCTTGCGACTCGTAAAGTAAATGATCGCGTGGTGTATGCAGATTATTCAAAGAAATTGTTGAAATTTACAATTCACAACTATTCCGCAATTTTATGACTTCCAACATTAATGTCTCGAATAGATTCTTTAATGAGAACTCAGGCAAAGTAGCTTGTTGACAACTCCTTTCATTGTCCAAAAAAAAAGAGTAATAAACGTATATAGATTTACATAAAATTGAACGAATATGTACGAGTACATTGAGAAATGTTTTCCATCGTCAGAATGATCAGAAAGGCAATTATTAGAATACGTGTAAAGTAGCCTTGATAGAGTCTAAATAAACGATGTAAATGATTGCAAACAACTGGTTCTGCTACCGTTGCAATGTAAACTCTCTCAAAAGACTCGCGCAGATACATATTTTCACAGCAAAATTTTCATCATCAAAATTATTCTAGCTATTAAAGGTATCCATATTTTTCAATTGCGTCATACTTTTCATAATATTTGTCATCTGTTGTTAAAAAACGGGTACTGGGAGAAGTACATAGGTTATTTTAACAACACATTACAAATGTCATAAGAAAATGTTGATTCATAGACGAGATATCTAAAGTAGTTCACACTGCATAGATGTAGTAAAGTGATCGTGATTAATAAATATCATATTAAAAGTGTTTGTAGAACTATCGTACTTTAATACTATAAATATATTTAAAGATATATTGCCTACTTAATCAATATAATAAAAAAAGTATAAAACATGATAGAAAGGCATACATTTTATTCTTTATAAAGTATAAAAATGGACAACAGATTTAAGTAACGAAACATAAGAAATTCTTTGTAATAAAAAAATCAAATTATTGAAGGTTAATATTACGATAATAATTATAATTATACGTTTTAATGTAAAAAATGTGACAATAGATTTATATACTTAAAGCTTAAATCTAATGATTGTATGTACATGATGTAACTTCATTGTTACTTTAATAATAGAAAGAGGTTAAATGAACTTAATTTCTATAAAAATTATATTTGGTATTGACAGAAAGTTAGAACATCTTCGATTGAGAATCTTATTAATTGAAAATAAAGAATTACCTTCTTTTGAATTCGAAGGTGAGACTGATTGTGAGTATGAGGCTTCCGATTTATGAATACATCGAACGATCACTTTCCACGTGGATGATGTCTTATCTTCTGACATATTAGGCCTATTTTTTATTGCTGCACTCTCTGAACTGGTGCACACGGTGAAGTAAGTTAAAGTGATACAAACGTATATTTGTTTCATTTCAACTTATTGCACTGTGTGCACCAGTTCAGAGAGTGCAGCAATAAAAAACAGACCTATTTTCAACATTTTCAACTATTTACTGTCAACTAGAGACTGAAGATCGCGAATATATTTGTTTTGTCTATTTCGTGAGATTAATATCAATTACATTTTGATATCCAATGCCAAATTTTTTGTAGATAATTAATAGGTCTAGTCTTTATCGTTGAACTCTTTGAACTCATGCAAATTGGCGCAATAAGTTGAAAAGAAATATAATTTGTTTCACATACTTCAATTTAGGTATTGCACCGTGTGCATCAGTTTAAGAAGTTCTTCGATAAAGAACAGGCTTTATAATAGAATTCACTTATAATTGTGTATGTTTAATTGTAGATATAATAAGTTATGGAATTTTTTTATATATCGTTCATTAATTATGGCGAGACGTGACAAACGATTTAATAGCAACTCATTTCGAAATGTAGGTTACATCGTACGCGAGAGGCACCACCAATACGAAAATCTTGTACCTGTCGCCGGTTTATCATTACGAGAATTGAACAGTGAAGCAAGTTTGAAAGAAATCTTGCGTTTCTACGAAGCGCCGCTACATTGGCAAGATACTGAGTGTGTCTCACCGGCTAAATTAAATCATGATGTGTAGAGGATATCTTAGAAGAATATGTTTAGGAAAACTAAATGAATATAAATAATAATGTAAAGATCAAATAATATAGAAAATAACATATATATATATATAATAATAATTTCAGATAAATCATACAAATGTTTATATTTATTTTATCTTATTTATTAATTTTTTATTGTTTTTAAATGAATTCCATCTCACGTTACTTTATTCTTTTACTTTATAATATATTTTTGTACTTTTTACTAAGATATACACTTTTTTATACTTTCCAAGTATAAACCGAGATATAGTAATAAAAAGTTATTTTAATTAATAATATTTTGAACGTGTTTCTATTAAAAATTTCGAGAAAATCAGATAGAATTTCAAAATAATTAGCAAGGTTCTTGAAAGGGACTAAAAAAAACCGAGTAAACATCGCGCTTATCCGTCGTGTGAAGGAAATGGGTCAAGCGACAGTTGAGGCTAGAAAATCCAGCCGACTAGTCAGCTAGCTAGCTAAATCCAGCTTGCGACAAAAAGCGCAACGAAGCGGTGCTGCAGCTGCATCGCGTACGCTGCGGATCCTTTTATCGCGTTACGCGCGCATCGGAGGAGACTTCGACCTTTCCCGTAGTATATGCAGCCCCTACCTGTGAAGCAAGAAAGCTTCAGAAAATATCTATATATCGGTCCTCATGGTGGCATTTCGCGCGGCTTAAGGGGGCGTCCCTCGTTATACCGAAGGTTTCTTTGTCGTCAGAGGCAATCGTGCTCGGTTTAACGAAATAGGCTGCGCAGATAATAAAAAAAGGGATTGATCGAGGGATTAATCAAGCCAGAGAAAAGCGGTAGAATAGAGTTCGAAGCAAATCTTTTATGATTAGATCTACTGAATGCGATTTGTATGACATATTCTGAGACTTTACAATGTTCTATTATCAGTATAACTATAATGATTAGTTATCAGATATTGTTATATAATAATTGTATTATTATAAAATGATTTTCATTTTTGTATAATTTATTTTACAATACATAGTAATTAAATATAGAAAAAAAGAATATTAAAGAAAGTATTAAATTTAAAAAATCATCAGTGTGCGAGTAACCGTTAATTTTAATACATAGATAATAATAAGTAATAGTTTTTATTGCCTACGCGGAATATATCAGATTTATTATCACACTTCATTACGTTACTTCGTATGACTACAAAACATATTTATTTGCCATTTACATAAATTTGAAAATTAATATTCAGTTTGTTACCGTAACGGAAAGAACCTCCCTCGACGCTTCGCGTGAAGCAATATCGAGGATAACAGATACCCATCGACTTTCCTTTTAACCCTTTCGTCTCTCCCTTTTTTCTGCTTTCTCGATCTGTTCTCACTCTCGAATAGACAAAAAAACCACATCACACACGGTAGGTGCGACCAAGAGTAAATACGGCACCGCCAAGAGGCGGTGTAAATGTCAGAGGATCACGCGCTCTCGATACACAAAGCGGCACGTATATGTATACTTGACGACATTTATTAAACGCGTCATCGTGGAAATCGGTCCATCGCTCGAAGAAATCAGATCAGCGAGAAATCGTCTTGGAAATTGAATGACACTCCGAAACGCGTCGATGAGCAGTAGACTTTTTTTCTCGGAAGAATAAGATGAAGGCGATATCGGTTTCTTTTGATGACGTGACAATGTATAAGAAAATTTCACAGAACTATTATTGAAGAAAAAATTGAAGCAGTTATAAGTAATGTAAGTAACAAAGAACTTTTAACACACATACATAAATAAGTTCTTTTATTTAAAAGCAGAATCTTTAGATATTATAGAATTTTAATTAAATTTTGTTCAATTATCTGTGCATATGTGTATGTGTACGCGCGTATGTAAAATTAACTATTGAATAAATTTCACTTTAATTGATAAATTTAATTGAATTGTGTGATAATTATACAAGATTAAAAAAAGAACTCGGCACTTAAATAGCAAGTAGTCAATGTCTAATCAGTAATCAAACATAGATCGAAAAATAAATTCTATTATATAAAAAATAAAATATATTTTGGTTTTAATAATATAGACTTATTTACATTTTTGCAATAAAATTAAGACATCTTTTGTAGAAATCAATCTTTCTCATTTGACATAAAAATATCGTGAAAAATAAAACGAGAGATTTTATATATATATATATATATTTTGTAAAATATTTTGAATACAAAACTTGCCGTTTATATTATATATACATATATAAGTGCTGCATTTTTTTAATACCCTTTATAATAAATTTCTAGCCTAACTATAATATTAATAGGCGTAATAATATTTCTCATTATTCAATAATAATTAATTTAAAATTTCAGTTTATAAAGATTAATAATTCTGTAACGTTTCGAAATATGTAAAAACTTTATAAATCTGAAGCAATAAAATTATGAAATACTAATGTGCTTATACACAAGGTACATCGATCGTTCGATACACTTACGTTTCTTACTGCTTAGTCGACGTAAGAACTTGCAGAATTTTTTATATGCAGTGTTGGCCTCTTTGCCACCTAATTCCACAGCGCTCTTAGGACGCTCGTTTTTCTGTCCAGCCGCCGTCGGACAGAACTTTGGATATCGCCACTGCTGACATGGTTCTGACCAATCAAGATTGTTTGCTGGAGCCATGATCTAGAGATCGATTAATTGTTGAAAAGTCCCACGATATATCACGATTATGCTTCGTTTTTACTTCGTTTCATATTTTAAAATATCGAGATCAAAATCAGATTTTCATCATTTCACTCAGTTCTTCAAGATAAAAGACTAGATTTCAACTAGTTCTCCTTGATTAATTCTGTTGTATCACAGAAATTATCTACTATCGTTTTTCGATTATATAGTTCTTTTTCTATTGTTATTTTTTGTATTATATATATATATTCCTTTTATTATTTTAAATTTTATTATTCCTTTTTATATTATAGATCAATATGCTTATTATTATAATGCTTTGGATTACAGATAGAAGTTATCCTCCATTATTAATACATATTTGTATATATTCGTTTCAGTGTGTAGAACTTGCCCACCTCTCTTAACTTGTTTATTTTGTATTTAGTTCAGAGAATTAATTTATATTTGAAGAATTGTAATGTATAAATACAATTCTCTTTTAGAATTTTCATATAATTTATTTATATATATCACTATATATTTCGTATTCTAGATTGCTTCTCTATATAAGAACATTTATAGTATTTCCATGCGTTTTTTAATACGAAATAATTTTTCCACAAAATCTTCAAACTTGCGGAATCGACGATTACTCAAGTCGCGAATTTAACAAGAATCAAATATCACGAAGTGTTCACGAAGAATTCACACAGTGCAAAGTTCAATAATCGTTTATATTTCTTTCTTCAAAATAACCAATTTTTATTTCCTATACAGAATTGGAAAATATCTGTTCTCGATTATTATTCACATAAAAATTGGCACTCAAATTGACGTATATTAACTGAAAGTTTTAAATTTTATATTTTTATCTCACTAATTCGTTATATATATCTATTTAATTCGCGTTTATTTATTCCAAGTTTTATATCAATAAAGATTTGTCGATATTGTTTTTAATACTTTACTGTTCTCACAAAAATTATTAATTATTGCTACCATATATCACTGTTATATCCTTTACATCATCATGCGATAATCAATCAGTCTTCTATAATCTTGTGTAATCGGTAAATAATTGTCTTCATCTTTATAAAAATTATTAGTTATTGACACTTACAAGATAAATTGTATATTTTAAATATAAGTTTTTTAAAAATTTTTTAATCTTTTTCGCGATAGACTGATTATAATATACCGCGATATCACGATCGGAAAATATCTCTTGCCTCGCTACAAGAATCTTCAACCACTTATGTTCAAATTAACAAGTGTCTTACATTTTTTCCTGTACTGAAATATTAAACTTCCATCACTCAAGTCTGTCTTTTCAAAGGTAATCAATAATGATTAACCGTCACGAACTCTGATCGCTTAATCTTCACTTGCAATATCCTCACATTTCTTCATAAGAAAGATCGATGGTCGACTGATTCAATCGCCTGATTTGGACTCACAAAGATTCCTTTTTTCTCTTTTAAGATGTGCGCTTACGTCATTAGGATCGCAACACAATGATCGCGTTTTCAAACGGATACTAACGATTAACTCGAAGCGCGGTGAGATCACACGTTGTGTCGGATCGGCGCGATTCGCAAACGGGACCACTGCCGGCCCGAGCCGACTTACACGCAGTAACTGCGTTGATTCGCGATGGACTACCGGCACGCGACTAAAGCCAACCACGCCGTCGATTGAGCCTTCACTCGCGCCGCGTCGGTCGTTCAAGATGACGCAGTGGGAGAGCACAGCGCCGGATCAGCCCTTTGTCTTCCAAGATATTTTTGTCTGCATAATAATTATAATCTTGTACAAATAATTATCGTCTGACGTACCTTGGTAAGGTAGAATGAATTTTTTTTCTATTTGATTATAACAAAAAATATAAAATCCGTGTTTTTCATTCATATTATGTGTATCAAAATAAAATTTCTCCTTGAGAAATTTTTTCTCCAATTATTCCCATTCTGTTTAGAATTAAAAAATTATTCAATGGCTACGTTCAGCAAAACATAAACGGTTTTGCAACTGTTTGCAATTTTTTTTTCTTGAGCTAGAACTACTCCCTTAGATCTAAAAGTATAATTCAATAAGCGCGCGAGAAAAATTTCCGACAGTTGCAAAATAAACGCGGCCAATTGCTAGTCATATTTCCTCGACATGAATTTCAATTCTGATTAATTGAAACATTAGAATTCGAAAGGATAGTTCTCTGATACCGTGCATAACAACCGACCCTGCAAGTGATATAGAGAGGGAAAAAGAGAGGAATAGCCGGAAGAGAGTAAGCGTTTGGCCGGGAAAGTGAATAATTATGTCGATTGCATCCGTTAGACTCGACTTTCGTCCATCCCAGGAATTTGTGCTGCTGATTCGATTACTGATAAAACGAAATAAGGCGAATAGTTTACGAAACGGTACCGCACGATCGTAGATAAAGAGATACCATTTCTGTTAGATCGATTTCCGGCGAAGGCCGAGTCGTCTTCTCGCAGAATTGAAATTTTCGGTCTATAAAAAGTTGAAATCAGATAAAAGCGAATTAATTAGCGTTTCACGTTTATCACGTGATTTTACGTGACTGTTGGCCGTGATAATATCTTCTAGGGAGTTCTTTCTGTATTAAATACGTTAAATAGGGCACGAATACGGATCATGATGAGATCTTACAACGTACTCGAAAGACGATAAATTATATCTAATAATAAGTATAACATTGTTAAGTTAAATATTCCATAATTATCGAATATACAATGAAATGCTTTGAAATATTTGGTGTTCTTATATATAAAATTATAGACTTAATAAAATAATAAATACAACACGCATTTTCTTTTCACAAAAATTGTTTCGTGTGTGTATAATTATAATAGAGAGATAATTATCTTACATCTTGGTAGTTTTCTTATAATCGCACATGCTGATAATTCATCGCAATATCTTGCTATTATACTCGAATTGTATAACTTTCACGATGGGGCCGCGAGAAAATTATAGACTTATAACATTATTAGACCGGAAAAAGTAGAAGTTTCATTCGTGGAAGATTTATCTGCTCATGCAAAATCGCTCTATATATGCAAAATAAGGCAAAATCACTCAAGTGTGTTATAAATATTTCTTTCACGTTCGATTAAGTTTTACGTCCATTAAACGAGATACTTAAATTATGATAATGACGTACATCGATAATATCGCTATAGTGTCGTAATAATCTCTAATCATATAGCGTATATCCTTCGTCGTCATAACGATACATATTAATAACTCGCACTTGAAGCTGTAAATAGCCTTCTCTTATTTAACTGAGCTCAATATAAGTGACAATTTAAATCTTAATAAATAATTTAAATTTCATAAAACAGAATAAATTAATATATTTATATAACATAGTGTATGTTATTATTGCAAATAAATTTGTATCTGTATTTTTTAACATTTTAATTTTTTGTTAACAAAAAATTTACATAAAATCGCTTGAAAGGAAATTGTAAAAGTGAAAAGAAAGTGAAAACAATAGTATAAAAAAATAGGTACTCGATTCTCGCATTCCTGCGTCGAATAAAGCGAGTGAAATGAACGCGTAGATATCACATATGTTAAACGAAGCAGGTTAGAGTATTTGCTATATTTAGCTGCTATAAGGAGATAACATCGTTATGACACACAAATAAGCGGCACACGTGAGTAAGTAATATCCGAGTCCGTACGCGCGTCTTCAAGAAGAAACATGATAACGAGTGCGGGAGGCACGTGGCGAACCTTACAAAAGCATTTAAATTGCTCGAAATATTAATATTGTTTGTGTTTCAGCATTACCAAAAATATAAAAATTTCTTGAATTGTTCTATTATTGCGTTTGAATATTTCTGTAAAACTAATTTAAAAGGTATTCAATTTTTGTTTGTTTGTCTTGATTCTGTAAATAAAAACTCTAATTTTGATAAGAAAATTAATAAATATTTGTGCAAAAGTTCATTTGTGGATGTATTTTACTTGTATAAAAGTTATTATCTAAAACTGCAGCAAAATATTGTCATTTCGTTGTATGAAGCGATTGTAAGCTAGATTATTTGTTTTTTTATAATATTTCGTTTTCTGTAATTGGTTTCAGGACATATATTTATATAAATTTTTTGGCTAATATTAGTTGATATTGGCTTTTTAAGCTGATCTTTTTGACATTTTTAGCTGATATTGTATAGCCAAAACATAAAAAGATTGTTTCATAATAGATTTTATAATAAATTCGCAACATTTTTTGGATTATGAAAATAATCTCGAGAACTGAAGTCAGGTTATTAACTTCATATGCTCGAAAGAGGTCATATTTCATATTTCGAATTTCTCCAAATACGAATTAACGCGATAAGCTAAGCCTTTGTAAACTGATAAAGTATTTCTGTCAAGGGTAAAAATTGTTATCGTTTCAATAATTGATAATTCTCCCGTTTTATCAATAATAGTTAATACTTTCGTCGAATTTGTCTACCATTTACAAGAAATTATTGTTCTTTATATTTAATTTTCTTAGCTAATTTTATCTCTGTCAAATAAAGGATTAGAGACGCGAAATATTTTCTTTGTAGAATTCAAAACTTTTCAATAATTCTTACTATCAAATAAATGCGACATCGAATAAATGCGCAAGAAATGATTGGTGTTGAAAAAAAAGGAGTAAAAAAGTGAAATCAAAGACATAAAAAATGACAATTCTGATAACTTTTATAATGTTGTAACGCCAACAGTAATTTTTTTTCTAAAATTTATTTATGCCGTGTAAAAATATCATTTAGCTTTAAAATGCTTTTGATGTCGTTTCGGACGATATAATTTTTTATTTTTAAGAAATAGCAATTTGAAAATAACTCTTCCGATACAATATGTATTTTTCCATGTAAAACCGATTCCGATTGTTGATTATATCGCAGACTACGTAATTGCCATCTCTTTCTCTCGTCTCTGTCTCTCTTTAGGAAGACCTGGAAATCGGCCAGCTCGACCTTAGTGACCCGCATCCGCCGCTTGATGACGACATTATTCCAGATCTAGATTAGTATACATTAACATGAACAAGCTCGCGAATGACTGTTCTAAAAATTTCAGTCGTTTCATTCAATGATCCTTTACCGAGACTATGGAATGTATCAAAATTATCGAATATTTTCCTCACTGCGGATTTTTCGAACAATTTGAAATCAATACTTTTTTTTTACGAAAATGACGTTGTATTCATAATTCTTCGAGTAAATAATAAAAGAATACCTATTATCGTTTAACTGTAAATTCACAAGATGTATTGAAACATGAAAAAATGAAGAGAAAAAAAATTAACTGCGCTCATCGGTAAGCATTCTTGCGTCAGATCTCCGTCTTGGACGTCGTCGGTCAAAGAGTATATCGATAAGTATATAAGAATAATCGTATACAAACGTTGCACGATCTATTTTTATCATCGATCAGCTGCGCAAATTGGTCATAACTCAATTGCCAGACCGGCTGCGTGTCGATCAAGCTTTGTCGCGCAAAACAGGCATTACAATGTAAATTCCTTTCGGTATAACTGAGCGATTAGCAATTTCAATATCTTGCGATTAATGCACTAAACTAACTTTTGTATTAAATTAAACGTTACATTTCAGTTAGTCGTATTTCATTTTTTATTTCTTTTCTTTTATTCATTTGCTTTTTTATAATTCTAAATAAGATATGTGAATTAAAATAAATTATTTCGATATATCTCTCTCTCTGTTTGGAGCTTCAAATATCTTTTCTACGTTAGTACATGTTTTTTGTTTTCTTAAATGCAATTATATTTTTTTTGTCAATCTATTTTTTGAATATCCACAAGTGATGATAGACATAAAAAACACAAGACAGTAAATCACAAATTACCATTAAGGTCCGGTTCCACTATAATGTAATTAACTTTACAAAATGTCAAAAGCTTTAAACCTAAACAAAGTAAGTCAAACAAAGGAGCATATCACTGATTATAAATTATTCTTTATTAATTATAAGATATATCTTATAATTAATAAAGAATAATTTATTCGCACAATATAACCGGCGGCGATAGATTTATAAGTTCGTTCCTTTGTTTGACTTACTTTAATTAACTTTTATCTCAGTTTAACTTTTTGTTTACTTTTTTTTATACTTAGAATTAAGAAAAGGTAAAGAGTAAATTGAACTGATTAAAGTTAATTTTAAGCATTGGTAAAACCGGGCCTAAATATTATACTAATTATAATAAGTATAGTTATCTCAGACATCAGAAAATCGCTACGTGATTCCAAGCACAGATTTTATTTAAGATTTTATATATTCTATACAATATATCTCAAGGTAAAAATATATAAAAAGTATGATTCAATTTAAATAAAGATATCGATATTTTATAAAGCAGACTATGCCAAAAAAATTTGTGCATTATGTTTCATCGTAAAAATCGTAAAATTTTTGTTTAAAAATAGATTTCTCGTTATATTTAAAAGCCCTGACATTTTTTCCCACAGTATATACGGAGAGTGCGTGATTAATTATAAAGATATTTCCAAGGAAGGAACGTACAAGCGGCGTACACAGGATATGCGGTTTAACACACTGACCCTGACAGCGTGAATTATCGATTGCAACACAGATATGTCGCGGCAATTCCGCGGCGTATGCCCTTCAATACGTAACAGTTATTATTATTAAGCGCGTTTCTTTAAGAGCGGAAATTAAAAGGCGTGTAGCATCCTTCGACCGTGGAACTTTATTCATCTGAAACGGAAGAAAGAATCTCTATTCTATCGTGATTTTAAAACAGTAACGGTATTTCCAAACAGTTTCTATTCAAATAAAATATACATTAAAAAAAAGAGTCTGGTAATAGCTAAAATTCTTTTTTATTATATTAATCGAACATTTGATTGGAATTATTTCACTCAACATTTGATAGCTATTATCCGATTTTTTTTAGTACTTGAAACAAAATAAAACAAGCAAATATACGTATATGTTATCTCTTATATCTTTATCGTATCTAATTTTACTTTTACGTTTTTCAAATTAATCTCCATCGCCAATTGAGAAACATTAATTCGAGAACCACTGTTGTCTTTAGATAAGATTGAGACTAAGAGGACGTCCTAAAATACTTTAGAGACAGCGCGATTTCGTCACGACAAATTGTACAATGCGCGCATTTTTGTCGAATTGTAGTAATCAACGTCAAAGGAAATAATTTTGACGTAAGATACGACAATGAGACGACGTGGCATATGACTTTTCGTTCGCATTACGTATACATGACGGGTCGGAAATCGCTTAGTGATGTATTTATCCGCATTTATTTCAAGACGCATTTTACTTCGTTATGCAACGTCGCATAATGCGAAATTCACTTATTTCAGAAAAACAATGTTTTATATATATATGTTAAGACGAAAATGGTGCAATACATTAATTGATATTACTTTCCTAAAATCAATCACTTTAGAAAACTAAAATATTCAATTAATTTATTTCAACAAATCTCAATTATTTTACAAGATTAAATGTTCTCTAATATGTTGACTATGTTGGCAAATATGATAAAAGTCCACAGTTACATTCATTAATTAATTTTATAAAATTATAAATCATAAATGGAAATAGATGACTTGCTCGTTATAAAATTCTAAATAATTATGCAAAAAATCGATTCAATGTCAATTAATATAAAAAATCGAAGCAGTTATTAATACACAAGTGATTATAAAATTTTTTTCATTAATTGATTATTTCAATATCAAACTGATATTAAAAATGCAAGTAGTCAGTTCTTAAGATACTAGTGACTGTAAAATTTTACGTTTTTATATTTATTACTCTTTTAACTTCTTGGTGCGTTTAATTCTCTATATAGTTTCTATTACATTAACTTTCTAAATAAATAAATAAATATATATATATATGTGCATATATAATGTATGTATAAATGATACATTTTAGAGAAACTTCGGACAAAGTCTTCTCGCGAAATTTTGCTGATTCACACTTCTTTTTGCGCCATCTTCTTTTGTGAGCGCGTGCAGTACCGTGTAAATTCGCTCACGAGTTCCTTTGTGTGTATTCCGAGAGTCCAGAAATGCAGTGTCGGAACCAGTTGTTCGCGAAATTAGCCGCAGACAAGCGAAGTCTTTTAGCGAATATGCGTGACTCCACGGAATTTCTACTGACACTATTTACATCTCTATTTCTGTGAAGTTAGTAATTAACGTTTGCCGAAATGTTATATCTTGCATTTACGCACCTGTTAAAGTGCAATGTTTATTCAAAAAGAAAGGGAATGCATGCATTAGTCCAACTTTAAGTTTAACTTTGATATAGTATTAAAATGTTATTATTGAATAAATGAATAAATTCTTCATACACTTACTGTAACGCTTTATATAAAATATTGTAATAAAAAAAAAATGTTTGAGCCTTTGTAATTAAAAAAATTATTTCTTATTTTGTTGAGTCATATTTATTCTAGGAAACAAAAAATAAAATTGCAGATAAAATCCGAGTGTAAAGAGTTTATTCGAATAACATAATAAAATCCATGTACTGCAATCAATATATTCATAATAATATATTTATCAAAATATATTATTGTAATAATTAATTTTTGATGGTAAAAAAATAAGAGCAAACATTCCATTATCTGGTATCTATGTCGAGATGAATAAATGAAGGTTAGAGTAAAACAGAAATACGAACTATTGCGATAATTATAGTACGGACTATAATTATCGCAATAGTTCGTATTGCTTCATTATTATACATATATATTATATTATATATATGCGTACGTATGTATGTACGTAAAATTATGTGTGTATCTACACATGCGTATGCATGCAGTTAGAATAGGTAAGATGCCTAAAAATATATTCGTGAGAAATATATTTATTTCACTGAAATAAATATTTATTTGAATAGGTGAAATAAAATTTTATTCCTAGCAAATAAGCCATATATTTTATTTTTTTGCAATTAATAAGATGTATTTTTCAGAAATGAAATATATTTCATAGAAATAAGATATATTTCACAGAAATGTATATTTCGTCATCAATCAAATTTCATAATATTTGCTTCGCAATACTTCAACATTTTTCTCTCAATGTAATTTTAATAACAGATTTTCTAAAAATCTAGAATTCACTTTTCCTTATAATTCCAAAAATATTTTTCGAGTTATAGAGCATACGGAAAAAAAGAAAACGCAAATAGATATAACAGAACTATACTTTTTAATTAGTTTTAAATACATTTTACTTTGATAGAATTACTCAGAAATTAAATCTTAACAATAATAAAATAAAACAAGATCAAATTAAATCTTAAATTACAATTTCATCGTTTTAATATTTAAAGTTTACTCATCTGAACAATATTTTTTGTAAAATTCTTATAAAGTTTTACTAATTTTTATTAGCAACTTGCAAATTTAATTTACAAAAAATAATTTATTTTTAATCGCATTAAAATAATTTAAATTTATGTAAAATTTATCAATGCTTTTTGGTATCTTCGTAAAAGAAAAAATCGATCAACAATTACTAATTCAAATAATAAAAACTACAAACAGGGCAAAGAACGGTTATCCGAAAAATATCTGTTATTCTTTATCATATCCAACTTTAATTATCTAGGTTCCTATTCTGTAAATCAGTATAACTCTTATTGTTAGTGATAGTATCGGAAATCATTACATTGTCGTTGCATATATTTATTATATATAGTGAGAAAACTGTGCAATGGCAATATAACGATACGAATTGTCGTTAAAAGTTATAAAATAGAGGCCTAATTTTATTATTAATTTCACATTAAATAAATTTTTTAATCAAGAAAAGAAGGTAATGATTTCTTAGTAAATATTTTACATTCAATTTTTATATATTCACGTATTTAATTCTATTATTATAATTTTCTCCGATTTCTAGTCGTTGGCCTTATTGAAAAAATGACGTAAACGCCTAGTGTCGTCATAGTTGCGGGAAATATTGGCACCTGCCGTAACGGACGACGTCAGTCAGGTGCAACGTCACGACGTCGTCCGTTGAATGCTTTGAGCATTTGCCAATAATTTCGATTTGTCGTCACAATGAAGGCGGTTCCTTTTCAAAGAACTATAAATCTCAACGTAGGGTATAATAACCGTATATAAGTCGAACAAGAAATGAAAAACGAACGATGAAGATATGTCGAACATTCGCAGAAAATATCAATTATTGAATCGCTAAGAATGTCATAACAAAAGATCGTTTCTTTTATAATAAAACTTCAGTTTGTAATGACTTTTTTAATCGTATAATACAAAGATTGAACATATTTATAACTACATACATATATCACACCGAATGGTGACTATTAAAATAAAATATTTTATTATGTCTCGCTGCTTTGTGTAAAGATTCATAAAATTTTCAATGTATAAGTGTCACTTAATAGAGGTCTATAGTTGCATAAACACAACGCGGTAAAATCAATTTCAAATTGTACATGTACATTGTTGTACGTCTGCACGGTTTCTTGGAAATATCTTCACTTTTTTAAAAAATGGAGAGATTTGCTCGAATGCATTCGAAGAATTAATCGGGGTAATTCTTTGAAAGGAAGGGGGCGCGAGTTTATTCTTTTTCTTTTGACCGCTCTGTAAAAATGGTGATAACATACTATTAATAGACCGCTGGCGATACATACGGATATATGAAGCGAGTCTCTGTTCGAACACGCTGCACTTTCGCGACCAAAAAATTGACACGACTTCGATGTAAAACAATATATAAATTAATATTGATAACATTAATACAAAGATTTATAAAAAACCATTACGTATAAATTATATTTTAATCATTTATACAAAATTATAAATATTAAATGTACAATAATTTATATAAAAAGTATTTTATTTTTTAAAATATTATTAAATATTTCTTTACAATCATATCACTTATATTCGCGTAATAAAAAACAAAATATTGAACTAAAAAAATACGAAAATCGATGAAAAAGTTTAATTTTTTCTCTAACTTTTTTCCTCTCTATAGCTCTCTTTTATATCAATATTTTATTTTATCGAATTCAGCAAGAATGAAAAAGAATGATGTGATAGAATATTCATTCGAGTCAAAAGATCATCATGATAAATCAAATATGTATTAGCAGAACAAAAAATAACAGATGAAAATATTATACATATCGTGAAATTAACAAGAAAGAAACGAAATACGAAAATCGTGTTTACGTTGGCGATTTGCAGAAGCCAGATTTATAAATTCTAAATAAATCTTTTGATGTTGCGTATAATGTATAATATTTAACTCTTGTCATTCTAACGTTGTCGAAAATAATCAAATTAAAATGTTTATTGAATCAATATGTCTGAATACGTTTGTCAGCAAAAAAAAAAGGAAAAATCAAATTTAAATGTTATTAAAGATTAAAGTTTTAAAATAATAAAACGATAAAAATGATTCCTATATTATCGACATATGTTGATTGTGATTCGCTCAAGAGCAGAAAAAAGTTTCTTATAGTCACGATCATTTACTGCAGAGATCGCAATGCTAAAGATTAGTCGTTCATTAGAGTTTATACTCTAATAACGCTACGCGAGTCATCTATTAACACATGTTACAAGTTTCAAGCTGGTCATAATGTGCACGTAAATTAATGTAATCAACATACAACATGAAAAAATCATCGCAAATGTTTAATGTGTCACTAGAGATAATTACTAAAAAAAAAAAACAGATTATTTTGGCGCAATAACAATAAACTGTACTGACATATAAAAATAAATGCAATCTGTCTATAAAAATAATTTATTATTTCTTGTACATAAATCATTAGACTTCACAATATTGAAAGTTTAACAAGACTTACCTAGATAGTCCTGGAGAATTGAATTTGTGAACTTTTATGTCGTAGTAAGTAAATATTATTATTAGGTTTAATTCTTGGCAACTATTGTTAGGATGTTCCAGACTTTTTAATAATTATATTTGTTAGACATCTTAATTTAATATTAGCATCGCGAAATAATAAATAATTTCAATTTAAAAATTATTAAAAACTTTAAGAAAAATTTTAAAGAAATATTTATTACATTAAAAAAGTGACAGACCTCAATTACATTTAGTAGGACTATTAGCATTGCTAATATCACGATGCTTAATAAAGAAAACGAAGATATCTTTGGAAAGATATCTAGAAAGCTAATAAGTTTACAGTGCCACCTATCGACGATGGTTAACATTTAATATCATAAGATGCAACGTTGCTCGACAATGAGTTACCAGTTTACGCGCAGCTGTGGCGTTTGCGCAGTTGTGTCGACATTAATAATGCTGTTCTCTTACCAAATTTCAATATTAAAACATTTGCTGCTACCAGCATTACTTCAACTAGATTATTATATTTTTTAATTTTTTAAATAGTATGTCATTTTTTAGAAGTTTTTTCGCAAATATATTCATTTTAGAAATTAATGAAATATTGGAAAAAAATTTACTGTTTAATATTTTTTATACTTTGGTACTTTTCAATATTTTTTATACTTTACTTTGGTAGTGTTGATCCTTTGTATATCTGTATGAGTTTTGTGAAAAATAGTTTTCACAATCTTATCCATGCGCACGATTAGCCTGCTTTATTATCAAAGTTTATTCATGTGGTACCACAAGATGACGCACAAGGGTGGCGCCACACGATTGGCACGTGTTGCTACTTTTAGATAGTAATATATGTATATTTTCACGGTAACTAAACTCCGATTAACTTAATCAGCGATAAATTCAATTAGAATTATTTAAAGCAAAATGTTTAACTACACAAATTGTTGTCTCTATAATCGAATTTTTTTCTAAATATCAAACAAAAATTTAATGAATCTATCCATGTTATAACAAAATAATATTTGATGAGTAAATCAACGATTAAATTAATCAGAAGTCGAAATCATTTTCAGATGGAAAATTGAGTGGATATGTATAAATAGTTCGATTAATTTATATCTATTTTTGTCATATTTTATAACTTTATAATCGTAATATCGTTAAAACCATCCATTACTCGTATATCATTAAGTGGTTTGTTTTAATCTAAATATTTTAATAGTTACTCATTGCTCACTAAATTTAAAACAAATACGTAGAAGGAAGGCTGGAGTCTTTTCCCCTGCACCACGAACTTTCAAGCCAATTTTAGATTAGGTTTCAAAGGGCTTTGCCCTTTTCTCGCCCACGCGTACCTATTTACTTTTTATCTTTAATAAGTATTTAATGATACATGTTGAAGTCCTTATTTTGAACAGAAAATATATTCTTTAGTTATTCATAATTTTCGAATAAATAACAATGGGTGATGGCCGAAGTTTTGAGAAGATTATTTATATATGTAAAAACTTTTAAAAGAAATCCCTTCCAATAAGTATTTATCAAAAAATTTTAATTAATAAATAATGAAGTATTTTCGCAAAAAAATGTGATCAAATTTTAAAATGTAAAATTACAAATTCTTCATTTCGGTCTTATGAATCTAATTGGCGAGTTATTTTTTCATATTACATTGTTATTTGGAAAGAATCGATAACAGTTAACCTTTCATAGTCACACCTCCTATAGAATTTTATGTTAGTCACACAGCAGGCAAAGTGACCCCAACATTTTAATTGATTGCCGTATTTACAGCTTTCGTTTTTTAAAATCATAAAAATTACTGAACATACTTTAAATATTGTAGAATATAGAAATGCAGTGGCTTTTTAAAGTTTTTTTCAACGCGGTTGAAGGTGCAAAAAGAGTATTTTTAACTTTGGATAAATGGCAGTTTAAGTCCCGTTTTAAAAAAAGACCTTAGAAATATAAAGCCTTACACCTTTTTGGGGTCCCCTATACCCCAGGTGACCGCAAAGGGTTAAAGCTATATATATATCCATATCTCAAATCATTAACTTTATTTGTTAGAGACAAATAATAGAAATAAATCGCGTAGTACTAATGCCTACTGCACATTAGATGTGATGAGCGATGGGTAACGAGCGATACCCAATGAAAACTCAGTTTTACATCATCATGTGAGAAAAAGCAGTGCTTTCATTGGATATCGCTTATCGTTCATTGCTCATTGGTCTAATGCGCAGTAGGCATTAGTATTAACGATTTATCGCTTTAATCTTTACAATTCAAATATTTTTTTTTCGACTTTATATCGTAATATCATCCTATAAGTTCGCTATTTCAATATGAACTATATACACAATATTACATTTTATAGCTTTCTTCTCTGCACAGAGAATTTTCTGCCGGTGTGAAGTTGGCACCCCATTTTGAAAAAATCGATATTTTATACACAGTTCCGTTTGCACCCTCAATAGTTCTACAGTTCCTGCCAAGTTTTTAGTAATTTAAAAATACGGAGAGGCCAGAACTCTGTGCGAAACCTACAGAAAGCGTTAGAACTATTGTAGAATTGTAATAAAATAGCAAAAAGTCGGCGAGAACTGATCGTTACGCAGTACTTTACTCTTGCGATGGGGTGCTGGCTCTCACTTTAAAAAATTGTTTAAAAATACTTAGAGGCCGGAACTGTAGAACTCTTCGAGAACTTTAGAATTTCGTGATAAAAATTAATTTTTGCGATACTTGGGGTGCCACACGAAGTTGGCGCCCCATTTATAAATTTTTTTTTTAAGCTAAATCAGCGGAACTATTGTTAAAACTTGGCAGGAACTGTAGAACAATTGTGAGTGCAAACGGAACTGTGTATAAAATATCGATTTTTTCAAAATGGGGTGCCAACTTCACACCGGCGAATTTTCTCTTATTTATCCTAAAATATTAATATAATAGCAACTAATCTGTATTAAAATGTATGTAAATTTTACGAAGTACATTGTAAATATTTTGTTCGAATGTACAATTTACTTAGTAATTTTTATTATGTAGTTTATAAAATGTTTTTATATATAAAATTCTTATCGTTACAATAATATTGAATAAGTTGCCAAGCTATCCCATGTTTAACTAAATATGGTAAACTTTATACCGAATTTTGCAATAAAATATAACAAAAAATTCTCTTCGTATAGAAAACGTAGTCTAAATCTTAAAACTGACATTTAAAAATTAATAGATGTTAATGGAATCAACTTTGCATAGATAAAAAGAGTATACTTTCTAACATTTCCGATGATTAATTAAATTTTATAGTACAAACTTAAGAGTATATAAAAACATATATGTTAAATTATTAAATGGCATGATATTGAATTTAATGCAGTATAATTGGAAAGTTACTAAACTAAATAAATATTATTTTACGTACAATAAGTGAATATTAGAAACAACTAACTAAATTAAACTTTATAGAGAAAAAGTGTGTTTTTTATTTATACATGCAAAAAATACATATATGAACTTTTAAAAATAAAGAGTCAATTATTCGGCTGGAAGCATTGGTGCTGCGATGTTTTCGAAATGATGAATTTGCACAATCGAGGCGCTTTTGAAAACTGTCAACTACACTTTCTAACATTAACAACTGTGCATTTTTGTGAATATACCTATACCATCAAGTCATAGTACCAACAAAATTTATATTTTTAAGTTTTCAATAAAAAATGTCAATATTTTCGTCATAAATGTTTGTTATAATAATAATGTAATACAAATAATTTTCAAATAAAGAATATTTAAAAAAAAAATCGTTATTCGGCTTGTGATAAAATAAAGCATATTTTACTTAAAAATCGCCTGTTTACAGTAATTCTTCTTTTCTTGTAATTATAATACATAGTTTAAAATACAGTTTTAAAAGATCGAAAAAAAACTTAATTTTTTCAATTTTTCTGCGGATTTTTCTAGTTTTTTCGTAAGAGTAAAAAAATTTATCGGAAAAATTCACATGTGTTCGTAAAACCTGCCATATTTGTTTTTCGGTTTTTTTATAAACATATATTAATTTTTAATCGCTCAGATTACTTTGCTCACTCAGCATCTTCGCTTTCTTTCATTTTCAAAGATATATACTATATCTATTTCGTTTTAACTACAAAAATTTTAAGAGTAACGTAAATATAAGATCTGTTTTATTCCTGATTGCGAGAGGCACCATGCCGCACCATAATAATCACTTGCGCAGTCATCTACTTAAGCTTTGCTATACATAAAAAGAAGGTTAGATTTTTACTAAAAAAAGATAGAAGGATAATTAAAAATTTTAATAAAAATAAAATTACATAATTCCATGGATCACATTAATTTTATGGATATTAAAAGTTAAGTATTATGTCATTTATATAGCAAAAACAGCAATTTTTCAGAGAAAAATCGAAATTTTTCCAATCTGAAAGAAGCGGTTTTTTCTAAACTATAGTTTAAAACTTTAATATTTTAAAACAGGAAGTTTTTGAAAAATTTTTTAAATCAATACAAATAATTATCAATATATTTATAAATATATACTTAACTGATAAATTTAATTGATTGATTACATTGTTGGAATTTTTAAATTCGATTACATTGTTGGAGTTTTTAAATGCAATTATAAACACAAAAAATCATTGCAAAAAGCAATAAATTTTGAATCAAATATAACAGTAAATTTTTTCATTTAAAAATCAGATTATAATCATTTTTCAAAATAATTGATTTTTTTTACAACTTAAACAACTATTGTTTTACTACAAACAATTATAAGGAAAATACCGACATTTTTTATTAGAAATTTAATTTATTAAGAACAAAATACCAAATTTAAACAAAGGTGGTTCGTTCAACTTTGCTTCGATTCACAGTCAAGGTCGGTATCTTGAAATACTTGTTATCCGGAAGAAGTGACTGCATATATAGTGTCGATTGTACATTGCAGAGTCGAACACAACGATTGCTTTTTGGCTCGTACTGATGATATCATAAATCAACTTACTCGCTAAGAATATACCGGCAATATACTAGTCAGCTAAGAATATACTGATGCAACTAATAGCAAACGCGTATCTCTTTCGAGGAGGTGGGACTATTTTAAACTCGGGCATACCATGGGGGATCTTTTTAAATTTCATGAAATCATATCACATGAAACTTTCATTAAAAATAATCAATTCTAAATTAATCAAAAAATTAATAAAAAGTATCGATAGTTTTCAGACAAACTCAAATAGAATTGTAAATAACACAATTTTATTTTCATAGGGTATATGTATTAAGTTCTTTTTGAGTTCAGTTTCTAAAATATATTAAAATCTCTGAATTATCCATTAAAACTGTTTGTTGTATTCTTTGTAATAAAATTCATTTACATGTGATAAGATTTTATGATTATAGTATTTGAAAACATTACGTACAGATTAAAAATTTGGATGTCTAGTAATAAGAATAAACATCGTACAAGTTGTAAATATCGTAAATTACACTTATCGAAACAATGTCGGGTTGAGTAAAACTGAAATTAAATTCAAATTTTATAAAATATAGTAAAAATATCGTTGATAAAAAAAATAGAATAAACCGAATTAAATAGAATTAAAAAAAACGGAAAATATATCGCAATGAATAAAATATTTTTTTAATAATTTCTGCAAAATGAATCAGATGATAATACATAAAATATTTATGTAAAATATTTATTTATGAGAGATATACAGCACAGAAAGTGTTCGGTCGATGAAAATAACGCGACAGATCGTGCTTTCGTCGAAGGATGAACCGATGGAGACAATGGCGGGCGTTCTCCGCGATCGTTTGTGAAGAACAATAGTGTCCTGTGGATGCGAAACACAAACGCACTGTATACCGCAAACAAGAGCGGATTTCTATTTGTGGCAGAACATTCATTTATTGATTCGACATATCGTGAGTTGCTACATCTCTAATCGACAGAAAACCGAAATATATCGAAGTTATAGCAATTTGAGCTAAGCTTAACTTTTGAGGCTTTGGATGCCAAAACATTTTTGGCACGCAGATGCTGTCCTTTATTTTATAAAATACATTTATTTTAAGTATAGTTATGAAAAGAATTACTATCCAAGGAAAAATAGAAAATATTCTAACTTATGCATATATTTAGTTATATTAAATTAAGTTCAATTTATCATGTGGAACAGTTTCTTTTAATAAAAACATTATCAAAAATAATGTAGATATCGTAAGATATTATTATTGTAATATAATATTCCATAAATCGCAATTTTTATTTTAATGACAGATGTTTTGATAAAGTCTTAATGTGACTTTACCTGAAATTAGATTATGTTAGTTTAAATTAGAAGGAAGATAATATGTAATATACTGATTTTTAAATATTTATCCAAAATAAAATATTTGTAATTAGAATCTTATCTTAGACCGTACATTTGAAAATACACTCGATAAACTATAGAAGCCTATACTAGTCGAAGCTGGATTTTTAATGCTTTTAAATAAGTTTTATGTGAATTTATATACTAAATATATACTTATTTGAACTGCGCGCCGAAATGATTTTTCATAAAACATTTGCCTTATAATTATTATAATTCCATTTCTAACAAATAAATATGTTCGAGAATATATTGTAGGATTCCTGCATTTATCTTTCAAAATAATTTTCTAAAAATAATTAAAAATAAAAATTTTTAGAAAATATTTTTTTCATAAAAGTGTATAGATAGCATGAAAAAAGTTATTCAATTATAATTTTAAAAAGTGAAACCAATCTTTATTCTAATCTTAATTTATTTTTGCAAGAAATTTTATAAAATGTTCTTATATTGATAAGAATCCATTTTAGACAATTTTTATTTTTTTTTAATTTGGCACTGATACAAATTATGATGATATATTGTAACGTTTTTATTTATTGCTATAGTAATACTTGAGTATATCCAAATAGATACACGTAAATAAAAGATGCATTTACGTGGACCATACAATTCAGTTGGATGACCAAGCCCTATACCAGCAAATTGCGCTTTGTTTTTCTCTCGGCTCAAGGCCGATCGCGAAATTATATTAAGGGAACTGACACGATGAAACATCTCTCGCTCTAACATACTTTGTCAGAGGCGAATTTCAACAATTCTAAGCAACTGCAACTTTGAAGCGGAATGTTCTTATTGTAATGAACGGATGATAAACAAAACAAATAAAAAAGAAGATTGAGCCTAACCATAATTGTAAAAAAATTAATTTTCTTCAATTACTCATGGCTTTAATTGTGGTTCATATTTTATAAAGATAATATTAAGATTTCTAATCGTAAGAAGATTCACACTATTGCTTTAATTAATTCTTTTGTGCACTCAAAAAAACTATTCGTAATGTAAAAGAAATTAGAATGAAATTAACTATCTATTCAGATTATGTATATATAGATATAGCAAAAAATTATCTCCCATTAATTTAATTGTAAATTAAATTCTGAATTTTTCTTTAAAAGTTAAAAAAGATTTGAAAGACAAACATTTCTTTCATTATAATAAAATTATCTGATTCATTTCTCATTATCTAATCTGTAACAGTTTATACAAAATTTTTATTGTTATATGTACATTAATGCATTTCGGTACCTCACTTATCTTTATATTCTAATAAAAAAAATATTTCAAATTATACGAACCATTCTTCTTTCAGTCTCACTACAATTTTTACTTATCCAATAAAACAATAATTTAAGCTTATCTTTGGGCCGGTATGAAGTTGGCACCCCATTTTGAAAAAATCGATATTTTTACACAGTTCCGTTTACACCCACAATAGTTCTACAGTTCCTGCTAAGTTTTAACAATAGTTCCGCTGATTTAACTAAAAAAAATTTTTTATAAATGGGGTGCCAACTTTGCGTGGCAAAAATTAATTTTTGTCTGGAGAATAATATACCAAAAGCTCATTAAGATCGGAGGAGGACAGTTGGGTCCCTTGTAACAAATACCCAATTTAGTATAACCATCACGCAGTGTATCTTGGGTAAAGCTAATGCTGATGGTGAAAAAGCAGAAATGCATTCATGCCCACACGTAGGACATTCATCTTTGTTTTGTTCATGTTATTGTACGCCGTGTAACATTGACTTTTACATTGCAAAAAAGTTGCAGTTTTTGAGGTCATTATAATAGAAAAAGAAATTTCTTTCAGTTATACTATTTGTTCATCGGGAAATATAATATTTTGTTGCAAAGTAAAGCTTAAAATTCTCCAAAGTTTCTCCTACTTTGGAGAATTGTAAACTTCATATTCGAGTTCAGCACATCCAAATCTAAAGATTAACCGATTTCATACGTTTCCATCTCAGGAAAATTTTGGTTCTAAACTGCCACCGTTCTTTACCCTATTAGGTAATATATTTATACGCACGTACGCACAAAATTTTTAAAGAAATTTAAATTAAATTGAAGTATACCAAGAACAAAAGGGACAAGAAAATCTATCTCTTTTAATGAGAAAAATGCAATTTTAGCGTATAAGAAATACATAAATAATATGTGCGTTGGCACGCAACCAAATGACTGACCATACATCAATGTCGTGAACGCTACGTTGTTAGGAAATTAACTAATAATTCCATTAATTATTTCTATAAACTATCTTGAAGCAATATTTTAAAATTAAGATTAAATTTACAAAGCAAAATATAAAAATAGTTCACAATAAACGTACAATTTAGATTTTCTTAAATATGGATTTAAAATAGTTTAAAAATAAATCAAATATACATTTAAAAAGGAAGAAAAAATTGTTTGGCAATTTGAATAATTTTATTAAGTTTTTTTAAAAATATATTATGGAGAAAAATAGAAAAAATTATTTAAATGTAAGATAAAGAAAAACAATTCTAAATTAATCTAAACCTATTTCTTGCAGTAAACGTACTAAGATACAGCAGCAAGTGAGTAAAAAAAAACTGATACAATCCAATGAATTCCAACAATTGATTGTTCGTATATCTATATAAATGCGCTTGTAATTCTTTTTTGAGACGTAAAGCGAAAGTTTAAAAATATAACGCGTCAGCAGACGCAGCTTTATAGCGCGTTGTAATGAATCTATTTTTAAAGATGAGCGTGGAAAGCGAGGATATTTACAACTACGACGCTGTTAGAAAGGGTTGGTTTTTGTAAAAAAGGTATGAAAGTACTACCGCGTGTTTTATTGAGATAACAGTAGTATATTATTCTTTTAACTTTTACATTTCCATAATGTTTCCTTTTTTTAATATGATTCAGTTTTTAAGTAATAACTACCGAAGGATAAACCGCTAGGACATTGTGGTGTACAGATTTGGAGCATTACTAGGCATTATTGGGCATTATTTAAGAGAATTTTGTATTATAATAAGTATACTATAATATTATGCATTACTAAGGCATTAATGCGGGCATTATTTTTTATTAGGGCATTAATAGGTATTACCAGGGCATTAATGGGCATTCTTAGGAGCATTAATGGATATAAAAGTTGAGCATTGCTAGGTATTAGTAGACATTGATGTATACATTTGTTGTCAGCGGTTTACCCTTCGGTGCGTCTGTGAAGTTAGCATCCCAACATTGAAATTCCCATACACTCTAAATTTCTTGCAGTGAAATCTCACTCCAAGAAAGTGAAAATGCAACCACCCTTGAAAAAAAGTGAAAATATTTCACTTTTTGAAAAAAAATTACGATATTCACTCTTTTTAGAGTAAAATTTCATTTAAAAAAAATGAGATTTCACTTCTTTGAAGTAAAAAATTCACTTTAAAAAGAGCGAAAATTATCACTCTTTTTTAAGAAGTAAAATATTTTCACTTTTTTTTAAGGGTGGTTGTATTTTCACTTTCTTGGAGTGAGATTTCACTGTAAGAAATTTAGAGTGTAGTTCTGATTAGAGTTCCCGTTTCCTTTTGACGAGATAAAAAGTTCTATATAGTTTATAACAAGAGTTCCGCTCAATAACCATTTTTAAATAATTTTTTAAAAATAGGATGCTAACTTTTTATCGAAAATCGAGATCGAATAGTTCTAAGCGGCTTAATAACTTCATTTTGTGAATCTAGAGTTCCTGATGCATAAAAAAAATTTTTTTTAATTAAAAATTCCGTTAATCTAAAATAAAAATAAAAAATAAAAAAGTAAATAGATAAAATAAGAAATTAAAAAATTATCTCTATAATATATATATAATCTATTAAAATCAATAAATTTCAGAAACTGCACGAGTCAAATTATTTTTATTTCTGCACCTGACAATATATTGGATAATAAAATTTTAACAAAAAAATGTTACTTCATATAATTTTTTATGTAAATTAATTCATGTATTTTAGAAATAGAAACAACACTCTATTTGCCTAATATTTTCAAATATTATATTTTCAATAGAAAAAATTTGTTTGATAAGAAAATTTAGTTCATTTATTCCTGTTCTTTATTATTATAAAAACTTTAATTGCATAAAGAGTATTACTCGCTTTTTTTTTGTTTCATACACTAAGAAAAGCGGTCTAGTTGGTTGGATTAACTAGCAATTCTGGTGAAAAATGAACGAATTAGAATTTTTTGATTAAATCTAGAATTCTGATTGATATAATTCTGATATATAAAAATAAAAATTTTAGTAGATTTTACCAAAAATATTGTATCAAGCAGAAATCCGGTTATTTCAACTAGAATTCTAATAAATTTAATCAGAAAATTCTAACTCGTCCATTTTCCGTGTAGCAATCATATATTCTTCGTATACCTACATATCTCCAAACTATTCTCTGAAATAACTCCAAAATCCAGGAAGAAAATGTGCCATTCATAAAATCATAGAACCGTTACATCTTCAGATTACTAACGAGTCCAAAGCTCGTTCTCGCCTTCTCTCTCTCTCTCTCTCTCTCTCTCTCTCTCTCTCTCTCTCTCTCTCTCCCCTCCCTCTCCCCTTTTCTCTTTCTCCTCTCTTTCTTTCTCTCAATTGTACTATATATTGTACTCGAATTTAACACAATGACCTTGAGTGATCGATATCGAGAGGAGCTGAGAGTATCTTTGAAAACGGCTGACATTATTAACCTAGTGACTTTTAAGCTTATTTTAAATCACGATGTAAATCACAATAAAATTCGGAAAGTTGGATGTACAATTAAATAATTTAAATAATAATTCTTAATACAAATACACATAATTTAATAGCAATAAGTTAATAATTGCGTTCAGTTTCCTTTGCGTCATATTAATTTTAATTATGTTTTAGTTGAAATCAAAAAGTTTCTTTGAAATGTAATACCTATTCACTCTTTTCTTTAAAATACTTGAAGTACTGGATAGTAGCATCCTTCCAAGATTAAAGTCAGCTGTTTTAGCATTGTCACCAAGCTGCGATCCTGCGATCAGGCCATCCGAAGAAGAATCGATCGGAGCAGTAAAGGTTAAGAGAAATCGGGATGCATATGAAATACGATCCTTTTTAGACTGGTATCCGCGGAATGAGTCTGATTCGGGTCAGAATAGCCCGCTGCCACCGCCACGAGGATAATCGATCCTCCGCGCAATCGAGTCTCCGCGCTCCGCCTGGCAACCGCGTCAATACGCAATTACTTGGTCGACCATCAGCCCCGATTATTTATACATCGGATCGGTCGGTACTGTTGTCCGTCTGTTATCGAGATAAGTCACGAACGAGGAAGATTCAAGAGACAAAGTCTGTTATCTTTTATCTTAAAAACCGAAAAAAAACAAAACTTAGTCAACATGTAAGAAGCATTTATCCATTTAAAGTTACCAAACATTAAGGAAAAAATTTTTTATACTCCATTTTGATTACTCCAAAATATTAATCTTGAATTTTTATGTACCTATCTCTAGTAAGCTATTAAAAATAAAAATTTATATTCCCGAATTGTGAATTTATTAATCTACATAGACTTCGTGACAAAAATGTATGCGATACAAATTGTGAAATTAATTGTACAATTTCATGTTTGATGCAATTTTGAATTTAAATGCACGATTTATCTTTTTTTTTCTATAATTATTGATTATATAATAATATTGTAAAATGAATAGAGAAAAATAGATGAAAATGTTAGAATTTTAATTATTTTGACAAGTTTACATAAAATTAAAATAAAAGAAATGTAATAATTGAATAGAAAATTCTTGCTCTCTCTCTAAAATTTTTGAAGTGGAATTGAATTTCAAAGAGTGATAATTGAGCCAGTGCTGAAAAAGAGTAATGCAATTGTCAATTTCTAAGAGTGAGATTTTACTCTTTAGTGTTAGATTCCACTCTAAAGGTTTTAGAGAGTAGACGACGGTTTGTTTTTGAAAGAACATGAATATGTAAAAATCAGATTAAAAATGTGTGAATAGGAAAAGCGTGACATTTTCGCAGATAATGAATATGTGATGACAAGAGTATAAAAGGGATAAATTGGTGCTCAATCAAATGTCTTAGGTATTTTTATTTGTAAAGCATGTGTTCTGTCATGCGTATTTTAGCATGACACATCAGAACAAATGGGGTGACATAGAGTGATTGTCATTCATAAATGCGATTTCGATAATTGCGACGTTAAACGACAGCAATCATTTCTATAATAATAATTCTATAATAAAATATTTAAATATCTTTTTCGGATATATTTTAAGAATATTGAATACAGATAAGTATTTTATAACAAATTACTTGCGAATGCTTTGAATAAATGCCAAAATCGAATGACAATACGATATCAAGCAAAAATCAGGTCGATTAATGTACTAGACTAGGAGCTCGTTGAAATACGCGTATCGTCTTTCTCTTTCTCTCTCACGAATAGTTTAATATCGTAGAAGCACATTGACCTAGATCTCGAACACGTGAATCGGTAACGTGATCGACCCTCTTTATAACGCAAACATTCTCGGGGGAATTTACAGTCCTTCAAAAATCGATTGCAGGTATAATAAAAAAATATACATGTATATACATATAATGCAAGTATATGTAAGTATCTCCTATTCCGGAAATGTTATTTTTTAATAGACGGTTTTCCAGTCGTAAAACTGTCATTTAATACCATCGATATCTGTAATCTTTAATAATAAATTAATAGTGAAAAAAAATATATATATAATTCCTTTTCCAACTATGTGATAATATACTTGTGACATCACATTGACTTATGTAAAAACAAATTCTATTATTAAAAATAATTAAAAAATTGTTAAAAAATCATTTTTAAACATACCGCCATTACTAAAGGAATTAAATTAGTTTCTGCAAATATTAGCCCTACTAATGTTATTTTAAAATATCTTATCTGATACAGGAACTCTTATTGTACGATCAAATTGTATTTTTAATTGCATCGGAAGGTTATGGACGTACGCAAGTCGTGTGCGCCAAAGATAGCGGTGCGATTGCATTACTTGTGTCACTATTTTTGACAGGAGCACGCTCTCATCGCTGACAACACGGAAGCTCTGAAAGTTAATTTAACATTATCGTTATAGAAACTCGATCTTTGATCTTCACGAAGTGAGCGAAATATGTTTTTTCCAGTAATTTTCCCTTTATCTATGCTCATTTTACTATCATGATATTATCATAGAAATCGATTATAAAAACATCAGAATATCTTATATCCCATTTAAGAATTGAAATTCTTTTCAGGAAGTACTACTTTGTTCTATAAATTTATAAAATTAAAATAACAATTGTTAATATATGGATTCTATACAGTTTTCGTTTAATTTAGATATGTCGATCAGTCAATCAGTTTCTATAATTATATATGTATTGGAAGTAGAGCTTTCGATCGATCATCGAACATCTGAGAGTTTAGTGTTTTTGTCAGATGAGACGTAATAGGTTGTCATTCAAGCATGAGCCGCATTTACAAAATTTAAAGTAGAAATCTGAATCATTATTGTCGCTTATTTACGCCTACTATCATCTGCTACCAGCCATTCAATGTCGGCCAGCAGTATCTTACAGATAATCCATCGGAATGGTAAATTATGATACGTCCTTGGGGAGACGTAGACGTAGGCCACTCACTAGCGTCTTAAATGTGTAATGATACACTACCTCTTGCATGAAGTACATTAAAGCATGAAGAATAAGATGATATTAAAAATTACTCATAACTATGGAAATAATAAAGAAATTCTCATCTTACTAAAATACATAAAAGAACAATTTTTAGTCAATATAATGTATGATCACTTTATTCAATAAAATAAGAGATTTAAAAATATACTTATACAAAATTATTAAAAAAAGAAAAATACACCCTTTTATACTCATATTTACAGAAAATTTAAAAACTCATATTATGCTTCTTTTACAAAATTACAAAAATATTACGATTATGACCATAACTTTTGATGTTTATAAATAAAATACGAAAGTTATGCTAAAGCTGTTAGCTTTATTCTGTCGAACTGCATAATTTAACTCCATATATAGTTCGGTATATCGATTAAAAATTATGCAAGCGTTATGCAAGTTCAAGGCGGTAACGGTTTATCTTGCACAGTCCGGCGCATGTGGATTGCATGGCGAGATATGTGATTTATCCTGTGCCGTTATATAAATTGCCTTGCCAATGAACAAGTACGCAACACGGAGAAATGTTTATTAAACACAGGTGCAATTAGGCTTCTAGGTTATCTATATAGCAAATCAAATAATGAAGTTGAACTTGTTTTCGCAAACATGAATCATTAAACTTTCAATGCTATGAATAAACTAAGTATTATCAATCAAAATGTTGTCTTATCCAAATAATGATCACTTTAACAACCCTTGCATACTATTCACTTCACATTTACTTATTTGTTCACTTGTTATTATACTTTATTATTCATCAAAAAAAGTTCAAGTTAATATTAATTAATTTACTTTAATAAACACATATAAACTACTTTTATTATTTTAATATTTTGTTATTTCTACATTTTATCTTTTTTCATTATTTTATAATCTTAACTCTTTAATATAAATTAGTAACAATATAAATGTGAATGTTACGCATATATAACAATTTTTTTAAACATATTAATACTGAAAAGTTTTTTTAGTAGAGTTATGTCCTATAATCGCGTTAGCTCGCATAATCGCCTTTTATTTCTTGTAATTGAGCGCAGCATATACATATTGCATGTAATGCAGTAGATCAATGTGCGTTAATACATACGTAAATCAAACGCTCGCCAAAAATGTCGTGCATATATAATAAGATTTTCGCGTGCGTATATAACGCTGTCATGGTCATTGAATTGCGTCGACGTGATTATGATCGCAAGCGATGAAAATAATCATCGCGTAAATAAGTGCACATATGATTTAATCAGTTGCAAGATAAAATTTCAATAAAATTTTTCCCGGTATTAATTATAATATTATTCACTAGAAAAACTTTTTTTGTGTTCTCCTATATTACTTATGTTTCATCTTTCATCACGTACTACATAAAAATTTGTTATATTATTAAATTGTTTATATTAATAGAAATTATTTCCTTAATTTTTTTTATTAAAAGATAATTTAAAATCTTCACGGAACGGAAAAATTGTTCATACATAATCTTCATAAGATAATTAACTATCAAAACTATAATCATAAACGTATAATAGATTGATTAACAAAAAATAAGTCACAAAATAATTGTCTTTCCAATGTGTCTTTCCAATGTGTCTTTCCAATACATTTTTAGGTGTTGCCAGCACGCTTTTTTGTAGTTCGGAGCATTTTACCATTCAATAAAAAAGTCGAAGGTCGATTTCATGACACTGTTTCATAATTTTATTAAAAACTTAGTTAATACAATATTTAAATGTAACTTTCATGAGGCAATGAGTTGTCAAATCCACGCGCATCAGACTATATTAAATGGATTAACAAAGGACAAATAAATGTAATAATTAGCATCAAGATATGTCGAATATGCAATCTCATATTAAAATACTGTTGTTCATCTAATGTATACTTGAAGATACAATGTACTCATTAAAAAAATTATCAGATTGTTCTTACAAAAATATTTTATAAAGTCTTTTCATATTTTCGCGTTTTTATACTATATGTATGCCAGCATTTTGCTAATTTTAAATTCAATTTTGCTGTTTACACTTGAACTATTCATTTATTCAGTGTTTAAAATGTATAATGTATATATATCATAAAGTAGCTGAAGAGAGAAAATTATGGAATATTAATTATCCTTCCCTCTAAATTAGTTAATGCAGAATACATTTTAGAATTAAAATATTATGATTATAACAAAATAAAAATATATTACTATATATGTAATTATTGTTTTATTTTAAAGCACCATTAAGATTTTATGTACTTTTAAAGTATAATGAAGTATAAAAAAGGCTTAAATTATTTTAAGAGAAACATTCTATAATAATATAGCATAACTCAAGTTTTTTGTAATTTTGGACAATTTATGTTGCATTTTGTCATTCAATCTGCTTTGTCGTAAGAGCGTAGAAGTCAGGTGAATAAAGGGGAAATGCGGAGAGGTGCAAGATCGACTCCACCCTCACAGAATCTCACGACACTCCTATCGAGGTTACCAGAAAGTATGTAACGTAAATCGTCAGAATCGACAGTCGTGAGAGTGGAATCTTAGGGTTAGCATGAAAAAGGCAATTGCTTCTATTTTCCTATCCACCTTCTCTTCTGACACCTCTTCACTCCTTCGAGAGCATCCGAATGCATGCACGCATATGTGTAGCTCTGTATCCCACAGATGAACCGACAAGAAAAAAAGAGGAGGAGCAGAAAGAAGGAAGAGAGAGAGAAAGAGAAAGAAAGAAAAAAACAGGAAGAAATGAAAGATCAGAAATAACGGGGAATAAACGAGCGCGCGAGAAAATAAAAGAGAGCCAAAGATGGATTTGTTCCTTTCAACTGCACTTTCTTACACTCTGTATACTTTATCAAATTATTCGCGCTATTTCACACTTTCTTAAACCCATATCAGACTACACATTGGAGATTAAAGATTATATAGATTAAAAATTAAAATTTAATCAATCAGGATAAAACAGAATAAAATTAAATTTATCCGATTGGTAGAATTTGTATCATCAGGATATAATTTTTACTTGTTTCAAGATACAGAATCAAGTTTCTTCATACGAGCTTTGCGCTTAAATTTTGTATTTAAAAGATAAATGTATATGTAATCATAGTAAAAAGAAATAAATATGTGGAAAGAATATATATAAATTTGAAATGAACAAAGCCAGCAGTCAAAGGAATAGATTATTCATCCTCTTTTATACTTTATTACATTTAAAGAGCAATCATAAACATGTGCATATTTAAATTAAAACTATGTTGAAAATAAAGCACAATTTCAAAATCAATTTTATATCGCAAATCATATAATGAATAGAGAAGTGGAAGAAAGGAAATATCGCAGAGAGAACGAATGAGAAAATGAAAGAGAGACAAAGATGGACGATGAGTCTGCTCGTTTCAACCGCACCTTGTTACACTCTCTACACCCCCGTCAAGTTAATTGAACTTAGGTCTGTTTTCTATGGCTGAACTAGTGTACACTTTTGGAACTTAAAGTGAGATAGATATACGTTTGACATTTTTAAAGCGAGAAAGAGAGTTCTAGAACAGTCTAGTGCAGGAACAGAAAACAGACCACTTATTCACTATTTCACACCTTGCACTTTCTTACACTTTTCGTGCCTAAACCAAAATAGATATGCACGTAATTATCACAAGAAGAGAAAAAGGAAAAAATAAGTAAAAAAATGGGCAAAATCTTGTAGTCAAAGAAGCAAACCGTCAATCTTCTTCAATCGCAATTTATAACATTCGAACGGTACTCGACAGGAGCATGTGCGTAAAATTGGATGAAAATGAAAGCGATACAACCGAAAGAACAGAAGAATCTCGAAGAATCTCGAAAGTCATGCAGGTGAAGAGAGAAAAGGAGATAAAAGAAAGAAACTGTAGAGCAGACGTGAGGAGGTTATGGTACTTACTGCTAATCTTCATACCGCCGAGGGGCGGATTCGCAGGCTGCTTGTTACCCTCGGCGAAGGAGGTGGTTCTCGGTCGTCCGCTCATCCTGAAGCCTTCTCGACCGCCTCCACCTCCGCCTCCACACCTACACCGCGACTTGAAAAGGTTGCGTCCCCGCTGCCTCTTCCTCTCCCGCTACTCCTGCTGCGTCTACTAGGTTAGGTTGGCCGGTACCTCTCCGGCGATTCTCCTCCTCCTCCTCCGCCACCGCCTGAAGTTAGCCCTGGTAGTCGCCGTTGATGTCGTTTCCCTCGTCGTCAACACCACCTCGCACATCAATAACAGTCGCACACGCGATTATCACATCGCACGAGAGTGCGCGCTCACGCGCGCACTTTCTTTTCTCTCTTTATCTCTCTCTCTCGCTCTCTCTCTCTCTCTCTATCTCTCTCGCTCTCTTCTTATCTTCTCTGTCACCTCGTCACACCGATTTCACGTTTTCTACTTCACGTTATACCGACGACGCTCGACTGCTAGTTCGGGGACAGAAAAGTTAAAGAGCGTGACAAGACAGGAGGAAGGTGAACGTGGAGGGCAGGAAGAGATGGCGACAAGCAGCGCGAGAGACCGCAGACGACACTAACTTTTTCACGGATGACTTTTACCTTCCCGTGTACGCGCGCAGAGGTGACGAGTGTCGATCCGCACACCGTGTTCGTTGCACGAGAGCACCTTTTTCACAGAAGGGGGGGAGGGGGGAAGAGAGAGGAGAGCCCACCTTCATACACTCGTCGTCGTACAAGCGACACCACCCTCTTTTTCGGCACACTGACGCGCACTCTCTCGGCGACGACGGCCTAGCTTCCTCCTCGCGCTGCTGTCACGGCGATGCGGCAGTGGCGGCCGCGAGCAGTTCCAAAGCGCGGTACCGTCAGCCAATGAACGGTGGCGGCGGAGGGGGAGGGGGAGGGGTGACGCTGCGGAGCGCCGCTGGCGAGAGCGACGAGGGGTGCGTGCCAACGTCGTGGCGGCGGTGGCGGCGGTGGTGGTGGCGGCGGCAGACCGACGTTTTCGGGACGGCTTGTATTACTCGGCTCCTATGAAACGCGGCTGCTTCCTCGCGATCCCGCGCCTCGGCTCTCTCCGTCGTCGTCGCTCGCCGACGTATTACGTAGCGGCGCGCCACCGCGCGGTACTCCGTCGACGACGCGCGGCGTGAATTCTTACTTCCACGGCCAACGTCGCGTTGATCTCCCACCGATCGCGGCTATCTTCGCTCCGCACTCGCTACTCCTTCTCTCTCTCTCTCTCTTACTCGTGTCGTCGCGCCTCGTTCCGTCTTTCTCTCTCTCGCTCTCTCTTTTTCTGTCTCACGCACTATACAAAAGTATTCTTCACTGTCTCTCTCTCTCTCTCTCCGTTATAGTCTCGTCACTTGCTAGTTACTCCGATTCTTGCGTTACTCCACTTCACTCTACTCCTCGTCGTTGATGTCTGACAGATTTCCGTACTGCTGCATATCGCCGCGCGCGGTGCGAGTCGGGTAGTACAAAATTACGGAGCGAGAAGAACGACTATTGCGCTCTACTCGACAGGAGGTCGTCGTCGCTGTCGCCGTCGTTCCTCGTCGTCGTTCTCGCGTTCAACGCCCGTGTTCAATCGGCACTCTGCCTCTCTTTTTCTTTCTTTCTCTATCCCTTTCTCACTATCGCTGTGTCGTGGACACCGGACAGGCCGACGCAGGGCAGTTCTCGCAGCAGCTTCCTCAGTATGTCGCGACGACGCGATTGGACGCGGTGGGTTAATATCGAACGGGGAAAAAAAAGAAACACGCGTCCGCGGCGGTTACAGTGGCGGTGGTAATGTCGAACGATACACACGGCGATCAGCGACGACCTCTCTGCCTCGTCGTCGTCGAGCAGCAGCACGGCAACACCACACCGACCATTGGATTTTTCGATGCCTCCTCCTCAGACATTGACCCGTTCGGGCGAGATCGGGCCAGTCGAGCGCCGGCGGACATTGCCGAGTGTGACGTCAGCGACACCCCGCCCTGCCCCTTGCCGAGAGAGCCAACAGCGGTGTTCTATCGAGTATCGATGGTGGCGCTGTAGTCGCACTTTTCAACTCTCGACTCTCGCGATTTTCCATCGCTTACATTGTGGCGCGAGATTCGAATTTCAAATAAGAGTCGTGTAAATTCCATGACATCGACGAGGTTATTAAAGACCGACATTCTTACGGGAGTTAAGCTTAATCTACAATATGTTCTTTGTTTCCTGTGTTTTCCTTTTTATCTGTTTGTACAGTCTGTTTTATCGACAATCACGTTTCTTTCCACGTGTTTCCCCAGTTAACGCTAAATATTCCTGAAATATTTGTAAGATTCCTAAAATCTTTAAAAAAAAAAAGTTCCAAGAATACTCCAGAATATCGCGAAATATTTACGAAATGTAAAAGCAACGTTCAAATATCAACGTTAAAAACTCTAATTATATATTTCGAGAATGTTCCATATATATTCCGCAAAATTTTAATTTTTCTAGAAATTTCAGAAGAATTGAAGTTAATTTTTCTAGAAATTTCAGAAGAAATTCCAGAATGCGAAGAACACATTCCATTTCATTCTCACTTTAAAGCCCAATTTTGAAGCTTACTTTGGCTGCGTTCCGTTACACGCATAATGCGCATGAGGTATTATTTTATCCTTGACAGATACTCATTTAATTGTAAAGCCTCTATCTCCTGCAAAGGCTGTCACTGGATCTTTTTTCCAAATTTATCGCATGATACTGTGACCCTTTCTTTGGATCGGAAAACAGAGGAATCAAAAGAAGAAGAAGACAAACACCCTGACAGCCTTCATTGTCGGGCTGTGTGGCTCTGCCATTTTAATAAAAAAAATTGGTAATTATTTATAATACGGAGCCTCACCTCCGATTTTGATTAAATTGGGCTCATTCGACGCGTTTTCACTTACAATGAAAGAATCTGGAAAAAAAAATGCGGCGGGTGGCCTCGTGAACCGAGATATCAAGCGTTAAAGTTCCTGGCTCCCCATGCGAGCATATAACTTAAGAGCGGAATGACATTTTAACTTTATGTTTGTTTCAATTTAATATATTTTTCATTATTTTACTCAATTAATATATATATAATTCCTCTATATTTTTGTCCACATTAAACAGGTAAAATAAACTTATTAATTTCATTAATTTCCAAAAATTTTGATGCAAAGCGAGTGAAGCTGCTTAACGTATGTAAATATAAAGATAGTTTTAATACTTTTTATTATTTTATTTAATATTATTGATATTATGATATACAATATAATAATTATATATTTCGATTATTTATACTTATAAATGATATAACTTCTGCACTTTTCACTCATTGAACAGAAAAGAAAAAAAACAAATGCGAAAAGCCGACGCATAGAAATTTTTTAGAACGATGCTGATTGGTCTTTACTTTTTCCATTTCATTTTCCATGTCCATGGTACGGCATCCTTAGCATGATTATCCCGGAGAATCTATAGTATTAAGAAAGATAAGAACGATTAAAAGAAAGAAAATTAAAGAACATTATCAACTTTAAGCAGTTCTGGGAAATTTATTCTGATAAATTAATGAAGATTTTACTGAATCACTGTTTTATCCTTTAATCACTGTTTTATCAGTTTATATCAATCATCAAAAATGTAAAAATATTATGATTGTATATTTTTTATGATAAAAAAGTGATTAAGGAAGACACAAAATCTTCATTAATATATCTTTAGACACACCAAAACAGTCAATAATATCTACGCTCTCCAATTAATTATCTCCTCTTATCTAATAAGGGCTCTTTTGATAATTAACAAAAATTTATTCAGAATTGGCGGTCTTTATTAACAATCTCTCGGTACTCATGACAAGGAAAGTTGAAGGAGAAGGGTGCAATTGTAAAATTATAAGTCAGAACTACTACGAAAACCTGTTACGAAATACTACCATAAAAAGATACTACTAAATATACATTCAGGGAAACTCTATTAGCGCTATTTGTGTCATTCTATTCTTATTTTGTGTCTAATAAGCGATGAAGATAAAATGACACAAATAGCGCTAATATAGCGTCTCCTCGAATGCATTATAAAAGTACTATTCTTTGTTGTCTTCCTTTTTAATTGCATCAACATATTTGAATTATCGTTCTTTATTTTTTTCCTTTTTTGATCGATACATTTTTCTAAAGAAAGCACTTTCTAAATTTTAATTATGAGTTAAAAGAAAATGAATAATCAATATTTTAGCAATTTTAATTATTCATAGCTTTTTTATTATGAAATTATTATAGTTTTTTAAAACAAGAAACAATTATGTTCTAGTCAATTTATTTCTAAAAAAAATTTTAATGTATATAGAAAAGTAAAAAATTTATAATGTAGTAATTTTTAAGTGTTCTCTTTCCCTTAATAAAAATCATTAAAATTTATTGTTGGAATTATAATCTTCTCTTTGACATCACATTAATCGTTATAAGATTTTATAATTCCACCACAGCAAATACAATAGAGTATACCATCTAAAACAGTCTCAAGACATTTTATGACACATTTAGCTAATCTTTTTTATCTTTAAAAAATATGAAGGGTGAATAAGTTATATCATTAACGGTGCATGCAAAAGGATACGTTTCTAAAATATTACAAAGAAATTTAATCACTGAGCTGTAAGCTTATCGGACAACAATAATATCTCAGATTGTATTTTGAAAGAAAAATAAAACAAGTTTATTTGTTTCTTTTGTCTGCGTAAAATATTTACTTTCTTTAGCTGATAAAGCGCAAAAACAGATGGCTTTCATGAAAGAAAAGATGATATTATTTACCGATACTTTCCTTGCAGTTACTACATTTAATTGCTCTCTATGGCTTTGATATGTTATACTCTTTTCACTTAAAACGATATACGTTTACTTGAGCTTTAGAATAACAATAGAAGAAAAACAGTTGAAATAAATTAAGAAATAAATAGAAGAGAAACCATTTTTAAATAAAAATATAAGAAACGATTGAAAAAATATTTTTATAGCTTTATCAGCAACATACGAAATATGTAACTGAAGCAAACCTTTCGTTATTTTTAATTTTTTTTAATTTTCTGACATATTCTACAGATAAAAATATGAGACACGTGTTTTGTGAAAAAATTTGAGATTTCTTTTTGTGAAGTTAATGACACTTGTAAGTTGCAGAAATTCATAAAAAACGTCGCTCATACGAACATTCAAATTATTATGTCATTGAAACCATCAGTCGTACAAAAAAAAATGCAAGAGACCAATTTTAAAGATCTCAAATTGTTCTATAGATGGGTTATTTTTAATTTATCATTTCCATATAAATAAATCATTTTCCATTTATTTACAATTTCTATTAATATTTTTCATCATCAACTCATTAATTTAAAAAAATTTTGTAAAAATATATTATATTATGTTAATTATGAAATAACCCTGAAAATTACAAAATGGAACTCGAATGGAATGTATAGTTAAAAAATTCTGTTGTGTGGCGCATACGGTACCGCACCGTCACACAATAGAATTTTTTAATGCCTCATATGTCATTCCTAAATAATATACAATATATAAAAATATCAATATGATTATAAAAATTAGGAATGACGTGTATACATATTTTTATTTCTTGTTTTTTACATCTTTCTACATTATGGGACTGTCTTAAATATTTTAAATGTTTGAAATATTATGCTTGTTTGTCATTTATTTAAATATTCACCAATTAATAAATTATATAATAAATAAACTCCAAAACTTTAAAAATGTCTTGAAATTTTTGAATTAAATAATCAGCATGACTAGAATTTGTCTACATGAGGGTCTGCGTGTTTTATTATAATAAAACTTTAAGATTATTTCCGTATCTTGAAAAATTTCGCAACTATTGCGTAATTATAGATTAAATCATTTTTAGTATATTTCAAAATATTTTGAACTTTTTATGTAAAATAATTAACTTGTTTGTGTTCCAGATATAAATAAAACACCTTGAACACACTCATTTTACTTAGAAAATGTGTTCTTATTTCTTTCTAAAAAATCAATTAAGTATCATTTATCATGTATACATAATAAATTTTAATATAAACGTGATTGTTTTATTAAATGATTTGTTTTATTATATTAAACTGAGATAATTAAAAAGATACTATTAAAGATATAAAGTATCTTATATTTAAAAATAGTTTTAAAAGTTTGAATATTAACAAATTGACAATTAATTTACAAAATTATTGTATTATAGAACATGAATATTATAAATGAAGCATATTTTTTTTTCAAGAATTATTGCTTTTCTTGAAATCATACATTTTCATTAAAGAATATAAAACTTAGTCTGTGTGTAATATATTTTCAAGTTGAAAGATATTAAATTACGTCAACGATAAGATGTTTACGAGAATATTTATGCCATTAGTAAAATGTTTTTTTCTACGGACGGTAAAAGAAATTTTATTTTCTACCAAAGTGTAAACGTACTTATCGACGATTAGTTATTCCAGTTCATATTTAATATAACATTTATCCGCGACATAACTTTCAACGATTTAATGTGTCGGTACATTACCCTTAATAATTCCGCTGGTAATACAGAGATCTAAAAGTTGCTGGTTATTCGTGACCGATAGTGCACTAGCTCCGTCTGGTGTCGAGTGAGGAATGATCGTGACGCCCCTTCTCCCTCCATTCCAACCCCGATGCTCCGTTTCGTCGACGGCGCCGGTGGCAAAGCGCGGGTTACGGTTTAAGTTGCATTTTAGATGCGAACGAACGCGCATCTCTTTTGGACTCACGGTTACGCGGTTAACGTTTCGTGAACATCGGGCGCGCGTTACGAGCTAAGTGCGACACGAGTCAATTGTGAACGATTCTGCGACGCGGATCGTCACTGCGTGACGCGGGATTGACCGGTGAGTTTCAATATTTTTCTCGTCTGTGTGTGAGTTTTAGCACTTGAATTCGGCCGCGTGACTCCCAAGTAATCCAAACTTATTGCGCTGAGAAACCGTACGTGCGTTTCCGTGTATCCGAAGACATTTGCTTCTTTTTATTGCACTCTATGCTAATTAAATTGTAGTAAAATGACTGTGCCTCAAGCTTTTATTAACTTTGTTTTCGTATCAGTGATTGAATTATACCCAGACAATGCAAAGTGTCCCAAATCGGGACATAAGACGTATTTGGTGTCTGAAAGACGTTTTACGTCTTAATTTTAGACTTTGTGTTGTTTAGGTATACAGTTATATGTACAGTTTTTCAATTATACATACGCACACACAATTTCCTAGACCAGTACTTTCTTCAATTCTTAGATTCTTTCTGTTCTTTTCTACCAATATAGTTTAATTTTAATCTTGGGTTCAATTAAAAAGAATAAGTAGAACCGAGGTTGTAGTTTATCTACATTGAAATGGGCATAACTAATTGGAAGCAGAAAAACGTTATGCGCTCTTTCGAATTCAGCCATTTTAAAAAAACATATTTCAAACATAGTTCTATCTATGGTGATGTAGAGTAAAATGACTTTTTGTTTTGCTGACACACTGGCTGTTTTTTGATATGCGATAACTGCTTTCTGACGATTGGTTTTGTTATGCTTGATGCACTCTCGACATATAGGTATCTAGCAATATTTTGCAACAGGAGATACACATATATATATATATATATAAAAGTTCAGAAATTGTCAGTTGTTTAATTTTTTTGCAATTATGAATTTTTATGTGCCACAAATTCGATTTAATGTTATTTGAACGGTTATTTTACTTTTGTTTATCTCAGTTTTTACAATTGTTATTGTAATATTATTACAATATTATTTTATTGATACCTACTTACAATTATTTATTTTTATATGTATCTTTTATAGAGTATTAAAGTAAATAAAGATATTAAATGTATATTGGAATACGGAATAAAATAACGAATAACATTCTATTTTAGTGACGTTATGAAAGTGTTCGTAAAATACAGTTCAATTATATATTTTTGCTAGGAGAGCAAATGGTTTCTTCGGGAAGTCTTATCATTTTCTCTTATAACTTGGAGAATAACTCGTTCACGACATTTTCGTGAAGGAAAGATCGGCTCGACAATGGTCGAGGAATCCGCAATTGAAAAGAAATATATCTTTTATATCGTGGTTGATACGGAACACCTTTGTATATTTGACAGGGAAGAAGCGTAAGTCTTTGAAGGCAGAAAGAAGAAAGGATGTTCTAAAAATGTAAAAAGTACCTACCTACGATTGAAACGAACAAATATTCTGAGCGCTTTCTGTGAATATTTCAGTCCTTTATCACTCTTGTTTTCGACCATCGCTTTTGTTGTATAGTTTTAGAGAGTGACATTTTCCACGAATTATCCGTGAAATTCGTGATATTTTGCATTTGGCACGTTTGTTTCTGAACTTGCGTAGTGGTTGAATATTTCAAGGACTCATCAATTGGAAGCAATAAAAGTGACATGTTACATTCAAAATGTTATTCTCTTTGAAATATTATTATTTTCTATTTTATTAAACTTTTTGTTAAACTTATTGTATTATTATTTGCCTGCCAGGATCACAAGAATCTGAAAATTATAATAACTCTGCTATTAATGCGCTCAATTTCTACCGCAATCTAGCATAAATTTAATTATTCTGTGGAATACTAAATAACCAATACCGAATAATAAGATAAAAGAAAACAATAACATACGTTAGCAATTTTCAAATATGAAACGAGAGATGTGCAATTGTGTTTCTTGGTACTAAAATAGTTAAGAGAAACTATTCTGTGGAATACTAAATAACCAATACCGAATAATAAGATAAAAGAAAACAATAACGTACGTTAGCAATTTTCAAATATGAAACGAGAGATGTGCAATTGTGTTTCTTGATACTAAAGTAGTTAAGAGAAATATTGTTTTCATTTTTAATATTATATAGTTATTTAAATATTTTTCTCTTGCGAGATATTTTTGGTTATTAATACTTTATTTAAAAAGAATAATGCTAATAAAATTAATGTTTGAAAAAACCATTTCTTGCAAAAATATATTTTTCTAATAAAACTCATGAACAATATGCTAATAAAATAATATAATAATATTAAATAACACAACAATCTTGTGTGTTATTTAATAGATTATTTTATACAAATATTAATAGAGCAAATAATAGGAAATATTTCACGAGAAAACCGCAATACGTATACCGTCGGAAATAAACTTCCGCGCGCCCTCAAAATTGAGCATTAAAAATCCACGGGTTATCAAGCGACTGCAGCGGCATTATATCTTTGTCAGATCTCGTCAGCGTGAATTAGTCTCATCCTTTCGGTGCCGCAAGCCGGCCAAGTTTCAACGTGGAAAGATCGTCTTGCCTGAGCTTCTTCCGTTTCTGCCGAGAATTCCGACACTCCCGGAAGGTTGGATGCAGGGTGCGTTCTACTACTCTTTTTCATTTTATTTTCGACTAAAAAATAATGAAAGAGAACCCATGCCGCGCTCCGTAAAGCTTTAACCTTAAATACGTATGACGTGAAAGAAACCGTGATGCTATGATTCTTTGCGTGTCGCGACGCAAATATAATCGCATTCATTGCTATTGAAAGGGCAAAGAATTCGCATATGGCGCAACGATCTGTCGCGGTTTCTTTCCAGGTATATCAGAATGCATACACACCTTCAGCGCAACATTATGTATGGATTATCGGATGGTTCTCACGTATTATTCAAATCACGTATTTGAATAATAATAAGAAGAGGGAAATTTATTCTTGAAGAGCTTCCTCAATGAGGAATGAGGAGGCTCCTCTTTTCTCTGTGCTTTATTTTATTAAATAACATTACAAGTATCATAATGAATTTTCAATGCTATAACATATTATTGAACATAATCTCATTACGGAATCCCACTAAACTAAATTCAAGTCTTCTATGTAAATATATGATGATAGCGATCAGATTTCCATGATAGCCGCTGCATAATGGATATTGATACATTATAGTGTCGGTATAACGAGCAAGCTCAAAATGCTGATACATTTTAAATAATACAAATATTTCTTAACAATATATTCTTAGTTGTTTTGTGAGGTTACTTTTCCTCTAAAAATTGTAATATCTTCATATTTTATATATATATAAAACAAAATGTCTTTCATAATTTAAATGAAAATATATTGTACGTGATTTTTATTATATAATATCATAATTTTATTTTTTATTTTTGCTTTTTATTGTATAAATATTTTTGTAGTAATAATAAACACTATTTGATACTTTTTGTAACAAAAATTCGAGATTTATTATTATTTGTGTGTGTTACCGATTTCGTTTGACGTAAAATTAAACCAATTTTATGTTTTTTAAATATTGATAATAAAAGGGTATTTTGTTATAACAAAATTAAAAAAACTCTTCTTAATTGATACCAAGAGATTAAAATACTATTGGTAACATATATAAATAACAAATCTTGATTTTTTTTTATCAAACATATCAGATAAAATGTTTAATATTATTACAAAAAATTTGCAAGGAAAGAGAAAAGAATGAAAATAAGAATAGAAGTGTAGAGAGCCAATTTAATTTACAAAGATTTCTAAATTATTTTGAAGACACGAATCAGTTCGTCACTGAAAGACGCGAAATCTTACGAACGAAAAATCTTAAAAATTATTCATAGATTTTGTTAATTTGATCAATTTGAATATCCTTTAAATCTCAAAGGGAGTATCGCAGTTAGGCAGCGCGAGTAGAATAGTAATCCGTTTCGAATGTGATCGTCGAACTAATTCCGTCTCTGAATTCCCACTCAATTTCTGATCAGCCTCGCGCTCAAAAGCGCAACGCAACGCAGCGTAGAGGCTGCGTGCAAATTAAACGACTGCATGATTCTCGGCCTCTCGTATATATTAGTTAATACCATTGCGCCGGCATTCGGTGGAAGCACCGCGAATATCGGATGAATCTAAAGCGCTATACTGGGACTCGACGACGATAACAGAGATGTGATATTTGATTGACTGAGCTACTAGAGCTGCAGTTTTGTATAAAAAGTATCCTTACCATTGATTATTATTTTTCTATATTTATTTTTACCTTATTTTCATTGTTTTAATATATCTGTGTTTTATCTTCTCGGAAAATTTTTGGAAACTTAAGAATAATATTTGTATGCACCTTCGATATTTTCAAATTTAATTAAATCTTTTTTTTATTCCATTTTTTAAAATTTTATTAAATCGTCTTAGGAATTGAAAATGTTTAATCTTTGTTTAACGTTTTATCTAAGTTGTAACGCTTTTCACTTTTTCTTATTTGTAATACGGAATTATTGGTTGATAAAAATAATATGTAAAAAGGATAAGAATATAAAAATATAAAAATAAGAATCTATATATTGTTAATCTAATTCAAATACTGTCTTTGAAATTTGAAATTAATAATTCTGACATTTAAAAAGAAAAATCGACTTTATGTTTTTTTAGAGAATCTGTCGCTATAAAATTAACGTCGTAAGTTATATGTGATACCTTGTATAAGGGGAAAAAAGGGGAGATGTTTATCTCGATTGATTATTCCGGTTGGGGATTCTGGCACACGTCGATGTTAGCTTAAATAAGCTTAAAATACATACTTATCATATTTAGATGCTCCACAAGAACGCGTGAGATAATCCTAAACGATGCACGAGAATATATGTCACTAATCAGCGTCATACATAATGCGTGCGATAGAGCTCAGTATATATAATAGTACGTTAGCCATATACGGATACGCTACGTTGCCAATATTATCCCGCCACCCCTTCTGCATACGAGGTCCCCTTTTGTATTCCTCGCACATGCTTTCTCACGGAGCTTGATGTTACTGCAGTCGATATGCATTTTGAAGTTTATCGTGGTCCTTTTTTTCAAATTTATGCGTGCGCGTGTTTTTTTTTATTCGCTATGACAGATGGTTTAATTTTCAACGACATCACTTAAATGTATTTTTTAAAAGCTATAACAATAGCATAGACAGTTTTATATAATAGTAATATATTATATATATAAATAACATAATATATTCTAAATTATAATAATGCGTGTCTCTAAAATGTTATTAATAATTAATACTGAATAGCGCGAATATAAGAATATATTTAAGCAATATTACAAATATGTCAAAGAAAAGTTAATTATAATCTAAAGAATTTAATTAAATCACAATAGTTTTATCTCAAGTTAATAATTATTAAATTAATGGGTATTCTACAGTTTAATATTTGAAAACTTGATATTACACGGATACGTTTAAGAAAATAAAAAATGTTCTGCTTGATATAAAATTGTTCACGTAATACAACGAAATACTATCGTCCTGTTTGAGTTAATAAAAATATTTTACTAAATATTATCATGATACTAAAACGGCATTATGGCACAATGAGTAACATTGATTTATCCTGCCGTATACATTTGCATATGACATATGGAATATTTTCTTTATCCACTTCACATATACATATATGTTCAATTGAAATCGTCGGCTAGTAATCTACTTCAATTAAAATCCATTTATGAATGTTATCATAACATTCTTTGTAGTTTATTTAAAATCAATTGTTTGTCAATCCTATCTCGTTAAATACTTACCTTATTTCATTAAGTAATATCGTGATAACATTAACGATTAAGTAAATCGCGTCAATCGCTATAATACAATAAAAGAAACTTGTTTTTTAAATACAAGAAAGAAATCATCTTCTGTAATTTTTTTATGTTGAACACAATTCTAATCTTCGAAGTGCAATCGCGTCACAATTTCACGAAATTAATAATTATCGTAATGTTTTTTTATTATGCTGTAGCTACGTCTAAGTCACAATCAGTACCATATGAAAGTTTATTCTAAATTAAATATGTATATGTACTATTGATTATCAAAGGAAGAATTTATTGCAAAGATTAAAATTCATAAGAAAATAAAATTATTGAATTTTCTATTTTTTTTTATACAAAAATTATAAATTAATAATTACTGATAATCTATAGATTTCAATTGTTTATTTAAACAAAAGTGTTTTCCAAAGGTGCTTGCTAAATTCGATATCTAAACTAAAAATTCAAAATTGTGAAATTATAATATAATGAATGTTAGAATAATAAAGAATTTTTACAAAAATTTATAGTATATAAATTATTCCGATTACTGAGAAATTCGATAGATATTGAAATTGACAGGTTACTGAGAAATTCAATATTAAAATTGACGCGTACAATATGCGAATGTAATTTCTGTAGTACGTTCGTGGCTCTTAATGGCTTTAATATATCTATATGCGGTATAATAAATCTAATATTTAATCACCGAAATTAATCTTAATGTTATGAGAGGGAAGAATATTGAAAATTCTAATTAAATCTTTATTTAATCTCGAATGCATTCACAGATACGTCACATATAATAGTTAAAGTTTATTAAATTATATTGAGTTATTTTACAACTTTAAAAATTGTTTTAATACTAATATAATAATGTATAGGTATCTAAAATGTTATTATTCTTATTAATAATTGTTTCTAATGAGTAAACATTAGTATCTCTATTATTTCTAGTTAAATTCAGCTAAAATTATATGAAACATATATAATAAAATACAAGAATTAATTATCTTTTTCTTGCTTTTTTCCTTTTTTTAAAATGTGTGCACATGTGCGCAGATGATATAATGAATAAACTCCTGCCTCACTTTCTTCAGAAAAATTCTATATTTGTAAGAACATAACGTCTTTCTAATTTTTTCATAAAAATTAAAATGTAAAATTTTGTTTTTTATTGAATTTCATTTCATTAAATGTTACCGTAATATTTATTTCTGTATTCTGATAGAGGGTTAATCATATAATAGGTGAATTAATCAATATGCAGCAGACATTATTTCGGATGTTGAATCAATAATATATGGCTTTAGTCTGCGTTTTACTGAAGTAGTGAATGTTCATGCTCAAATGAACGCGATATATTTCTTCCATCTACTTCGCTCTTTAATTCAATTATGTCAACTCCAGGCAACATGCTATTTCTTGTATTCACTCTGGATGATTTTCTTGACGTTTTCTGTGACAATGACCCGACGACAATCCATTTCAATCTGCCTGCGAAGCGATAACAGTTTTAACGATCACAGAGAAATGTATGTTATATGTCTCCATCTCTCATGTATCCTACCTCTTGGATACTATTAAGCTTCACGCTCTCGTCACTGGGGCCGTGTTATTGGTCCGTCTCCTATTCCATCCATGTTTGCGTAATTTTAATAATTGAAATTCCAAATGGACGAATATGCTAATCTCCGTTTCTGCCACTGTATTTTATTCACATGAATCTCTCGGAACCAGCCGGACTTGTTTTTCTCCTCATATACCGAGAGATTGTATCCTGGCGCTTTATATCCGCTTCAGCCCCTAGTCTATTACTTTTTTACTGCATATCCGCTGATCTCAAGTCGATCGTAGCGGCTTTTTGCGTTCTGTGTTTCCTCCACATTCGGTACTACCTCTCTCGATGTTTCTCTTGCTGTCTTTAGTCCTTGATATAAATTCTCTCTACATAGAGATAACAGTGTCGAAATAAATTTCATATACGGCAGAAAAATTGTATAAATTTTTTTTTATTTTTATACATTTTAAATATTAATGGACTATTAAACAAGAGGAGTAATCCGGGGTTTAAAACGTGGTCGCTCCACTCTCGGAATATTTGCGGCATGAGTGTGCAGCTTTATTAATGCTGGAGTATCGTTCCCCGTTCCCTAACGAGCTGATGTCTTCCGCGGGCAAGCCCCCGATCACGCTGTGATAGGGGACACAGTAATCAAGCTGAACGAGCGATAGCAGATCAGAAGACATACTTCAACCACGGTGTACATTTTTAATCGTGCATCTCGGTCGACTACGTAATATATCGCTGCTTTAATTCTCAAGAGTAAAATATATTTTATCTCTAAACGGCAAGACAAAAATATATACATTGCAGATTTTAATTTTATTTCTTGAAGTGTATGATTTTATAGATATAAATAATCTATTTAATATTAGCGTTTACACTCATTGTCACCGAATTATTTCATTGTTATTGATTTACATGATTTAATCTTGATATTACGTTATTAAAAGTAAAAGTAAAGTAGTTATTTAAATATCGCTATATTAAATCAGCGATATATATAGGCTACAATATAAAAGCGGACAACAATGTATCTCTATAACAATTTTTTCTCTCATTTTGTTTGTCTCACAATCCTTCCTCGTGAAACGCGCGTCATGAATAATCAGTGACTGATTTTTTTTCATCACCTCGTTTCCTACTTTCGTATTCATTGATTCGTGAACCGCGAAACGAGACGCGCACTTCCGAAAGATATGGTCATTTAATTTCGTGTGCCATGAGTACAATGGCGGATTATTGTTTGATCTATTTCTCAATTTAACGTGAATCTCGTTCTCGATTGCTCTCGATATGGCTCGGATATTGAGCGCTATTTCGTAGGCGATCGCCACCTGATTTCTGCAACGAGACGTGCTTTTCATTTATCATAATGAATAAATATTTGGATCGAAATGCGCCGATCTAAATCCATTACCGGTCGCACGACATGACATGACTCGCGATTTAATATATAAAATCATGTCCTGGTAGTGGACCTGTCATTTCGCATTGTTGACTTCATTCCTACGTAGTTTGTTTAAACTGCGCGGGCAGTGTCAGCGAGATTTGACACGGAGATGGCGAAAATTTGGTTCTCATTTCGCCGAACGTTCGATAAAACCGTCGCGTCGTTCGCGTCAGTGTGAAATTTGCTTATTGTAGAGAGCAGTGTAAAAAAGAGGAGAACAAAAATATTTATTTGTTTATAATATACTTCATTTTTACTTTTGCGTACAAAAAAGTTTTATTTTTTAAGATTTTATTTATTTTAACAAAATATTTTAAATATGATATAAAGATTATTAAGGTTATTATTACTTTATATGTGTGTACGTAAAAGTATATATATATATGGTATATATATATGTATAAATGGATATATACTTTGTGCGTTATTTGAAAATAATATATATTTATCTTTTAAGTTTAAGTAATAATCACACATATAAAAAATGCATTATCAATAATTTTGTATTTGAGTTTTTCTTTTTAACATAGATAAAAATGCAATTTTCTACAATATTTATTGCGCGCGTATGTATTTAACTAACTTTTGTCGTTCTAATGTAAAAGAAAATATAGCCTTTGTCTCTGTGAAATATAGACCATGTACAACATTTTACCTTTTGCATAATATAAATTTTACATACGCAAATTTTTTAAACTGCTGATTGTATTGTATTGCTCTGAAAAGATATTTATCTTCCATAATGTAGTATCGATTTGAATTGGTAATGTACAGAGAACAATTTTACTTAGCAGTAGCCATTTAGAGATTGGCTTTTCACCTTTTTCATCTTCAATCTCTCTGAAAATGATGTTAGTTAATATCATTTATTTTTACTATATTTTATTTTATTCTTGACTGTATCAGATGTTCTATTTTAAATTTCTTTCTTCTTAAATTTCCTTTAATGGAAATTATTGCATTTGTTATTTTATTACTATTATTAGTTACATAATTGAATATCGATGATATTTAATAGATATCGAAAGTTTAAATTTTATTTTTTAATTGTATTATGCTGTACTTCTAATATTCTTTTATCGTAAAATTTGTTTATAAATTTTTTATTTTTGTTTATTAAGTGCAGTGCGAGAATGTATTTAACTAACTTTTGTTGTTCTATAGTATAAAAGAAATAATAGGATTTGTCTTTGTAAAATACAAACCATGCACAATATTTGTTGTATTATATAAATTTTACATAGGCAGATTTTTAAATTTAATTTTTTATTTGCCATATTTATTAATTAAAAAAAATACCTACATATTAAAATATGTCTTATTAATCTAGAATGTGAATATTTATCTATAATATATATGAAATGTTTTTACAAGTAATTATTTAGAAATCTTCAGCTTTCTTTAATTTAGAGTACGTATAATATTATATTATTAATTATTTATATAATAAATAAAGCATCGGATTCTGAATATAATTTCTGATGGAATGGTGGGTATGGTAACTCCCATTCCATTAAATATCCGAAATTACGTCGATTTTATCGAACTGTAGCCGATCGGGCTTTCATTCATTGTCATTCGCGACACGTTAGTTATTTTTATGACTGACGGCAACAACGGCCGTTTAATTCCACGACAGTAAAGTATTGTAGCAGTCGCCGTAAAACGGAATAATCGTGCATCGACAAATACATATCCCGAAAATGGCATAATGGCATTCGATCGTTCCAAATTTACAGTAGCCGTTGGCTGTTGATTATTGACAGTACCTTGGCGGAATATTGTTTTAAACAATCTCTCTCGTCCGGTAATTTGCAGTTTGACACGTCGTTCGTTATTATTATCGGTCCGCTCCATCTTTTCCAACATGTAGCAAATGTCGACGAAAATCAAACAAGTCTAAATGTTAGTCATTTTCAGCCAATAAGTGTTCGAGAAGGCTAATAATTATTGAGTCTACTAAATTATTGAATCTACTGAGTAATTAGAATTATTAAAAAGTTTAAATTATTAGTCAATAATAATTATCGGTAAAATTAAATAAAGTAAATTTTGCTATATTTTTTAAATTTCATTTTTATTAATTCTAACTATGAGTATCACAATTTTAATATACGAAATATTGAAAAATTTATACCCTCTTTATTTGTTAAGTTTATTAAAATTTGTGTTTATATATGTTTTCGAATAGATATTTTTATTATATATTTTGTTAATTGCTTTTAGTCAAATATATACATAAGGAAAAATTTTAATATATCTATTATACGTTGTATATCTATTATATAAAAAATTATATAATAATATTTTATATATAATAAGTACTATATATAACATTTTTTATATATAGCTACGTTATTATAGTATAGCTACATATTTGATATTTTTAAAGATGTAGATTGAGATTTTTATAGTTAAAATTTGATTCAAATTTTGAATGTTGAATGGATTTCCATTAGGTATTTGATAGTGCCTTTAGATATTTGATTCTGTGCAATCAGTTTTATTTTCGGCAATAAAAACCACAGATTTTTTTTACTGTATTGATATCAATTTCATCATATTAGTATTGACATTTTTGAACTTTTAAAAAAGCATGATCACGTGACATTTTGTACAATATAAAAAAGTGTCGCTTTTATTAGTTTTTAAAATATTCATACGGAAAGAATGGTTTTGCTAAAATAATTAAATATTTAGCTAAATACATGTCTGAAAATAATTCGGTCGAACCAAAAAAATAACTGTATGAGTTACTCAAATTGATTGCTAAACTGTTAAAATTTTTTACAGCATAGTCATCCTATTTGAGCGTCTTATAAATTATTCAATGGTTATCAAAATTATTTTCTGTGTCTATATGCTAAACTTAATTTTAGACACTTCAGCAAAACTATTCCTTCTGTATACGTTAAATGCATGATTAAATATTCTTGTCGATAAAAAACCAGGGATTCCAATTATATATATTATTATATTTCGAAATTTTGAATACGTGCATTCTTACATGTTGTGTGTGTGTGTGTGTAGTTTACATTTTTCTTGGTATTTCGCACATACTCGAAAGCGTAAAATATGTATTCAGAACGAAGCTTCATAAATATGTAAACAGTTGATCAACATTTCTTGTTTAAGAAAATCTATAGATTAGAATAAAAAAATTCCAAGTTTTACGTAATTTGTTTCAGATCTTTCTTCTATTAAAAATTTATTATCTATTGATTCAGTAATTTATTACATGTACATATTCATCACAGAAGTATGATGGAAATATGATATGAAATAAATATGTAATAAGTTTCTATAATTTTAATATATGTTTCAAGACTCACAAAAATAATTACTATTAACTCTCAATTACAGTTATAAAAACTAAGTTCTAAAATTTAAGTTTTAAAGCGTCCTATTTGAAGTACAGAATGCAAGTAAATATTCGATTTATGGCGATTGTAGAGGAAGTTTTTTAAAGTTTTTTTTTTATCTGCAATTTATAATCTCTTAACAGTCATAATACCAATCGTATAGATTTTATAGCCGCTTAAAATTTTCGCTTTAAGTCCAAACGATCCGTTGCTGCAGTCGAGGTTGAATAGGAACAATAAAAAACTATCTAATATAAATTTAAATAATTCAATTATGTAGAGAGTTTGAAACATTCTTAAATCGTCATCGAGGTTAAAAGTAATAAAACGGGATACTTTCTTTCTTTATCTTTTTGTCTCTTTTTCTCTCTACATTTTTTGTTCTGATATATTTATGAAGAGAAATCTATCAATATTTTCTGTTCACATATATACGTACACAACGATTTACTTGGCGCATATACATGAAGTAGTTCCCGATCAATCGTTATCGATCACACGCGAACGGTGGCTTCGTAGTCTCGGAAAGAGGCTGACCTAGGAAAATGTTTGTTTAAAAACCATATTTCTCCGTTCGCCGCCAATGAAACCGCAGGTGCGGGCGCAGAATCCCATAGATTTTTCTTCTTCGTACGAGGCGACTTGCCGCTCTCGCGGTTTTGCTCGATACCATATTTTATCAAACTGTCTTCCTTCGATCCTATATCAAGTCAGTTTTTTTTTGTTTGTCCTTATTTTATCATTTGGATATAACTTTATACTTCAATATAGTTTTGCATTGAATGATTCTACTAACAACAAACGATAACTACATTCTAAGAGAGTAATGCCAGTATAATTCACTGTTTTATCAAACAAAATACAAAACAAAATTATTTAATTTTGTTCTCGATTATTTGTTAAATGCGATGAATCTGTTTTACATTAAGTTTTATATCTAAATTTATAAAGAAAATTGTAATCACATACATATATAATTACAATTTTAAAGAAAATTGTATAAGTATACATTAGTATGATTCAATAAAAGAGACAAGTATAAGTAGGCAGATTTTATTGCAATCAATAGAAATAAATACACATATTGGCATCCATCAATTCTATCCGCAAGACATAATCTATCAATTTTATTGGCGACATGTCAGTTTAAGTTTACGTTCTTCCTTTCGCGACGGGCATTTATTTCCGATTCGAAAGCGATTTGTCGATTTCTGTTCAAACTTTATATTCTCTTCTTGCCATATTTGTTGAAAACGGTTTAATTAAATTCAATAATTTATATAAAATTTTACTGTAAAAGAGAGGGAATTACAATTGTACAAGGTTAATTAGCTAATAATTTTAACTTAATAAAGTAAATATTGTAAACAGTACTATTAAAGTATTGTAAACAGTAATATTAAAATAAAATAAGATAAATAAATTCCAGATAAATAAAAATAACAAACGCAAGGTACAATGGAAATGAAGAGTGATCAAAAGGGGAAAAAAAAATAGAAAAAGTAAGGCAACAAAGTGGCAAAAATGTAGAACGAAAATGGGATATAAAACGGTAGTGTAATCTGGCTGGTGGGTGCATGGTGCTTTGGAACGGGAAAAAGAGCAACGTGTAAAAACTAGATAAAGGGTGATTCGCCCTTCGCCATCCTTTTTTCGCCTTTCTCCCGTTTTCTTCAAGTTTTCTGCAAGTGGTGGTTAGATCGCGTTTGTATCAATCAAGAGACGTGAAAAATGATTTCGGGGAGTGCTGGGCGCACGCGACGTTTTAAACGGTGATTCATAGGACATCACGCGGGGACGGTAAAAAGGGGACGAAAAGGGAAGAGGGGGATAAGAAGGGGAATACGCGTAAAAGCAGTCGATACGCCGATCCGACGTATATTAATCGGATTTGCGTCGTCGCGTATTTTCATGTGCGCTCGCCGCGCATGCCATTTTTCATTCGGCCGCTGAGCTGATGAAAATGTTGTTCGCTTTTCTCCCATTTTCCGGTGGTGATAACGACTCGGCGTGCCACCGGATGGAATATTACCACGGCATGTAGTATGAAAAAAAAACGAACCTTTAACCCGTTAATGGCTAACGTTCCATTTTTAGAACAAAGGTTTTGTGAGTATTAAACTGATTTTAATAATAAACGTTTTCTCCTTAAAATGTCTCCGTATTTAGTTATCAGAAATATTAAATATATTTATATACATTTTAAAAAGGGATCACGTACATTATTATTTTATTCGTTGCCGCGTATTTTACTTAGGAATCCATAGAGGTGAAAGGTAACCGGCTAAATCTAGGAAATCCTGTATTTTCTGTCGCCGACTGCATTTTCGAGCGCATTCCAGCATGTCTTCTCGAGTTACCGAATAAATCTTATCTTGAACTTTTTAATTTTTTTGTACCAACCTTTGTGAACTAGACACTAGACTTTCGATCACCTTCTGCGTTTTTTATTTCATCACTTGCAAATTTCTCATTTTAGATTCCCTCTATTTGTGTGGCATCTCGGATTCCATCTATTTCTTAAAGTCGTTTTGCATAACGAATGAAAACAAGAATTTTCTCAGAGAAATTCGACAGGCAATCGAACATTGGTCTAAAAATTTTTGTTAAATTTCTTCTTTCTCTTAACTATAAGTTCTTCCGAAGTAATAAATTTTATAAGAACATCGATTTACGAATATCGTGAATTTTAAGATTCTTAAAAAAATTTGTTGTGATGTTTTTTAGAAGAATACCTTTATATAAAAATATAATAATCTCCACTTTCAGTGGGGATGAAAATAAGTCTGTGTTGCGGTCTTTACTTAAGCTTCTTAAGTCATAAGAAATCGACCAATCATAGCTAATTATTCTTCTTACATTCGACTGTGACTTGTTAGATTTTTACGACCTAAGACTTAAAGCTGAAATAACGGCTTATAATAGAATGTACAATTTTTATATAAAATTTTTTTTTTTCAAACGTTTTATTTTTCATATATTCAGCCGGTCCGATACATTTTGCTTATTCTGTATTTCTTATTATGAGAAAGGTATAATGTCACACATATTATGTAGAAGTAATGAAATTAATGGAATTTTTTCTACTAAAGAAAACGGATAGTTTCTATTACAATTTTACAAATTGAAATGGCGTATTTTCTGCCTTTTTGTACTTTTTCAGGCAATGTTGAAATATTAGCGGTACGTAGTAGTAGCGTAATTTCGTCGTAAGATTAAATCCAGTTTCGTGAGTGAAGTTTTGAGTCATGACGAGGAAAAATTCGTCCGATAGGAAACGTATTTCGCAGCATGACAAGAACAGTTTCAGGATAGGCAAATATCCGGCCAGCTTACGACAGGAATCTCCCGACGGAGGTCTACCCGACCCTCGCCAGAAACTTTACGGCAGAAATGTGGAAACGCACAGAACTTTGAACTCGTGCGAGCTGATTCGCCTAATACGACATCCAGCTATTTATGTGAGGAAAGATTTTTAGAGAAGATTTTTATATTCTTATTTAAATGAACGTTGATAATAGGTTTGTGAATTATTATGAATAATTTAACAGAATTAAATTCTCGTCTCAAAATGTTATATTTTATTTCTCGATGAATAAAAAAATATCTAAAGGAATATCAAATAAAATGTTAATTACAAAAAAATAAAGTAAGTTTCATTATGGTTTACAAAGAGTATTTTAATTATTAAATTATAAACTACTATACCTATGCTGTTTTTTTAGGTAGTTAAAAGTAGGGCAGTAATGAAAAAAATAAGTTTTTAATTTTATTTAATTGTAATAAAAAATTATTATTTATTTTTAATTTAAAGTTTTAAAGCTATATTATATTTTTAACATTATTTATATATATTTTTTATGTTATATTTTATATTTTTATTTATTTTATATTTTTTATGTGTTTTCAAGTATATTTTTATTATTATTATATTCTGTACAATGATTATTATATGCATATATGCATAATTTTTATTTCATTTAAAGATTATTTTTTACAACAATTTTTTTTCTCTTTCCTTTTTTCTCTTCTTTCACATTCGCTATCTCTCTCTGTCTCTCTCTCTCTCCCTCTTTGTACAACATTATTTGAACCATATTCACGAATGCACAGCAAACAAATGAAGACGATATGTTATGCATGTTACCATGAAAACGTGACTTCTGCGCGTAAAGTTTTGTGAGAAAAAACTATGATGTTTTTTAGTGCATCAGTTTCTTTCTACATCTCTACATGCATTTACATGCGCGTATCAATTTCCTATGTAGTTCTCAAATATAACTGACTGTAGACAGAAGAGGGAGAAAGGTACTCTCGAGTGCTCTAGAAAGAGAGAGAAAGAGAGAGTGAGACGAGAAAGAGGGAGCGGAAAGAGAAGTTCATTTGCATCGAAATCGCGAATTATGAATCGCAAGGAAATTTTAATTAACTTTGAAGTCGAAAACGAGATACCTTCGGCGCTATAACCGAGGGAATTTATCGGCGCGTGCGATTCGATACGATGCCCGTAATGGGAATAATCGATTTACTTCATCATGCGATAGAGGGAATTATGCATACCATGATTTCACCAATTTACGAGCGCGAACGTCTTTAAATGCATTCGCTTACAAGCAAAAACTCAAAGTATTAATTCTTTAATTATTAATTTAATTAACTAAGACAGCTAATTTAATCGATATTAATAGAATTCTTTATATATAAAATAGAAAATTAATGAGAATTGTAATAAAAATAGAAAATTTTTTTTCTAATGCATGAAGAAATAAAGTTCTAAATAAGATTAAATATTAATGAAATTAAATACAAAAACTAAGATAAATTATATCTGTAAATAACTTTATGAAAGGTACAATACTTCTGAAATAAGTTAAAATTGGAATTTAATTGTCATTATTAAAATATATTCATTAATTCTTCATTATTAATTAAAAATTATTATTAGTAATTAATTAGTAATTAATATGTATTTATTATAATTTACTAAATGATAACAAGTTAATTGTTATCGATATTTAACCACAACGAATATTCTTTTTATGAAAACGTAAAATATGATTATAACAATGTGATTATAATAATAATGAAACAATCTAACTTAAAAGATTGTTGAACTCCATTTAACGAATTAAATAGTATTAATTCATTACTTACAAAATGAGTAATAAATGTCTAGAATACAAAGACATGATTTTAATGAAATACGCAGTAACAGTTATGAATGCTGAAAATCAAGTAACGTCATCAGTGTTCTTCTTCGCGAAGCTTCTACTTTCTAAAAGCAAAATTCCGACAGTGCCGCCGCTAACGAGCGAACGTTAATTAAAGATACGAATTTCGTCGCGAAATGCTAATTGCGTTACTCTTTGATACAGCTCGCATTGTGTCCCTTGCGGCCTTCGATCCCATAAGTTCATTATAGCGGCGTTCGTCGTTTCTCCCTCAATCGGGAGGGTATGACAGAGGTTTCTTATGAACAGTACGCGACAACGAACTTTCTACCATCGTCTCTTTTTCGGTACCCGGAAGGAATCCGGTGAGTCCTTTGTCGTGGATTTAATCCTGCCAACATTTACACATTTCTATCTGTGCGGAAACCAACAAAGACGATGACGACAACGACGACGACACGACGACGACTTATATAAGAACAACTCTACACATAGTTAGAAATCTCTCGGAGTCAACCTTCTCATTTTCCTTTGCGCCTTTATAGTTGCTTACTTCGCCTCGTAGTTTTGTTCCTTTTACAGAGTTTTGACGATTATCCTTGTTTTTGTATATTTTATTACAAAAATTTTCTGCTTAACGAGTTTGAGCAAGTCAGATCATGTGAAACTGTTAAGTCCTTATAAAGAAAAAAATATAACTGATATAATAATAGGGAAAGCTAACTATTACTAATAAACCTAACAATTATATACAATGCTATGTTCTTTAGAAGTGTGATTCGTACTATTGTATAGTTTCTCCTGTTATTTATTGTTCAGAGATAATTAGTTTTTCATTACGATTTAATAATTATATATGCGAGAAGTATATCTTGATAAAGTCAATAAGCATACAACGTTTTTAGTATGAAAGTCGAGCTTTGTGTTTATCCTATAATAAAGATTATATCTGTTTTGTACGTTATTCATCAACTTAGTTATCAAGTCGATAAAGATTTATTTTATTCCAATATAACCAAAAATGAAAAATTTACAAAATAAATGCAATTTGTTTAGGTAATTGTTTAATTACGCAGTTCAACAAAATATAATTCTTTTTTTTAAATTCGAGAAAAGTTATATTCTGTATGGTTTCTTTGATGCCTGAAACAGAACTTTGATCGCCAAGATATTTTATTATTTCAGAATTTTAAAAAGTTACAGATAAAATTATGGAGAAAACTATTTAAATTATTTTAACTTTTTTATGCCATACTATATAGCACATGTTTAACATGTTAGAAAAGTTTTATTCTAGCTAAAATTAAATTTATTGTTAGAAGTTTTTTAATTTTCAGAATTTATCATAAAGATGAAGATTTTATAAAATTTTTGTAATTAAATATTGGATTTATTATATTACAGAATAATTGTAATTGGTACACACTCCTAAAAAAATATGATCTACAAAAAAATTTTTTTATGTTATTTATTTATTTTTATTTTATGGTTGTAGCTTAAGAGATCTACAAAAAAATTTTTTTATGTTATTTATTTATTTTTATTTTATGGTTGTAGCTTAAGGTTTTATTCGGGCTGATATCCGAATTTCTCTGATGTCCCATTTTTTAAATTCATAATTTACGGGAAAAAAAACTTATCAGAATCACCTGCCATGTGTCATAAAATGTGAAAAAGTTTAAAAATGTTACAGTGTAATCTACTAAACATTTTTTAATTGTTTATTTAAAGTTAGATAGTTTTAGATCTCTAAATGTGTAAATATAATATTTTTTTATTTTAAGACAACAAAATAATTATTACTAATATTAAAATTAAAAAATAGTTAGTTCATTGCATATAAATCTTTCGCAATTAAGTACCATATGATATACATATCTCATTATGATGATACTGCTGATTTAATCTGTGTCGTTCTGGATATCAGTTATTCAAAAATAATGAACATTTCTCTTCTATATCAATTATTTTATTGATTTGAAATTTGTTAGAGCTTACTGAATCTATATAAAATTATGTTACCTGAATATTAATTTTAATGTTATATATAATGTAACAAATTTAATATTGGAGAGAGAGAGAGAGAGAGAGAGAGAGAGAGAGAGAGAGAGAGAGAGAGAGAGAGAGAGAGAAAATTTAATTTTCTTTTTATGGTATATAATTGATCTAATAATAATAAAAATTAATTTTCTATAAATTAACTCTCTACAAATAGTAATACTTTTTCGTGGAGACTTTTATTTATTGAATTATGACCTTAAGAAGTAATATTAATTTTAAATTGATCGAAGAATCTATAAAAAGAGAAAAAGATAATGTAATGTATATTTCTTATATCTAAACAAAATATTAAATATTCTCTCTAAAATATTTTAATAATTTGTTTCCAACTGATTACTTGCCAGTTTACCATAATAAAATACTCGCGATCAATGATTAAATGTACCATAGATCGTCAGAAGGACCATCATAATGAGATAAGCTCGCGTTTGCTCGATCTGTATAAGTGTATGACACTCGAATTCAGCCATGAGGCCGGCACCATATGGCCACCGCCGATTCTCCTTTTGACATCTGTGTTGGCGCAACAATGGTTTGGAGCAGTGGACCACGAGTGCTCGCGGCTACTTGACTTTTGTAATACAGTTACGGCCTCTCCCATACATCTTCTTTTTCTCTCTCCTGCTGTTACCTCATCTTTCCTTGTCTAAGTGCCAATTCAAGTTAGGTCCCATTTCGGTCGAGTGAATGTTTGATTCGAGCACCATTCAGCTCCTCGTTTCCATCTTGTTCACGAGAATGATTGTCATATTAATTCAATTTGGCATTAATTAAACAGTCCGCTTGATTCAATCTGTGCCGTTTAAGGTATCATTTGTTCAGAAATATTGAAACACTTATCTTCCTTATGAATTTTTTTCATTGTCAATTTGATGTTTATTAGATTATTATATGAAATCTAATTTTAATTTATGGAATATCACCGTTATAACGTCTAACTATTGAAGTAAGTTTGCAGAGAAAGTGATTAAATAGTTAGTTATATCGTAGAATAGTTTCGAAGAGGTAAAAACAGGTTACATATTTGAAGTATTTGCATAACAAATTTTGAATTCTTTTAAAAAATCGGTTACTTATGAATGTGCCCAAATGCAATATCTTAGATATTTGAATTTTTCTCCAGCTCCAAATATTGCCGATTCAAACAGCTGTGGTTGGTCACGTTAAGCAACGGCTGTCCGAAGGAAGTTCGAAATTCGGAGTTGTCGGGAATTCTACATAGATTCGGTATTCGAAGGCATATAGGCGCGCGCGCACTCCTAGGGTTGCAACTTGGCGTCGAAATTTCTCTCGCGCCGCCGAGAGATCGATCGCACTATTCGGCCACTTTCCCGTTAGATGTTATATCGCTAGACCTCTCTGCAAAATTACTAGCAAACTCGCAACATCGAATTACTACCGGGCGAATTCCGTCAAAACTTAACGGGCCAACCGAAATCGAATATCTAAGTCGGTACGCGATTTCGCAACTTCGAGCCTCAAGCCTGTAAGAGGCGAATACCTAATGTTTATGCTGTAAATTATTGTGCAAATTATTTCATTTGATGCAATATATAATAATAGTATTAATTATATATATATTTATACAGGAAATGGAAAATAGTTACTTTTTAAAAATAACAAGTTATAGTTACTTATTACCGAGTAGAAAAAATAACAGTTACCGTTACTTGAAAAAGTAATTTTTCGTTATTTTTCCGTTAATTTTTTAAAATCGACGACCATCAAACAGTAGACGGACAGGTGCCTAAGGGTTTTTTAGTCTCAAGTGCTATGAGTGACTTGTGTCCAATCGAACCGTGTCCAATCGTGTGCAATGTAACGATAAAAATAATTGTAAAATTCATTACCGTTACCATAAAAATGTAACTATGTTATCGTTAAGTTATTAAAAAAATGTAACTGCATTGAAAGAAAAGGTTGGCTGCTGCAGCAATTTAGATGGTAAAATATGTCATAGCATTTTTATAATTGGCTGCAGCAGCCAATCTTTTCTTTCAATGTACGTTACTGTTACAGTCACCAAAAAAACACAACACAGTTATCAGTAAAGTTACCAAAAAAGTAACATGTAACTTCGTTTCGAGCAACGAGTTACTTCCATTCTCTGTATATACCATATATATATATACAATATATATACATATACATATATAGATGATTATGAATGCTAAAGTCTACAAGTAAAAATTTTGATTCATTTCATACTGTTGGCGATGTATATCACTAAAATAATATATAAGCTGGTTAAAAATTACTAAAATTTTAGAAAGCGCAAATATTTAGTTTTATCTTTATAAAAATATTATTAATTATTAATTATATTATTATAAACTTTTTTTAAAGAATACGTTCTACAATACGTACATACATATATTTCATAGAATATATTTTCTTATACAATTTATATTAGTCTAGAAACTAAATTACAGTCAACATATATTGCAAGAATATTTGATTGATGTAAATAGTTTATCCTATTTGTCAAACAAAGATGAAAACGTTGTTATGTGCAATATGTGCATGTAAGTGAAAGTACACATGTGCCGACGAATCCCTCTTCCTATAATCTCGCAATCCTATTGAGTGAGACGAAAGCATCTTGCACAGCTCCATGTGTTTATGCTGTCGATCGCGTGCAAAAAGACGAGTCTTCGCATGCGATCCGATTTCGTTTCAAGTCGAAATTTGTTTGGAGATGCGGAAGAGCTCTTCTCGGTTTAAGCTGGGGATTTTTATATTATGGTTAACGAGCTGCTAATATTTCCTATAGATTACGTCAATCCGTAACAGGGAAATGTTAATACTTATTTGATGCATTTACATTACATTTCGGTATAGACACATTAAAGATTGTATTACAAATTAATAATGTACTATAGATTTAATTAGGTATATAAATGTTTTAATACTTCCGGAATCTATAAGGATTATTAGGTATTCCTGGTTGGACGCATAATGCTTAAATATTCGTTATGCCATGAACTTTATCTGACACTTTAGCATATGGAAAGTTGCTAAGTATATGAAAGATTGAACGTGCATAAGATTAAAGATAAATAGCAGAAAATAACTAAATTAATTAATAGAGAATGTATTTCTGTATTTGAAATAGTTAACGGTTGTAATTAACAGTAATTAATAGTCATAATGAATGAATTCAAACATAATACACATGTTTGCCCAACTAATAAAGAAATAGCTATAATCCTGAATGTGTAAAGGCATTAATAAATGTTAATGTGGAGATAATTTATCTTCTTTAGCTTTTTAGTAAAAAAAGATAATAATAATTATAATGATTTCACACCAGATAGGAAAAGGGAAGCGTGAATGCTATATTGTGCATGACAGGATGCCGAATAGAATATCGGTCGATGGTTGAATCGAGACGTGTGTTATTTCACTCGTAATAATTTTACGGCACCTTTGAAGAATTGCTTTTGTCGTCTGCGGATGAAGAAGGTAGATGCGAGAATTCCCAAGAAAAGTTGTTGTACTTGCGCTGAAAGGGGAGAGCGAATTGGAAATACAAGCGGGAACGGGAAGTCGCGACGTCTCGGGTACTTGAGAGTAAAGAGTAGCTTGGGGGAGGAGAAAAAAGGGAGCGAGATTTATAAACCTGTATCATCGAGGATTAAGCTCGTTCCACATTGTGTAGACGTGCAGCGAGTTGGAAAGGAAGGCATGAGAGCGAATTGGACTTTAATGAGCGCCTTTAATCTGTAATCTATCTTAATTCAAACACGAAAATTACACGATATGTTGCCGAAGTTATAATACTGACCATGAATTAACTAGCGTTATTAATTGACTAGTGAGAAGTTGTTTTTACTTTGTTTATAGTAATGAATTTTATTATATTAGATCAGAAATAAGTTTCAGTTTCTTTTTTTAACGATATTTTTTTCTGGTATAGTTATTTTAAATTTAAATAATTTATCGCCTTTTCATGTATGAAACTGATATTAAATTATTCGAAAAGTCATATTTTATAATTTAATAATGCACACAATCTTACAAAATAATAGTAAACATAATGAGCGACGAAAGCTTTAGGTATATTTGACATTACATTTAGTATGAGCTTCAGCGAGAAAAAGACGCTGCTAAAGCATGTCAATATGTTCTGTTCTTGGCGAAGTACCGTATCTCACAATACATGTAAATACTAGTTTTGTCATTTTAAAGACAGTAATTTTGACATGAAGGTTCTTTCTAAGTAAGTGCTTCTGATGAGATATGAAAGACGTGCTTTATTAAGAACACTCTTTAAATCAGATTAAACTCTTAATATCAACGCTATTTTTGTCATCAATTAAATATTAAATGATTTGGCCGAAAAAATAGAAGAAAAGTACTTACATTATTACATGTAAATAAAAGAAAATTTAAGAAAGACTAAAATTTCTACAGAGAGATACCTATAAATATTTTGAAAAATTAAAATAATTTATACAAAATGGAATATGAAAATTTTCTAAAAATTACGATAATGTTCAAAAACTACATTAAAAACAAAAGAATTACAATAAATACTGGACCGTAGCATATGGCGGCATATGCATTATTTATAGAGATAATAATTTATGCATTGCAAAAACGTCGAGTCTCTTTGCCTAGTCAACGATTCTTTGTTCAATTTGATCAGAAATTTAGACCATACTAGATGCCGATTCCATCGAATTTCTGTCATGTTCATCGTAGAAGGGCGGGGCAATGCGTCGTATTCGTAATCCGGTAGTGACGTCGACGTCGTCGGACAACGCTTCGTGGAGGGTATCGCTTCTGGAAGGCTACCGCGAGAACAAATTGCAGAATGGGAGTATGTAGGAGAGAGCATGCAACCTAAATTCTCACCGAAGACCGGGACTTCCGGGTATTTGCATGCAACACATACGTACGGCTATCGCAAAATTGCTGTCACAAGACGAGTCACGCGGAGCCCGATCCGAAATCTTATAAATACAATTCGCATGAAAAGTGCTATACAAAGTGTTTCATAACTTATAAACCGAAGAAATATGTTTCCAAGATCAATTTCAGTTGATTAGTTTGATACATAATCAGCATAGATCTGCTTTATAATTATTGTTCCAAAACCTATTTGAATCGTACTTTCTATGTATTATCACGGATGAACATTTGTAATAATTTATGTGATTTTTACGCTTTATATTCTTAATTATTGAAATACTTTTTTGTTTTTAATTATAAAATGTTCCAAAGAATTTTTTAATTTTTAATAAATTATAATTTTTAAATGCTTACAGCTAAGTTACTAAATTAAACTTAATAGAACATTTTCTTCTTGAATTTATCTTAGAAACATATTCCATTGTACACAAAACATTACACATATACGTGTTCCTTAGTTTGCACACAGAACATGTATATCTTTTTAGAAATTAATTAAGTTAACTAAGTTTGCACTGGGTAGCAAATTTATATTTCTTATCTACTCTTCGAATAGAGTTAGGTAATTTTATAGCTGAAAAGATATAATATATATTTTATAACTAAGATATTTTATAGCTTAGATATAAAAGTTATGGGATTTATATGAAATCTATAAGACATTGTATATTTGCGTGTTAACTTTTATTCTCTAATCTCCAAACAAAAAAAAATGTAGGATTACATATGTACATAGAAAATGATGTTTGGTTGGATTAACTAGAATTCTGGTGGAAAATGAATGATTACAGAATTTTAGTTAAATTTATAAAATTTTTGGTTAAATCTAAAATTCTAGTTAAAATAACTAACATTTAGTAGATTTAATCGGAAATCTAGTAGATTTAACAAAAATTCTGGATCACATTTTCCATCAGAATTCTAGTCAATTCAACCAAACATTTTTTTCCGTGATAGTATATAAAATCACACGGTATTATATAAGCACTTAGATCCAGCTTTAAAATCGTTTAAAGCATTTATTTCTATAGGTTGTATTTCTCACATATACAGTCCTATAAGATTTAATATTGTGTTTATAAAAAAAAAACATTTAATAATCTTTAATTAAATGTATAATGGTTGGTAACTCTGCAGAGTATAAATAGAAGAACATTTAAAAGAATAAGCGAAAATGAAACGAAATAAAGGTAAGTGAATACGAAATATGATTCTATACTCGGAAAGTGAGAAAAATGAGAAAAAGATCTTGAACGCGAATAAAAAGCATATTCAAGTATTACAAGTAGCTAGACTATAAATTCTCGATCAGCTTGACACGGTGCTGCCGCTATATTTCGGTATTGTAGAACATAGATCGCGCGAATATATTAAGCAGGCCGTACACGCGAAAATCGTGTTAACCATCGCGCGATAAATTCCGGTAGCGGGCGCGGCGGGCGATCGGGGGTGTAACAGAGCGGCTGTACGATTATAAATTACCAACTCGCCGACGATCTCTTTCTGCTAACGAATCGCGCGTAATTTGCTCCACCCGCCTGTGTGCCAAGCAGTGTTGATACTTCTGAATAATGCAACTTGCATCGACTTGAGAGGAACAGAAATGTAATAGTGCTGTTTGGGGGGACCTGAATTACTGAGAAAATTTGTCTAACAATAAATGATATTTGAATACATTTACGTAGTTCCGCATTGATTCATGTGATATTATTACATTGTTAAATTTGACTTTTTTGCTTTTGATACGTCGAGTGTCACTTTTCGAATATTTTTAACCGCTGGATTAATTCTGAATAATACAACTTGCATCGACTTGAGAAGAACGGAAACGTAACAGTGCTGTTTGGAGGGACTTGAATTACTGAGAAAATTTGTCTAACAATAAGTGATATTTCAATACATTTACGTAGTTCTGCATTGATATCTATGATATTATTACACTTAAATTAAATTTGACTTTTTTGTCTTTGGCATGTGGAGTGACATCTCGAACATTTTTAGTCGCTGGATTTGAATCTGTGTTTAGAAAAATTATATCACTTCACATTTCCGAGAAAATTGGAATAATATTGGCGAAAAATGATGATGTTGGTCATATTTAGAATGGTATTGATTACAGAAATTTAATTTTGCCAATTTTATCCATACTACGTTAAAGTACTATTTTTTGCCTTCAAAATAAGTTTTTTTTTGTTTCTGGAAGATTTTTTATGACGCTTACTCGAAGTCGAGAAAGATCCGCGATATAGCGGAATGATAAAAATAAAACAAGAATAAAAAATAAAAAAGAACAAAAAGCAAAATAATAATAAATTCTCGGAAATGTGACGTGATAGGCAAATTCTAAGGACAGCATTATTTTCGGCATCAAAAAATACTTCGGAAATGATACTTCACAAGCCAAAGACAACGAACACTGTTATTACTTGTAATTCCTCGCTATTCTTTATTTTATTATTTTATTTAGATAGTATAGATAAAATTTATTTTGAATATTGGAAATTTTATACTTCTTTAATTATAAACTGAAAAGAAAAATGTCACATGATCGCTATAACTATTTTGTAGTTCTTTTTCTTTATTTAACTACAGTATAAAAAGTAAATGGTTCATCATAAATGAAAAAAATTATAAAGAGGGATACTTTATTTTAAAGATTAAATGGGATTCCGAATGGTTTGCAAAACGGATGACGAAAACTACAATTTGTCATGCTTTCAGCATCATTCCACTTGGATGTGCCTCGTACATTTAACACGTTTAACAAGAGAATTAAGTAAGACGTTATGCGACAGCGTGAGAGCCGGGGGATATACGGGTGAACTCATTTATCGTCGTCATCGTGTCGTTACGTTGATCCTGGCGTGTCGAATTCTTTCACGATGTACAAGCTGACTGGAACGAAAATTGATTCGTTCCGTTTAGTTTCGAGTTTTAAAGATCTAGATCAGCAGTTTCCTAAGTGGAGGATTACCTATAGGGAAGCGATAAGCGCCAGGGGAGTGGCAGAAAGTATAGCTAAAACAAATTTATTGAATAAATTAAAGTTTTTCTATATTATACATATTTGTTACTATCGATTAATATAAATATTATTTAACTATTATTTTGCATCTTACTTCGCACAGAATTGCTGGTTAAACTGTCTCTTAAAGATCTATCCGTAGAGATGGTAAGGGTAATTTAAGAGGCTAGGTTCTGGTACTGTCGCGCGTGATTCCAATATTTGCGTCGTACTCGTCGGACTTTGGCCCGACGGGTATTGTAAGTCAATCTCGTCGAGAGTTCAATCTATCTTACGACAAGATGTCGATCGATGTCTGAAATCAGAATTCTGCGGAGCTCGTGATGTACGGCGCCTCTTCGAGAAGGGCCTCGTGATCAAATAGCCGCAAGATTAAACTTGTATCGTGATTTAACTTACTATCACGTGATATTGCTTGCTGACAAATTGTATCAATTTGCTCGAGATATTTATTTGCACCAGAAAATTATTATAAAAGAAGATAAAATAATTTTATAACGTTTAAAAAAAATTTATATAGAAGACGATAAAAATATTCTTATTTCACACATTGTAAAAAAAAGGATTGATTAGTACATTTAAATAATTCAAAATAATACATATTAAAACGAATTAAATTTAATTGCGTAAAATAATGCGTAAATTAACATATACTTTATACATCTATGTGTAATAATATAACAAATATTTGGTTTGAAAGGCTTATTCCACGATATATCTCGATGTATTAAATACAAATAAATTTAAATTTCGCTGCCGTTATCTAGCGTTCGTGGAATAAGCCTTTCAAATTAAACATTTGTTTTTTTTTCGATCCACGGTTCTTTTATTATTTGTAATAATATATATATGTAAAATTTAATCTACTTTATTGTATACTGCATAACATTGAAATATTTTAGCAATTTATTAAATTGAATTCAATTTAGTCTTAATATACATTGAGGGAAATACGATATCCTAGAATGTAATGACTACGTCTCAAGTTTGCTTCATATCCACGTACGGTTTTCATATTTACATTTCGCTTACACAGATGGTGCATTAACCCTCGCCACATGAATTATGAGAGCATCATCTCTTCCACGCGACCACAAATTAGTTTCAATTACCGTCGAGAACAGGCTTTGATATGATAACAACCAAAGCGAGTCATCGTGGTGATGCATCAAGTTATTTTTCTAAATTTCAGAAAAAAGCGTATGAACGTCAACATACTTTTTGAAAAGAATTATATATTCGAAAAAATGATAATTTTTCGCAATGTTAAAATTTAAATTTCATTGTAAAAATAAATAAAAAAAATAGTTTATGTACGGTTGTCAGAAAAAGTTACAGTATAGCACGAATTAAAAAATATGAATAATTTAACTCTATATAGCAAGATAAGTGATAGGTAAAAATAATAGATAAAAAAATGTAACAGTAATAAAAATATCGAACTGTGTAAAAGGACCAATAATTCCGTAGGTACTTTAAGAAATGTACGTCTTTCAGAAACTCTAATGCTAGTAGCTCTAAATAAGACATAAATATCGATGATATTACCCGCACATTGTGAGAAAGCACATCTTTCACAGAATTGATCTTCACCATCAGCATCCAGCGCACGTCGAAACTCTCTCTCATATCCTTCTGAAACGCGAAGCATCATCGGGGGGTGCGAAACTGCAAAGCGCGAAGTCGGTATCTCTTTCTAGGACATTAACGCGCCGCTCGTGCAAGATGTAAATATCGCAATCATGGGCACAGAGAACTTAACGGGGGCGGCTTTCTCGAAATACGGTACGTCGCGCGTGCGGCATCCTGACACGCTCGAACAGTCGGCGGGCTGGAGATTCGCGGACACGCGGAGAGCAACATAAATGCATTATTCAGGGAGAGGAGCTGCGAGGCGCTGCGAAGCGCTACGAGGCGCGGCACGGGGTGGCGGTGTACACACACTCTACTGCGTTTACGTTACTTCCAGGAGATTAAACTTGCATGCGGCGCGCGAGCGAGCTATGAAGTATAGTCGCAGACGGCATGGCCGACATGCGACTTGCGCTCGGACAATGCACCGGACCGGTTTCGGATGTTGCTTCGTACCCCCCTTTTTCATTTCAACTTACCCCCCCATTCTCTCCCAGGGGAGAGAAAGGGCAAATTTCGATTTTATTACGTATCGAGAGCGCGCATGTATTTTATTGGAAAACAAAGGAAGTTGCATACTCGTGGAGTTTTTTCGTTTTTATACAAAATGAAGAAAAATGGAGTAGAAGGATAAATTCAGTGAATATATATATAGATATATATATATATATATGAATATGATATATAACACGACAAATTTAACGTATGATAACGAGATGGGTTTACGATAAAAAGTACACAGGAAGGATATATGCGACGAGCTGATAATGTCTAAGGAAAGCTTAAACCTAATTATATGAGACTATATAATGTTTACGGTTATCCACAATGTTATCCCTTGCTGTAGTTTCCAATTTCGCATCGGATGTTAAATTTCCACATGTATATTCTGCGAACGTGACGCAAACGAACTCCGCTTTGTTTCGGAAACCGATACCGCGGCCGGTAGCACAGCACGTCCCCTTTAACCCATTAACCCAAATAATTGGCGATTCGCCAGGACCGACCAGGACGCGCATTCGGGCCTGATGTATTGCTCGAAACCGCGTTAACTTCGCCGCTTAAGACCAATCCCACTCCGCAACAGCAATTCCATTAAGTACAATTGTAAGCGTAAGCGATTACCCGCTCGATCGTTGACATCTTAACGTCGCGCTCGGATACATGGCACATATTTCGCCCGCAATTTGCAGTCAGCATAGACGCTATTGTATCTTGATGCATTGCGTCATTATGTGTGAAACGGATAGGAAGTTTCATTTTGTTTATTTTTATTAGTGTCTGTTTTCAATAACGTAGTTTAATATAAAAAAGAACCTTTGAAAATTATTATTTTATGTAAATTCTTAATACTGAATATAATTTTGCTCTCGGAAATTCTCCATCACGTCACAGTTTTCAGATATTTCAGATTAAAGTGTGAAGTAGTAAAGAGGGTTATTTTAATATAATTTATCATGCTACAGTTGTGCGGTATATGACGTGTTAAAAAAGTTTTACCCTGTTCAAAACTAAGTTAAAACTATCAATCCTTAAAGGAAACTCATTATGAAGATTAAGATTAATAAAATTTTCATAAATAAAGATTAAATCTATTAGGAAGCTTATTATATTAAGAAACACATGCAATCGAATAAATACACGCAATATGTCAACGTTAAATTCACCGTATACATATATACATATATTGTAATTATTATTTTTAATACCAGATTTACATTTAATAATATTCACAATTTATAAATATTTGTAAAAATTGAAACTGAAAAACTTTTTAATTTTGATATTTACCGCGTATTTATTTTTTCGCTCTAAATGTTTATAATTATATATTTGTTGTTTATTATTTGTTAACATTTATTAATTTCACATTTGAGTAATTTATATTTAATCTTCATTCAAAAAATTGAAAACTCTTAAAGTTGAATAAATAATCAGTAAATGTAAATGTTGGTAAATTTTAACAAATCATAAACAACAAATAAATAACTGTAAACAATTAGAATGCCATGGCAAAAAAAATACGTGGTGGATATTAAAATTAAAAGGTTTTCTCCAATTTTTGTATTTATGACTTTTTTGACAATGTAGTTAGATTATATATTTAATGATCACGAAGTCTTACTATAAGCTTAATCTTTATAACAAATTCTTTTTGAGCACCGAAAAAATCCTACCAGTTCTATATTTAATTTTAAATGGGACAAGACTTTTCCATCACGTCATATAGCCTGTAGCATACTAAGCTCTTTATATATACGTATATATATATATATGTATGTATATACACTATGTATATATATAAATATGTATGTATATACACTATGTATATGTATATACGTTAAAATAATCTCTTTTTTTGTGTAAATCTGAAATTTCTTGAAATTGCAATCTAATAAAGCATTTAAGAGACTAGAATATATTGTATATATTTAACATAAAAATAATAATTATTTGAGGATAATTTTTTAAAAAGTTACCTTTTTGCTGTGTATTCAAATATTAACATATTTTATTGAAGTTTTATACTTAGATTTTATAACATATTCGTGTTATTTTGCAATTTTTTCAGGAAAAAAATTGCATAGAATTAAGATTTTGAATAAAAAAAATGCTGTTGAGTTAAGAATGCATATCGTGAATATGTGCTAGTTTCTATTCAAGAGAATATTGCAGGAGAATCACGCCAATTAACTGAGACTCGATCCGAAACGCGGGAGCGACGTTGACGGGGAACGACGAATTCGCGTTTGGAATGATTTATCGTTCATTCGGGTACATCGGGACGTGCTACACGTGCGAGTCACGATTACACGTGTGCGTGGATGTCCGCTACGAATCCATATATATGTGCGGAGAGTCGTTAGACGGATGATAGTGGTGGTGTTTGCGCGCTGGTAAGATGAGGAGCCGGTTTCTCGTCTTGACGTCGCGACGAGGGTTGAGGGAGGGCGGACGTAATAGCGACAGTGATGACGAAGTAATGGAGCCAAGGCTCGCGGAGGATTCGTGGAGATCTCATCGTCGGGGCATGCATGGGCTCGATTCCACCCCGGTACCTCAGATCACGAATGCATCAAAGTCGTTTTGCATTCCGGTCGAATCGGATCAATATTCGTTCTTCGTTCACAGGGTGACCTAAAAGAAACAAAATATTCCGGATATTGCGTTCAATAGTTTTTTTTGCAATGTTAACTTTTATAAATTGTCTAGACTGGAACAATGTTTATTTGTGTGATATGGTATATTTTATTTAGATATATCGCTTATTTTAACTTAAAACGAATATAATTCAAGTTATGCAAATGATTTATTTATCAAATGACTGAAATATCGGAGATTGATAAAGCAACAGTGTTGTTGGTTTTTATTCCGAAATTGAACGTTTACGTAATTCGATAATTTAATTAATTACGTAAACATGTAGCTTCGGAACGTATGTTGTTAGTTGTATAAATATTTTATGTCAGGGCGAAACTCTCTCTGACTCTCATTTTGTATTCTGATCAATTTGACAATTGTCGCTGTTTCGTCCATAAATAATGCAAAAGATTATTTAATTATAAAATTAGATGAATAATTTATTTACAGAAAGGTTATTGAAAGTGCACTAGGAGACTTATCTCTCAATGTAGATGCGTAATCACAGACAATATTGTTGAATTCAAGACATAAAATGATAATAAGTTGTCTGGAGAGACAAAGATGGAGAGAGAATAAAACAATTTTCCAGAATTGACATAAAGGTTTTATAATATTTTACTATAAAAATAGTTTTTTATTATAAAAAAATTGTTAAAAAATATTTTTGTTCCTTTAAATATACAAAACTATAATACATATTATCTAATATACATATACAAAATGTAGAAAATAAAATACAAATATATGTAAAATACAATTTTAAGTAAAACTTTAAGTTGTTTAATTAAATAATTTCTTAGTAATAAGTTTTTAAAATTATTTTATATTATATATAATTGAGCCGTTTATTTTGAAAGTGACCTAAGTCCATTTAAAAAAAAAATGTTTTTGACAGCTAACTTCAAGTTGTACTACAATCAACAACAAAAAATTGAGAGAGAGAGAGAGAGAGAGAGAGAGAGAGAGAGAGAGAGAGAAATGGACTTAGGCCACTTTCAAAATAAACGGCTCAATTTATTAGTAAAAAGTTTAGCTTAATAATTATTTTATAAAAGTTATAAATGTTTTGTGAAATTTTATATTTATCAGACTAGTTGAGTTAATTAAGAAACTTAGGTTCCCTAAAAAATTTATTAGAATTTATGATCTCTCTTTTTAGAAGTTAAATACCACATTAATATAAGACAAAGTCCTTTTAATATAAGACAAAGTCCCTCTTGCGCAAAGCTGCTTCATTATTTTCTCTCTTTTACTCTCTCTCTATCTCTCTTTCTCTCTTTCGCTCACGAATTAGTAGGATGAATTTTCCTGCAGTGAAAATTTGCCACGAAACCTTAATAAGACTAGTTTCGGAATCCTTTATTCTCTGCGGAGTTTGCCCTTCCATTTTCCTTTCTTCATCATCGTCTACTTGCGTTTTTCGACGATGCGATGGGTGAATCATCCCTCGACTACCTCGTCCCCGATTCCCCCGAAAACTTCGTTCCGCCTTTAGCGGTGGCGTTCCGGGTATAAGCGTTATTCCCCCAGCTCGTAACTCGATAACTCGATAACTCGCCTGTTATCCGCAAGGTGCCGAGTAAATTTAAGAGGCCGCTTAAAATTCTACGCCTCCCGCCAATGAGGTTCCCTCGAGCTGATATAGATAGAGCTCGACCGATTCGGACCGTTAGTTACCTTACGAAGAGGTTCTTTACAAAACGCGTATGCGCGAGAACTCTTTTCCTCCCCTGACTTATGAAACTAACAGAGAGTACTAAAAAAATGTTTTGTCATTTATTTATTTTCTATTTTGATTTGTAATGAAATAAACAGTTAAAATATGAAAAAATAAGAAAAAGAAGACGATCTTTGACTAGTCTTATTACTATGTATTGATGATTATATATATGATGTAATCGCTATATAAGGTTAGTTATAGTTTATTTTGACTATATTTCATGTCTAATTACTTGGAATATTTTAATTTAAAAAGTGAAGCACACACACACACACACAAACATACACACATTAAGAGGTAATCAATTTGAAACTGAGTGAAATGCGGTTGCGGCTAAGGAAAATACGAATTGTCGAAAAGCAATTCCTTCACAGATCTGACTCGGCAGTCTATAACTCCGCGAGTCGCGCTTGTCGGATTCGATGTAGCGGCAAAGCGATTCCTCGACAAGGAGCGCTAGCGGAAAGAAAACGGCGCCACGACGCTAGTAGACGCTGTAAATCACCGTCGAGGATTTACCGATCGCCGAGATGGCTCGTTCGGATCGTTGTCTCGCGACACTTATACGGGGTGTCCCTTTTATTACAAGTTTTTTTCGATCTCGATCAATTTTTCTCCGCAAAGATGTCCAGACAACTTTCTAAATAATTAATGATTGGAAAAAAAATAAGAGATTTTTTTTTGAGAATTCTGAATTTAAGAAAATAATAACGCGATATTTTTTAAAATAAATTTCAAGTCGACGCTGTTTTAATAAAAAAGTTTTATTTGGAATTATCTCATTTCGGTTGCTAAACTTAGGATTTTATTTGTATGCACTAAAAGTATAAGCGTATTCAGTCCTATGACGGTCAAAGCTAGATCTTTTTTGCCTAAATAATTCCCAGTAAATTATCTGTATCCTATATATGTACATGCATATATATCATATTTTTGTAGTTATTCAAACTGCGCGCCGAAATTTTTCAGGACTTTATCTAACGCAATTAAACTACTACAATAATATCACAAGTTAAATTAAATTGACAATGTGCTTTATTTGTATGTTTAGTAAAGCTTTTTTGTAAATTTATAAATCAATTCTTTTGCTGTTTTCTATGAACAATATATTGGTAAAACATCCATTTACAGTGCAAACAGCATTATGGATGTACAATTTATTGGAATTAATGTCGACGATAACAATCGAAGAGGTAATCAAATGGAAGAGGCGTACCTGGTATTTATTATAACATTTTAAGATATCAAATTTGAAGGTTCGGTTGATGGCCTGGCTAACGCAATTTAACGTATTGACGCATATTTATATGTGCATGCAATTTCATCAAACCAGCGTTGCACAAGTAAATTGATAGTTGCACGCGATGGAATATAATAATTCATTTCCAGGTCGTATTTAACTTTTATCGAATATCCTGTAACAAGCCTGGACATTAAATGAGAAGGGAAAAGATAATTAAAAGAAATTTTTTTTAAACAAAACGTTATTTGTATATTATTAAACACTCACACATTTATAAAAATATCTAAAAGGGCGTAAAAAATTACAAAGACATTACTGAAAATAGATATAAATTAAAATTCAATTATGAATATAAGATATATTTATAATATCCGAATAAGATTACTTCAAAAATAGGACAATTAACCTAATTTTTGAATTATTGCATGAATAATTAATAAATATTATCCTATCAGACATCAAAATTGAACTAACTAAGATTCATAAAAAAATCATCAAAAAAATCATCAATTGTCTCAAAAAGGTGATTTCTGAAAAAAAAATCGTCAATATCGTCACAATTCAAAAAGGGCGATTTTTTAAAAATATAACGTTTTGTTATGTTAAGAATATATTCTTTTTATCGATATTATTTGATTAGTTCGTATATAATTTTCCATCAAGTTGAAGAATAGTTCTTTCTGCTTTTCTAGAAAATTTAATTTTTTGAGTTGTCATTTTTTAAATGGGGCAATTATTTTATAATTTTTATATGTTGGTTTTTGAATAGTTATAAAGTATTTTGCTATTACATTGTAACTCATAAAACAACCGGTAGAATGACACCAATCGAATAATGGTAAAGAGCTTACTATAGAATAACATTTGTCTGCTTTTTTGATATGAGTCTTCGGCGATTGAAAGCTTTACATGTCGCCTCAATATACTTAAATCGATTTAAGGGACATCGGTGGTGAATCGCGCGATAGTCCTCCATTGGTCGATAATAATGCCTGGAAAAACGCCGAGGGCAATATAATAAATCGAAAATCTACTTGATATAAATGTGTTTGTGTGCCAGCCAGGCACACGTACAGACAAACGCATTCGTCCACTCTCAACGACGAGAACGTTTAACTGCATTCCAATAAATAACTTTTATGTGAACTGCGGCGTAGTTTTCTCGCAAAGATTTAAGAACGGTAGTAGTTTAGGAGACAAGTTCTGGGGTGATTCGCTCCGTGAGCTTCCTAATTTTTATTTCCGCCATGACGTCATGATTTCTTTCACTCTCTTGTGAGCATCCCTTGAACATCACGGAAGTCGTTACGTGGTCGCGTGAGGGTGACATTTGTGTTCCGTGACGATGACCGCGTTTTTTTTCTTCCATGTTGGTTTTGATATACGAGATGTATACTTACTATCACCCCATCGACTATTAATAACTGAATATAATTTTAGTAATAAAAATACATCCAAATATACGTCGTATTTTTTGTGTGAGACAAAAAATTTTTTTTCATAAATTTTAAATTAATTCTGACAGAAGAGATTATAGTAGTCATCTTTGTTATTCTTATTTTAAGTCATATTTATTATTCTTGTTATTTTCTTTGAAAAGTACAATGTTGCGTAAAAAATATTTTCTCAAAAAACGCTCTTCCGGCAATTCGTTTACCGCGCTTACGGGTTCTCGCGGTATTGTCGAAATGAAAACTTGGCTGTAGTGTAAATAACGCCGCGAGGACGATTGATTGAAGGGAGTGATGGTCAGTTTCGTTTTAGTTTCGCGAATGATGGTTAGATTTCGATAAACGAATCGGGGACGACCGACCGTTTGTCACATGGAGCCGGCTATTTGGGAAAATGTCGCGAATACTTTTTTTTTATAGTACTATTGGTTGATTGTAACATTGATTAGAACATTAAAAACGTTTAGAAAGGCACTAAAAATGTAATGCACCTACATGACTAAAATTTGTCATTATTATTAAAAAGTTAACTTTTATAAATTTTATTATGTATTAATCACAAATTTTTTAAGGACTACAAATTCTAGTTGTATATTTAATTTTGAATGCAGGAATACTCCATGATATTAAATATCATATAAATTACATAAATAATAACTTTTAATGTTAAAATAGCTTTTTATAATCTTTTACAATCTTTTTTAAAATTTCTTAAAATTGTGACTTAATTATTTTGAAAATTATAATAAATTTATATGTAAAAATTATTAAATGTCTTTCTTGGATTTTAATGAAGCTATTTTTGTTGAATTACGTTATTATTTGACTTTTAGATTCTAAATTTGCAAGAGAATAGCAAAAACCCGATTTTCGTGGTTACGAACGTCGCGCGATTCTACCATTCGATTAATTATTCGCATTCGTAATTTGATATTCCGCGCGCGCGACCCAATATTCGTGCATAGCCGCGAAATAACGATCGAATGGTTTCCAAACGCCGCGAACAATAAACCGGATTAATGTCGCTCCATTCTTGCGGCAATTAATGTACTAGTTTTGTCGCAAATATAATACAGAGGTGTTAGTAATATGAAAACAATTAGTTAAGGGGCCAATCGTATGGTTGATCGAATATTTCATAACTTTGTCTCAATCATGAGATGGAAATCCAAATATAAATCAACTGTAGTGATGGTAAAATAGTAAAATAGTATCATAGTTAATTGACTAATTCGAAGTCGAATTACACAGTTCTAGGAACTCTTTATTCTTCTTAATCGAAACTTCCGTCGTGCAATTATAAAATACAGCTAATTGGAAGTTCTTCGTATCCACTTTGCTTCTGATTGTTATTTAAATATTTAGTAAAAGCACTAGATGTGGATCGAACATCTAATTCCAAATCACTTTTTATTTAAATAATTATAGTATTTTCCATTAAATGATACATATCACAAGATTCTTTAGCATTTGTTTTATGTTTTTTTTAAGTGTCCATTGAATTTAATTTATTAGGAACAGTGCTACATATTTTATTGATGTCGTTAACTAATTAAATATGCGAAGTTAACTGACGTATGTATCTTTAAAAATTAATTCAAAGTGTAATATCATAAGAATCGCCTTATGGCTTTTATAGTAAGTAGTAAATAGTATTAGATGGAATGGAAAAAATCAGATTTTATGGAAAAATCAACGTTATGCTCAGTTGAGATTAAGTCCGCGGGTATGATTTAATCACTATGTTATAACTATACTTTTATTGCGTAAATTTATTATAAAAATGTTTAAAAACTTGTCCAATCTTAGAAATGATGCCCAAAAAGATTTATTTATTTTAAGTATCAAAATAGAATATAAAATAGTATACCTGTCCATATGCAAAAAGTGTTACTATTCATAATTTAAATGTTTTATATTATTAAACGTTTAATTTTTATTAATTTTTTTTAATTATGATTGATTTTTAACTGTCATTAATTTTAAATAAACTTGAATGTGTTAAAATTGCATCATAATCCACAATTAAACCCTAGAACTAGATGTGGATCATCAATCATAATTTCGTTATATATATTTTACGATATGTATGCGCAAATCATTTTTATTATTCTTATGGGATGTAATAACGCCATCAAAAAGGATAAAGCATTTGGTGAATTGATCCGCTAATAGTACGTGGGGTTTAATTGTGGATAATTGTCATTATTTTACTTAATTCAAATTAAAACGGTAATGAAATGGTACAAAATCATTCATAATATAATCTTTATGATCAATCATGACTATTAAATATTTTATTAATTTGATATTGTTTTGGATAAAAATATGAATTTTTTTTAAGGAATGATTCACTAATGATTTTACCCTATATAGTTTTTAGTAAATTTGATAAAAATTTTTATTGTTTTCTTTATAAGATTCTTCTAAAAATACATTAGAATAGTTTTTAATTATTATTAGTTAATAAAATAGTTTAGCTATAATTTTGATTTTAGGAAAGAGAAGGAAAAGAAACCACTCTCTTATATTTTCTTAATTTTAAAATTAGATTTTGCTTAACTTTATTTATTAAATTTTTTGTTAATTCTGGATTTTATTTTTTTCTTTTTCAGATGATTTAATTATTTTATCCAGTAGTGCGTAGAAAATTGGTAAATTCTGTATTTGTGGTGAAGATTGGCGATTTTCGGTAAGTAATAAAATTTCTATATAATTGTATAAGTCGAAGGAATTAAAATGTTTTAAAAAAATCGAGTAGAGAAATACAAAATCATTTTTTATTTAAACAAGTAATTTGAATTAATAATATGAAGCACAACATTTAAGCAAGAAAGCGAGATTCAAAGACTTATTCAAAGAACGTCATTCATAAATAACTTTTTGTTTAATCTGTTATTTGTCAAATGAGATTGCGATTTGCCCTTCTTTCCTTTGACTCCCCGTCAGATCCCATTATTGTTTTCCGGCTGTGGACATGGCGGAGGAAAAGCAGACGTCTATTCGTGAGAAGCGGACGAAACATCTGGCCGAGGAAATTTAATTTCTAAGCTTTAGCTCTCTGCACTTTCGCTTAACGCTAATTCCTCGCCCTTTGTAACTCGATAAAAATCGACAGCCCCCTGTCACGCCTTCTCTTAGTCTCTGTATCAGCGAGCAAAAAAAATTAAGGCGAAAAGGCGACGATAACGTTCGCCAGTCCCTTTTCCACGCTGATTGGAAATGTTTGTCCCCGGATCGATCTATGATCCAAGTCTGCTCACACCGTCCTCCTTCTATCGTCCATGCCTTCAGCAACCGGAATTTTCCTCGTACCGCGAAAAGCTCTTTCCTACCATGAAGGTTTCGATCGGTCGTAGGAGCACACACACAGCTTGCCAATTCTCTCTTCCTCTCACTCTTTCGTTTATTGGCGGTTTCTGCTGAAAGCCCGAATCGAAAGTGTAAAGAGGGGAAAGAAAAAAGGTAGGAGGAGATGAGAAAGAGCACAGAGAGATTACGGATGTTTGAAACTTATTTGTGTAAGGTTCTTGAAAGCCGCAGGCGCTATCAATTGAAACGACCGTCAATGTCGTCTTCGTCCTGACGTTGTTTTTGAATTTCTTTGCATCTCAAGTTTTTACAAACTTCTCGTTTGCTCTCAGCTCTTGATTTGGTGTACTGTATTCTATTATAAAGAAGCTATTCATAAAAGAAAAATTTTTTTTCTATTTCTATGTAAGAAAGAAGATAGAAAACGTGATAAATATATATAAAAATTAATTTTTTCTACATTGTTCTTTTAACCCCCCCATTATTATTCCTATTCGTTATTTACAAACAATTTGTAAACGGATTAATTTGAGATTATTAAATGAGTAATAAAATTAATACATTGAGTTAAATCTACGTTTAATTATAAATGAATTTAATACTTTCCTTTCAAATTGGGCAATTGTGCATCCTATAAAACGGTTTTAAGGATGAAAGAAAACCAAAAGAAAATAACAATCTAGATTTCTGTGATCCTCTTCCAAACCAGCAAAGCTAGAAGATGTGGAACACATCGAACAGGACAAACCATCCGGAAGAGTGCATTCGTTTTCACGCGAGATGGGAAGCGCTAGAATTTTCATCAAAAGCACTGTTTGCAAATAACGAATAAAGATAAAAAGTAAAGCAGAGAGAGAGAGATAGAGAGAGAGAGAGAGAGGGAGGGAGGGGGGAATAAAAAAAGGATTTTTTTTAAAAGGACGACGCAGGAAAAAATTAATTTTTCCGCGTGTGACATCCTTTGAGACAGCTTAGCAAGAATTCCGTGGCGCAGTTACCTCCGGCAAGGCCTTTGCATTTTTCCTCCCTCCCTCCCATCTTTCTGCAATCCCCTTTACACTGCTGTTTTTCCTTAATGATCCGAAGGGGTCATCCCTTCTCGCCCTCGGGCCGACTAATGTCTTTGTCATGTTGACTGTCGACAAATCGCCCTTTGAAGCGAGCTTTCCTCTTATTCTTCTCATATCACCCCTCGTATCCTCCCCATGCATCTTCCACCCTCATTTCCCCTTTGCACGCATACGTCATTTCTTTTTAGAGTGCCCGAAACTAGGCTTTTTCGTATAAAACGGGAGGGGAAACAAAAGAAATATAGGATGAAGGTGGAAAAGGAAGAACTGGTATCATGCGCATCCGCCGCGAAAAGTCTCCACCCTTATTTCCAGAAGGCAGCAAGCAGGAAATCAGCAGCGGGCGAATGGCTAGAATCAGATTCTACCAAACCTTCCTACTTTTTTCCTTTTTCTTTTCCGGGGCGGAGTGTTTAAAGCCCGTGAAATGGGCCGATTCTCTCTCTCTCTCTCTCTCTCTCTCTCTCTCTCTCCTACCTGTTTCTCTTACTCTTCGTCGATTTTCTTGCTCTCTCCCTTTCGCTTTCACTCACCCTGCAAGCTGAACTTGGATGCAGGGGATGCTTCTCGCTAATGGCTAGTAGTTTCTCCCGAGGCTCGAAGGTTTTTTTGGGGTACCGAACTTGCGGTTGCCAAAAATTTTAATTGCGCCGTCGGCTAGAACCTCGCCCTTTATCTCGTGCGCGCATTACTGTTTAAATCGAGATGTTTTACTACAATTTCTACTTTTCTTGCAAATTATTGACTGTGGGAGAAAAATATTATAGAAAAAGATACATGCTCTTTGTTTCTCTCCCCCCTCTTTTTCTCTCATTCCCTTTATAGCATTGAAACGTGAAATCACGAATACTTCTAAAATTCTGAACATTACTTTTAAAATATTGCCAAAATTTCAAAAATTCTTTAAATTCTTACAATTTTCAATACTTAAAAATGAAAAGCATTTTCGATTTTTAACCCTACCTATGTATTTTTAAATTTTTTACTAGAAATGCCGAATATCCGGAAAACATTGCTGGATATCTGATTTCTGGCGATTCTTCCCGGATATCCGATGCATCTCTACTTTTTACATTTGGTTAGAGTGAAATTACGAAAATGATTATAAGAAAATAAATATCTGAGCTAACGTAACGTAAAGAGAAATTAGATACCATCGGTCAAGACTAGTATCTATTATCAAGGTGTTGAGAAATATTAGTTTCTGTCCATTAGAACACAGTATCGTTTCAATTACATAGACGTTCTTCCCAATTACACTCAGGAAGGTCCGAATCGCAGGTTCAATGACCTCAGAATTTCGTATCGGATACGCGGATATTGTTCTGAAATAATGCCTGCCTCCTCACAATCCATCTCCGCGGTGGCCATGATCGATTGTGTTTAAGTCGGGTGAAGGAAAGAGATGTGGATAATACCGCGCGCCGTTCTTAAATTGCGATTTATATTTCGAACTTTTACAAAACAACGATTCGTGCTTTGGATCTAGTTTCTTTCTCATGTTTCCTTTTCGTTTGTCAACCATTACTTATAATTTTGAAGTTACAATGTAGGAACTTATTTCTTTCGATATAGGTTATTTGGACAGATTTTATTATCATATATTATTTATACTTTATTTTTTTTTATATGTATCTATACATATATATATATGTATAGCGTGTATAAAATATTTAGATTTTCCAATTTATGTATAAATATTTCCCCAAATAGTTATTAATAAAGTTCACACATTGGAGGATCTAAATTTTAACAAAAATTGTTTTATAAATTAATTTCGGTCTGACAAGTCAAAAAATAAGCACCGTTTGTTTAGATTCCGTTTTACGCGTTTGTGTAGGATAGAATGGAGAAAACATGAAATCCCGATAACAACGATGTCCAATTAGTTAAAAGTTGATCGTATTTATTTTCGCAATACTTTTATCAGAAATATCTTCGTTTTTGTTTCGCCAAAATAATATTATTCAAGCCATTTTTCATATTTAGGCAACTAAATTTCATGGAAATGTATTTGCATTTTTCTTTATTATGTTTTTCAAATTTAAACCATTAATGATTCATTATCCTAAAAAAATATCTAGTATTCTTTCATTTTATAAATATCTACTAATTTTTATAAAATAAATATAACAAAATGCATGTTCTGTTGTCCAAATTACTTTTATTTTATTTTTTATCGTATTTGCATTTACACTATATTACATAATATTAATTAAATAGAATAATAAAACGAAGTAAAATAAAATAAAATATATTTATTTTTAAAAGAATATAATTTTAACAGACTGTTACATTACAAATTTTAATTTGACTTTCTTTCACTAAAGCAGTAAATGTACAAACGATCCAACGTTGTGTTTTAATCAAGGACAATCCTATTAAACATAATTTATTAAATTGTTATTAAACTTTTGATGTAAATCATATTGTAAATATATGCATTTTTTAAATTTAATATTAATATATCCCGATGAATTACGATTTAAGAACAAAAAGATTTGTATATTTTTCTGGTTGACCATAGTCAGCATGCAGATCATAGGGAACGTTTGATCGGCTGTAGAACTGTTCCGAAAGGGAAAAATTGCGGCAGATATTCCAGTCATGCATATACTATGCGCATCGATCGGATTGTGAATAGAAACGCCGTGGCTAAATCGCTAGTCGAGCAAAAATAGCGATCGGGTATGAAATACTTTCGCCATTACTATCGCGCGACATAGACATCGCCAGGTATATAACAGAGAAAGCAACGAAATATCGGAATACTGGAACGAAACGAGATGTGGAATAAATATTGCACGCGGAGAGTTACAGCTACTGGGCTTGTAATCCCTAACGAACCGAAAATATCCATATTTCCGACCGATCGACAAAGCGTCGAAACGTCGCTTCCTCCATTAGCGAATCGAACCGATCGAATATCGCAAAAGTCGAATACCAGAGACCGACGATTGAAGCGTGAACAACGTTGTCGAAGCCGGAACAACGATGTAATCGACTAGAAGGTAGAATCTCCGTTATCGGAAGCTCCATTATTTGAATGTCCAACTATTTCAATATTCCGTATTCCGTTATCCGAATGGAATAACTACATATAGACTATCTTCTTTCCTGTTAAAATAAAGAAATTCACACAATATTTATTTTCGAGATATAAAGATACATATTTACTTTTACTATTTGACAAGAAAAATTAGGATGATTTTAAGCTTTAAAACGATTTTATTATAAAAAAGTAACGACATGATATTAATGAAGACACAACATATTAAAGATACTATATGATTATCATTTTTCATATTTTTCAAAACCAAACAAAGGTGTCATCTAAAACTTTCTGCTGAAATATTCAATTTGAGAGATAAAATGTTGAATATATATTTTTATTTATCCATCCTATATATTTTTTGCAACTATATATGTATTTTTTATAACTATTTAATCACAACAAACAATTTAAAAAATAACATAATTTTGGTTAAAAGAATGTTATGACAATTGCGAATCATTTGTAAATTTTTATTAATAAATTTGTGAAAAAACGTAGAACATTAGGAAATTCACGTAATGTATTTATAATTTATAGTCAAAATAACATTCTAAAAGTAATTTATGTTATAAATTCCATAATTATGGAAGATCTCATACACTCGAGTCCGACCGAAACTTTCACCAAAACTGAAAATGAACACTCATTACGTGTCAGTTTCGACTGAAACTACATAACTCTTCATAAATATTAATTTTAATATGTGTAATTATTGTTTTTCAATAATTAAATTATGATGTTTTTATAAAGAAGAAGTACTTATATTCCTTGGCCAAAATTAACACATATAATCAAAATTTAATTATTGTTTCAATAAATTATGATATTTATGAAGAAAAAATATATGATATATGGGCATGTCTATACATATGGCTTTTATGGGATTGCTATTTTTCAATTTTAGTTTCGATTTCGATTGAAATTGATATGTAGCGGAGTGTTTCGGTTCAGTTTCGGCAAAAGTTTCACTTGGACTCTATCATACACGTATGCGTATATAAAAATACATTATCCTTGAGATTAAGATTTTTTATTGAAAAAAATTTTTTTAATCCTTTTAATTTTCAATTTTCTAAATTAAAACTATTTAATTCTAAAAAGTACTAAGATCATGCGTTACCTAATCTTTTCAATTATGCGAAAAGTTAATCGAAAAAAAATTGTTGATTTACAATTAAAATTTCATTCGCAATGACATAGACAGATTTACAAAATATAAATTTTATGCTGTAACATCGTGAATCTGCCAGAATGCAAAATGAAGTGAGAGCTAGGTAAATCTGATTTCTTCTTTCGCATTATAAGTCACGTAATGCGGTGAAAAACACGAAAAGGTAACTAAACTATAATCCCTCGGCAGAGAGATGTACTTCTCGCCGACCGAGAACACGGAAAATTGTGTGTTACATAACAGAGATAGGTATATCTACGGTGTCGTGGTCACACACGGGATTACCCGTCGTTTGACTTGCCGAGCGATGCAAATCCCACGGAGAACGAGCATATGTCGAGTTGTATTCGACGGTATTTAGCCGTTCAGCGCGAATGCAGCTTTCAACTTCGCAATAATAATTCGAATACACCAATTATATCACTATCGAAATATTGCACGTGTGTCTATTAATAAGCTGTCAAAAATTTGTCAGTTTTTTGTTAACTTTATTTGCAATATAAAAAATTTTTATTAGTTGAATGTAGAAAGGTGAAAGATGGGGGGGGGAGAGGGAGAGAGAGAGAGAACTTATAATAAAATAAATATATTGAAACTAAGAAAAAAAAGAGAGGGGCGATGAAAGGGGTTGATATCGCAATGATTGGAAAATAGTAAATGGAAAGGGGTGTTCTCTAAAGGTCGTGCTGTGCACTCGTCTGGCTTCCGAATTTAGAAATACCACTTAAAGGTCATCGATATTCCATGGCAGTGCCACAGCTAAAACGACGTGAAAAATTCACGACGTGACACGCGAATTGCCAATGCGTCTCGCTACGCAGTTACTAAGTGCCTCATAAAAGATAAATATTTATAATCGTGTTGAAATAAGGGCTTCTCAAGACTTACAATGGCACTGAATAATCTTAAATAGTCGAATCGAGTCCAATCGACAAGCGTCGAGTTCATTACATGCAAAAGATTTGTTATTTTTCTGTTAAGTTCTGTTTTAAATAGTATTATATTAGCAGTACTAAGTTTTTTCAAAAGAAGATTCAAGAAACTCCTTTTTAGACGGAAAAAGTATATCGAAGCTAAATATTTTTAAAGATTACAGCGAAAACTCTATATTCACGTATTCTTTCATACAATTTATACACTCACAGTGTGATATTTTGTGAAATTAAAACTAATTTATTTTTATGAAATGAAATAGAGCTTCTATCTACATTAATACATTCTTGAGTTTATAGCCAAGCGGTAGTTGTTGCATACGACCATAATTTCTCAGATTCTGACGTTGAATCTGATGCCTTTAATGACTAACGCACTAATTACGTCGCGTTCGACATCAGTTGCGCGATATATCGCGCGTCGCAATTAGCGAGACGGATCGTTTCTCTCGCGATATTATCCTGGCATTGCATAACGCAAACCGATTAATAATCACTAGGCATTATTGATTGTTAGTCATCGTCAATATATTAAGCTGCGTGCTTTACTAAACTCTTTTATTAAAATTTGTATATATTTTGTAATTCGTAAGCTAAGTATAAATATAGCAAGATGCACTTTACGCGGTAACACTTTGAAAAACGACGAAAATCGAACAAGCGAGTGAGAACACACCGTAAATTTTAACGCTCTCGCATGTACATTATTCTGGCAACACAGTAGTCTCGCGTTAAATTTTACGTGAGTACTTATACAAAATTTATAAACGGTAAAAATGTATGAATTACATTGATAAATTTGCATCGTTAATTACATCAATACAGTTAAATTTATTTTTTTATTTTACTTATTAGAGAATAAAAATTTGAAACAGCAAAAAAATTCTCAAAAATTTAAAATATTTTAATAACTGTTGATGAGAAAAATTTTCTTTCTATGTTTAATATAATATTCTTACAAAAGCAATTATAATTTTAAAAAGCATTAATATACTATTTTAATTTTATAATTTTCTAAATAATTTCTTTTTTAAAAAATAAAACCTTGTATGACATAATTTTATTTTACATTTTAATTAATTTGTTTTATAAAGAATTTTTTATTGGATCTTTCAGATCTTTAAACTTAAACGAGGCATACAAAATATTGCATTATTTTTTATAATAGATTCTTTAATGCTCGATTAATACATATATATATATATATTTAAGCAAAATTTAATTTGTAGGCATATGTACAGATTACTACATTAATTGCATAATTAAATTATGTAATTAAAAAATTATTAATGCAGTAATCTGTGCATAACTCGCTAAATTATATGTACATATAGTGTACGTTTATATGCATATATGCAATTTATGTATTTATGTACACATAATGTGTGTTTGTCTACGATTACGTACAGTACAATTATTCATACATACATACAATACTCCATTTTATTGAATTTCGAAATAATGGAACCTTTGCATTCCGTTGTATACCAATAGTTCTTTTCGGGAGAAATTGGTTAATAAAATGTAAAATCTATGGCGAGAAATTTATGAAATCCAACTACTATAAAATATCGTAAAATGTCGAGAGAGAGAGAGAGAGAGAGAGAGAGAGAGAGAGAGAGAGAGAGAGAGAGAGAGAGAGACGAATATTGAGCGTGCACATCAAAGGAAGAACCTTGTTCAAGCTCTTCACTAAATCACATTCACATTTTATAGATTTCACGTAGTATTTAAACAATTTACAAAGCGACGCACACTGTTCTACCATCGCATTTATTCTGCTATTGAACTTTCATTCGCTTTGGCTTCATTTAATTGACAAATATAGGTCTTTCGTACGCACTTGTAATGCATTTCATTGCAGTCTGGTTGATTGCACAGCGAAGAAGCGAAATAAATATAATAAAATATCACATGAAAAAATAATTTAATTTGTATAATTAATATATACAAATCGTGTTTGATCCATTTTATGAAATAATTAAAAAGTTTCAAGTCTTTGTCCGCATAATTATTTACCGTTGCATCGTCATATCATTATATGTATATCATATATTCCTATTGTCCACGATTCATTTGGACGACGACTCTCCTAGTTTTCCTCCTTTTTTTCCCAGTGGGACAACAGTTTCAAATTTTCAGGATGTGCATTCGCACGCCAGACAGGGTGGAGTTTCAGAGCATATGACCTGCTCTTTTTTCCTCTCTCCTTTTTTTTCGTTCTCCTTTTTTTATAGCGTTGCTTGTCGCGAACTCGATTTGCAACCTCGGCAATCACTGATGATGAACTCGACAATATGTGGGTTGGCACGCAATACAGTTATAACGTCTCTCATCCATTTAAAAAATTAGACATTAACTTTTATGAACCATAATTTGCATCTCAAACTATGATTATTACCGATAAACCTTTGATTTATAGATAAAAGTAATAAATATTATAGTAATATTATAGTAATATATATTACTTTTGTTCATATCGAAGATTAATCCAAAATCATTTAAAAATTATGTACATAATACATTTAAACTATATAATAATTTTATTACTGTTTTAAATTAAATATATATGCATGTGTGTTATACTTATATGTGTATACATATACACACATATATTATGACATCTAATGCATCTTATATATAATATTTGTCTTACTAATATTTACTTACATATAATACATTTTTAATTTTTAGGATACTTATTGTGGCAAATCCGAAATTCCTTTACTTTGCCATTCTACAACATTTTCATTAATTAATTTTATTAATGATATTCATTTGTTACCATTATATCCCTCGATATTATTTAAAAAATAATTTATTTTATATATAATATAATATGTTGGTTTTTATGCGATATTTTTCACAACACCCAGTATAATAAGTACGTGACAAAATGATACAGAGTAGATTGAGAAAGGGATGAGATACAGTTATGTGTATGCGTGTGTGTGTGTAAAATGAATATTATATAGATAATTGTTATTTATTTGTTCTTAAAATAATTATTCGATATCCTTTTTCATATTTCGCATTGCATTTATTGAAATCAAATTATTATATGATTTTGTTACTATATATTATGTTTCATTTTACAACCAAGCGTATTGTGGATTAAAAATGACGATAACCGAGGTATTATTCGACACGCAAGTTGCACTACGGCGTGCCGTAATTGGAATAATATTGGTATGGCAGTAGTATAGAGCGAATAGACGTGTATGTGAACGCCCCGCGGGTGCTTCGCGGTTTCCGCGTTGCACCTACAGTTTCTCTTGCGCGTGCATTGTTAATGGAAATTCCGGATATAATCGTCGTATCTATGCGACCCGGTCTTGAAATGTCGCACACCTCTCTTTTCATCCAGCTTTGTATCCTTACTGTATAAGTTTATCGTGCTAAACGTAACTGCCACTTGAATTGTACCTCATGTTGACATTGAACACAACAGTCTATGGATTAAACAAATACAATTCTCATACTTGACTGAATTAATCCTCTTTTCATTTAGGTTAAAAGTTAAAGGTGACGTCTCATATTTTAAAGTCTGTAAAATATTTCGTTATAAAATTTCAGCCGTTTAACTGCTGTTTAACTGTTGTTAAATAAAAATTTTTTTTACATAGGTAGTTCGATTTTCACGGTTGTCGAAAGTTTCACGCAGGAGCGTTTATGCATTGAAAAAGAGTTAACGAACGCGGGAAATATTTGTTAAAAGCCGCCCCACGTGATTCGAGCGTTAACCCAGTTATGGTAATAACTATCCCGCGGTATGAAATCGCTGTTATTTCCTTAATATCGAGCGGCCTAATTCGCGCCTCACGAGGAAGAGTGATTTATCGCGGACGAGTTCGAAGGATTTAATTTCCGGATAGCCCTTTACCTGCCCCTCATCTTTCTCTCTTTCTCTTTCGGTGGTGAATGATTACTTTTCGATTCGTATAGAAGAATGAATTCATCTCTCTTTCCTTTTCTCTGTGTCTAGCTCTCCATATCTTACCCTTTAATATCGGTATAAATAAGTCTAATAAATTAATTGATCCTAGCTTGGTCTGCTACCTCGTTTCAGCGTGTCGATGATTTAAACCGGATTTTAAAGCGGAAGTTCCAATATATTTGAGAAATTTCTTTCCGATAGGCGGCACGTATAAAATTGAACACGCTTGTCGAGTGATTTAAACTCATTATGGTATAAAAACCTGATATATATTCTAGTTGTCGTATGATAAATGACTCCTTATCACTTCGACAAGAGAGCGATATTAAATAAATTAGTTGAACTTGCAAGAGCTCTGAAAAACATAAATCTATTATAGAAATTTCAAACTAAAGTTATAAAATAAAAATTTAATATAAAATTATATAATAAATATTTTTTTTGAATAAATTTAAGAGTACAAATATTAAATGATAATCTTTGGGTCTCAAAAATTTGAAAAATTTTCCAAACTTTAATATTATACGTTTATGGTTACTACATATCGTACTCAAAACAAAAATAGTTGACTAAAAATATCTAAGGATGCAGGGGTTCTTTTGAGTATACGGAAAAAGTGATATGGACACGTGGCAGTGATTAACTTGATGAACATTGACAAATGTGTCTGTCGACACGTTGTCGAATTAATTAATCATTATTGCATTTTTAGACAAGTGATGTGATGCGCATTATCCAAAATTAGTATAGTTGATCAATAGACAATACATCATTCCGTCTCCACTATTGCTGATGTTTGACGTTTTTATTATAATATCGTGTACATTGCGTTATTTTTACCAGAAATGTTTTATGTCATCGACTAATTTGAGATGTGCAAGTTTTGGATTTCATTAATTCGCATTACACATATTTTCATTATCATGGATTTCTCTCGTATGTCGCATAAAATTTGCGCTATCTTGTTATAAAAAAGCAGCTATTTTATCTCGTTGTATATTATAAAAACTGCATGGAATTTGAAAATTGTACAGAATTAACATTCGTTCTTTATTTTTATAAATTAGAAACTGATATCTGATAAAAGTCAATATATTACATAAATTAATATTTCCTTTTATTCTTTTTATTTCAATTGATCAACTGTATATATAAAATTATATACTATATATATAATATTAAATTTGTTATATGTTTGTAAATTATATTTATAATGATTTTATAAAGATATAAACACTTCGCATTTAAAAAACATGAATCTTAGTCGACTTACAAGTAAAATCCCTTCTCCATTAATTTACCGGAGGTGTGAAAGAAAAGAAAACCAATTTAACAACGTAATTGGACTAGAAACGATTTAGTTAAAAGATAGAAATCTCCCTGGACGCGTATAAGTGCAAGCTTAGGTTCTCGACCTCATCACGCGGATGGTGATTCATGCGGATCTCACACAGCATTATTCTATGTTTTTTGTATGCCTCAGAGCGGCGAAGAAAGCTCGCGGCCGAGTTCGTGTTGCTAGCAAAAATCGCTTCGAGTGCCCGATGGTCGATCGTGCGCGCCCGAGAAAGTTTACGGCGCCGCGCCGCCGCTTCGAAAACTTTTCCGACTAGCTGGAAGAAGGAGGGAAATGAATGGCACGATCGACGGATAATCGCGCAATCGCGAGGGAAAGAATAACGTAGCGAAAAAGTAAAAGATAATGCATTATGGCCGTTTATGATCGTGAATTGATGAAAATGAATCAGCAGCACTACGATAGATTTAATAATATTTACTATAAATAAAAAGTAACAAAATATATGTTTGTAAAATGTTATATACAAACACAGACTAGGCTTCAATTTAATAACTAACGGCTCTCTTCCATACAATCCCTGTAAGTTTTATTTTAAAAAATTAACTTGATTTTTCAAAAATTGCTTCATTATTTTCAACTTTTTTCTTTAACTTTTAGACTTCTTTCATTTTTTAAATTAAGCTTGACAGTTTTGTTTTTAACTTAACACAATTCTCACCATAGAACGATAAATTTGTTATTAATAAAAGAATTATTAATAGAAGAATTTTTATAATTTAACTTTTTCCATGTTATTGAGTGACGTGATGATTATAATACAATGTAAAATTTCGAATTTACATTTTGCGATTTATTCACACATTATTATTGGATTGGTAATCTTGTTTTGACATGACCTCTTACATTCGAATATTGTTTTTTTAATATGTAAAACTGCATTATTATTATTTTTTCTTATTGTAATTTATAAACATGAATACTCTGTGCAAGTCAAAACGTCTTCATTTTTATATACGATTTTAAGTATTAAAAGTTAATTTAACATTTAAATTACTTGTGTTTATTTGATATTTTTGCTGTACAAACTTACTCTACTCCCTATTTTCTTTATTAAAATGTTATATATTTGTACATACTTCTCATTATCGATAATATTGTGTACAATAATATATCTATAATTAAAAATGTAATTAAAAATGAAATTCTAAAATTAAAACAACAATTTGTAAACAATTGTAAATGGAAAGTTTTACTTTCTATAAATGTATTCTGGGACGATATTCTCTATATTCTACTGTTCGATATTTAAATGAAACTTCTGCTGAATTCAAATTGATTTTGTATTGTGTATTGCATAAAATCACGTGAAGTTTTTTAACGATTTTTATTGTAAACAGGAGTTGTTGCGAGAGAAAGATCTCTATTGTTCTGCACAACTGTGGTAGAAAAATAACAGCACATAGGAGAAGAGAAATACAGGGTATGAACGGCAATCGTATGCCGACGAAAGTGATCGTTTGCCCTTGTCGACGCCGGCGTGGCGTCGTATAACTGCATGACGAAAGACAATGCATTAATGTTTCAAGAGGAAAGGAAGCTTGAGTCCGATTGTATACGGGGTGCGTCTCGATGCGGGGTGCTCAGACAGAATACTGGAGAAAGAGAGAGATGTGTATGTGTGTGCATACGCGTTCGGCGGGCATTACGCTTGAATCATGCAAAGGCATCGATTCCCAAGGCTTCACAGAAACTAACCGGACCGCGTACTGTTCATTCGGATCACTCTTCCGAATTTTCGATGTATCACGATTGCAAAGTCATCTGTTACGAAACGCTGCACGTTTTCATATTATGGCGTGCTATTTGCCATTTTGCAGACAGTAACAAACATTTGGAAATTTTAATTTAATTTAAAAAACAAAACTATTTTTAGAAATAGTTATAAATGCAATAACACCTACACATATCATACTCCACTCCCATGTACGTGTGCAATAGAATAAAGATCACAGTTTCAGAGATGTACATCATATTTTAGTAAAATGCCACAGTGATATGAAACAATTTTAACGTATGAAATTTTTAGCTGTAGGTACTTTGAATATTTTAATATTGAGTAAATATAGCTACATAAATTTTAAAATGATTAAATAAATACCTGGCTTAATAAACAATAAATGTGTAAAATGAATACATTTTATAAGGCGTCGTCTACAATACACGGAGTAAGAAGTAAGAGTAAGAAATTGACCAATCACAGTCGATTATTCTTCTCACATTCGACTGTGATTGGTCAAAATTTCTTACTCTTACTTCTTACTCCGTGTATTGTAGACGGGCCTTTAAGGAATTCTTCAAACAAAATCTTTCATAAATACAATTATATTTAAAAAATATTTTATTTATATATTGAAACTGCTAACGATCTCCAATTATTAATATTTTTTATTATTAATTTATGTTAAGAATTATTCTGAATGCAAACTGAATAAAATTAAACTGATTAATAGGTAGTGTTGTTACAGATAGAAATTAATTATATTTTTCTACAACTTTTCAAAGTATTAATTTATATTAATCTGTTATCATTAAATTATTTAATAATTTTGTATTACTAAATATAAAAATTTATAGCAAGTTATATTACAGAGCAACAAACTTTTTTCTATCTTATAATTAATCAAGAAATATATTTTAATATATAATTGTATACTTCAATAATTCTTTAAAAATATATTTTGTATTATAGATTATATGTAAACAATTCAAATTTTAACATTTAATGATTTAAATTACAACATTAAAGTCACTTTGACATAATATAATTCTCCTTTCCCAAAAATTTCTAATTATTTATGAGTCATTAATTACCAGCTGTCATGAAAGACACTCGACTGCGGAATGGGCCTCACTGGCCGCATTTTATGGTGGTCACGTAGACGATGCGCGATATCGCTGTCGTTGTCATCCTCAACGGCACGTAATAACACGCGCGGCGCGCGTCGCGACGCCGACGCCGAAGCATCACAGCGGCGGATTAATCCTGATGAATTGCCGGACGGGATTGCGCGAAATTGCGCATCTACCGGGTGTGTCGCTCGAGAATCGAATTCGTCGACATTCTGGGCGTGCCATGTCGACAACGTCGTTGCTCTAATTAAATGGGCCGCCCATACATACTATGTCGCACGATTGAACGAACAGACAAACGCGGAGTGGTGTTGGCGCTCTTTTTTTTTTTCAAGTGCAGAATGTGTCGCCGCTTGATAACGCGATAGTCGAGAATTTGTCGAGAACGACGGGACGAGCGACAGCGAGCGAACGCATTTACTTGCAAATGAAAGCGGTGGACTTAATTAACGGCGAGTTTCGTGAAGGCACTGAATGTGAAGTTGCAGTCGTTGCAAAGCATTAATCTTCTTAGTCGTTAGAAAAAATTTTTTAATGAAGAAGATCGATTTTAATAGATATCTTATATGTTCGTCGTCACGCATTTTTTTGCATGTACATATACATATATGTATATGTATATGTATATCCTAAATATATCCGTATATGTAATATATGTACATGTATATATGCGTGAAAGTATATAATATCATATTTGTGACTTGACACTATTATCAGCGACTGATTCCCACATAGCTTTTGCAGCTAACTGTTATTTAGTGCCAATAATTAATAGCGAAATTAAACAATATTAATTATTTTCGATGACCTAATATTGATTATAGTTAATTATTTAACAATGTTTATCGTTATTAATTGCTTCATAATAATTACTACCATTGGCATGTAAAAAAACAATATATATATATCACAATATATATTGATATAATAATGAATGATTAATAATTTAATAAATATTGATATTTCCTCTTAAGAGCGAGTATATAAAACACAATATTTTTACAATTAATTCTTTATCTAAAATTCTTTATCCTGCAACTAAAATCAGTATTTCTGCTATAATTAATTCTAATTTTTTAAAATTATAATTATGATAAATTTTATTTGAATTATAGTGATATGTATTATTTGTACAATTATGATGTATTTTTTATTAGTATTATTAACTTTATTATGTGGCTGTTGAACTTTATTCTAACATTATTATTTAACTGGACAGAAAATATTATTTTTGTGAATTTAAATTTAATTATATATACATACACATATTAAATATTTTCACTAGCATATAATTATAATCTTATTTCCATTTTAATCTATTTATTAATATTTTTTACTTTTATAGAAATTCTTGTAATTTTTTAAAATTGGAATCGGAGGCACGCTTTACGTTAAAAAAGTTATTTTTTCTACAATTAAAAAAAATATTTTTATGGCATGAGTATCAAACTTGTAACAGCAACACGAGATACAAGAATACATTCAGTAAGCGATAGGATACGCAATTGGAGCGTTCAGACGTCAAATAGAAATTTTCGCAATAGAGTGCGCGCCATGATCGCACTACGTCGCTAATTGGATCGCTGAGCTATTAACTCACAGGCAGGTAAGATTCCCGGTTAGCTGTTGATCCTGACGAAGTTTCGCGGAGACGAGACGATGACGCCGGTAATTAGGTGATACATACTCTGTACATTCAATGTTTAAAGCTGAGATACTCACTTCATTCTCAGCTATCAAACTGAAGAAAGATTTAAGTAATATCTCTTTGTATTTTATACTGTTACAAATCACATTTTTTATAATCTGTAGGTTAAAGGACATTATCAAAGATATCAATCAAAGAACAATTTAAATCAGTAACATAAATAGATTCTCAGTTTAACTCATATGTGTTTCCTTGCGTCGCGACGTTGATATCGATTTTCATATTATCTCAATAAATGCTTCCGTTTTTGATTCAATTTGATCCAATCGGAAATAGAAATAAAGACGGCGGAAATGAAGGATGCGCGTAGATATGAGATCTTTTATATCTCTTCCCATTTGGAGAAACAGAGGAAGTGATAGGCTAATACTTGTAGTCTCTCTGTTTCTTTTTTCTCTTTTCAACTTGGATAATCGTAATCCTGCTCATATCGTAATTCAGACGTAAAAGTTGAAAAATCGTAACGCGAGTCATATTTGCTCACAGATTCAATATGTCGTGGATATATACGATGTATCACCGGAAGATGTACCGATGTATGTGTGTCAACGATTCGTAACTGTAACTGATGGACCGTTTCACTCTTGCTAAATATTAATCCGCGCAACTCTCTTTCTCTCTGTGCGTGCAGTGACGCATGATATCTCTCTGCGAATTTTTATTTCAACAAAAATATTCTACCTGGTTGCATAGAGTACATTTAGCACTTTCCGTTTATTTTGAAATAGATTATTTTTGGTTGAAGTGCATCAATCAAAAAGTTTAAATTTGATTATGTTTCTTGACAAATCTGTTAACGTTGTTGAATATTTTTTTAAAATTCAAGCACATATAGAAAGAAAATTTTAAAAAATCGATAGTTTTTGAAATAAAAATTGCAAAATTTTTACTGTCGCTTGCCCGTGGTTACAATTTTATTGTTTAAAAGATTACTGTTCTTTTCTTGATTTTATTACTCTATTAATCAATTTAGTTTTGCAATACGTAAAAAAATAATACATTATTTATATCATTTTATTTGGGTAAAATTCAATGCGCTCAATTTAGTTTAAACGAATTAAATAGAAAATCTTATCTTATCTTAATTTAAGTTAGATTTATTTAAAAAACTTAAATTTTTCACCTCTCTAAATAAAATATCATATGTAACAAATAAAATATATTGTTCCTAATTACCAGATAGTTACGTAAAACTCAATTTAGTTATGCAAAACTAAATTAATTAATAGATGAATCTTTGAAAAAAAAAATCTTTTATCTTATCTCAAGAATTAGTAGAGCTTACAATGTCAGTTGGTTAAAAACAGTTTTAAGGACGGAGATTACAAATTCAAATTTTGCTCTCGTTGCATTATTTTGAATGTTTAATTCGAAGATTATTCTCCAATCTAAAGACATCTCTATCTATTCTCTAAGAGGAAGTGATATTTCTGCGTCAAAATATTCTTATTTTTTCTATATGTAACGTTAATATTATATCAATTTTTGACGTTATTTTAATTGCATATTATCGGATATTTTTACATCACAAATTATTTTTATTTCGATGTAATAATGTTTCGAAGTAATAATGTTTGTCAGTTAATATTTTAACCTTTCTAAACGTTGTTTTAATATTTAATTTATTATTTAATTTTCTTAAATGCTTTTGTGAGATTATAGATATTCTGGCTCTGCAGCCATTCATTCGCGTAAGTCTATTCGTGGATCTTACGAGCGATACGCAATTAAGGCGACACCCGTAGCTAAACGCCAAACCCATGTACCCCGTCCACGTTTGATCGAGACGAGTGGACGGCTTGTTAACCACCATCGCACGTTCACGCAAGTGCGCTACTCGAGGTCAAAGGTTCACTTCAGCCTCAGGCCGCAATTGCTCGCCTGTGGCCGGAAGTCCGCGAGAGGACTGTAAGAAGATCATCTCTCTCTCTCTCTCCCTCCCTCCCTCTCTCTCTCTCTCTCTCTCTCTCCCCCTCCCCTCTATTTCTCCCTTCTCGGTTCGACTTTTACGTTCGACGGAATTACGAGCTTTGACTCGGAAACTCTTCTCATTCTGCTCTTTTAATCCCGTCGATTTCTTCTCTTTTGCGAGCAAAAGACCTGATATGATGCTAATATTACTTGCGATGCAGAAATATTTCGTGGAAGAGGTTGATTTCACGTTGCAAATCGAAAAATATGTTTGAGACATTTTTAATCTATTCCTTTTTCTTTCTTTTGCATCTCTCTCGACTAAAATAAAGATATAAATCTAACAAATTCTAAGAGAGAAGGAGAGAGAGAGAGGGAGATACGAAAGAGAGAAATGAGTGTGCATTATAGTATTTTTAACATATTTTATATGTTGAGTATTATTAAATATTAAGATTTATTTTATAATATTGATTTAAATATTAGAAGAATATTTAGTAAAAAATCTTTCTATGTATTACTTAATTGAAAAACTTTGGTTAATTATACTTAAATGCAGAATTCAAACGAGTAGAACTAAACCAATAGATTTTTTTATCCTAGAAGGAGAAAATCAATAAAGTTACAGGAAGCGATGACTGAAAATGTATGTCATTGATTTATTCTAATGGACGAGTACGCGAGAAATTTAAGATAATTTTTCTAATTTCCGGAGAAAATAAAACGTCGAGATACGACTTCTTCGGAACTTGAAATCATCGTGACATATATACTCCGTAGTACGAAAATTTAAAGTCTCCTGCGTTACGCGAGGACGAAGAATAGGAAATTAGTTGAGCCGGTAAATTAGTTTTCTTGCGTATATAGGTCGTGCGTAAGTAAAGCTGGGAAAAAATGTATAATTAACGGATAATACAGTAAGCGCTCGTTTCTCGCTTCGTCTTGCTTCTCTATTCTCTTTAAAAATTATTGATGTATAAAAAGTCTTATTAAGTATGTTACAAGATAATCTGTAATAAAATAGTAAAATCTCAATATTGTTCATCAGGTTAATTTAAACAATATCGATTAATAATTTTAACTATAAATTAAATTTACTCTTTCCTTCTGAGACGTTCTAATTTTAATAATAGACGTACCATAAATAATGCAACCATAGATAATGAATATAGGAGTGAAAAATAGAATTAGATCATTAAAATTAATTACAAGTTAAATTTAGATTAACAAATTTTAATTAAATGCAACAATAATAAGTTTTAATAAATTTTGTTATTAATTATTTGTTATTAAATTTTCGTTATACAGGGCTAGTTAGTGGAGAAAAATATTGTAATAAAAATTAGAATAAAGTTTTCTTCTTTTGTTAGTATATTAACATTGTATGACAATATTTTTGTTCAGATATTACGTTCAAATATGTTTTATTACATATGCATGTATGTATGTGTGTGTGTGAGCCTATGCGGTTGTTGGTGTATAAATAATATATGTATATAAGACGGTAAGATATAATTCGCACAGTTAGAACGTACTTACCAGCAAAGTTAACTGCAAACATATTTTGACTTTGAATTTGAGTCCTCCTCAGTGCGAAGTCAAATATAAACTACAATGAAAGCGCAAGAGAGCATCAAATATAAGTATAACCTTCTTCCTCACGGTCATGGATTTCCTCGTTATACAGCTTAGATAAGAAAGAAATGTAAAGGGGAGGCAAAAGGAAGCTCACGTATTAAAATAAGATTGAAATAAATTGGATTCAAAAGTTCATTTCAATCTTATTCATCATTTTGTGATTCGTAAGTTTCCTTTTCTTCTCTTTTCTCCTTTCTCTTCATATCTATTTTTTTATCTAAGCTGTGTGACGGAAAAAGTCTGTGACCAGAAAAGGTGAGTATTTATATCCGATAATCCTTTGCGCTTTCGTTGTAGTTTGTGCTTGATTTCCTAATTGAAGAGAATTCAATTCGGAGTCACAACATTTTGAACATTTGCACAATTAACTTTGTTGATACATACATTCTAATTGTTTATAAATTATATATCTTATAAATATACTATTTACGCAACAACCACGGAATTGATGTAAATTTATACATTGTAATTAATTCTAAATTTCTAATTCTGTATTTTTCACTTCTATATCCATTATAATTACAATTTCTATTTTTAAAGTTAGGACATCTCAAAAAGAAGGAATAAAATAATAAACTCATATAAATCTTTTATTTGTATTTAATTTATTTTGAGAGCTACAAAGCTATTTTTATTTTTACTTTAATCATTTTTAAACGTGACAAAAAATTTACTGATTCTATTACAAGTATTGTAATCTACATTATAAAATTTTAATATTGAGGAGACCGGGGATAAAAGTAACATTTTGTCTTTGAAGTGTTATAATATTTAAAATATAATATTTACGTTTAAAAAATATGTATCTTTAGATGTATAATTTATTTAGCTACAAAATTTTCTTTGGTTTAATTTTTTTATGTAATTAAAAAAACAGTTATATTTGTTTAAAGACTATAAGGAATTTTGTTACAACCGTCCCAACCCCATGAACGATTGTAACAGTAGAGGGGGATAATACATAACGCAACTACATAAGTCATACTTTTTCTTACAGCTGCATGAATGGCTGGATAACTGATCCTTTATAACCTCTTTAAATGTTTGTTTGTATAAAGACATTTCTTTTATATAATTTTTCTCTTATCTGTCTTGCGTTTTTTTGTTAACAGCATTCTATGAAGAAAAATACGAATAACATTGAACAAAATAATACTAAAATAAAATCAAGTAAGTTCGGGGATAATAAAAAATTGTAACGTTACAACTGACCTCAGGCATCGATGTTATTATGGTTTCCTAATAGTATTTTATGGTTTAAAGTAAATTTTTTAAACAAATTAATGTGCAAACCATCAACGCAGATAATCATTAAAACATATTAAGATAAAAAATTATACATTTATTACAAAAAAAACATATTTTAGATTTTGTGCACGCAATAAAATTTACTTGATGCATGAAAAAAGTAATTTCTGCTCTTGCATTTGTGCACGTTCTGCGAGAACATATAATGAACGATTCAATGCCGATCTATCTACAAAATTTTATCATGCCGCATACACGTATCTATTATAGTTTAAGAAATATTAACGTTACTATTGTCCCCTTGTTTCTTTTGTCCTCTCCCCTACATTTCACAGGGAGGAGAAGGGAGTTAAATACACATATAATTAATTGTTGAACTTTATTGTAATAAATGCTATAATGTTATATTCTAGTTTTACAATAAAACTGGAGTTGTAAAAAGGTATGCAATTTACACTTATAATTTATATTGCAATATTTTCTCTGTATAAGTAAACGTTACCTGTATATGTTTACAAAATATTGAACGTTCTTTACAAATTTTTGAGCAAGAGGAATAAATTATTGTGTTCGAGTATGAACGCGATTTTGGCGATTGTTGGTGGTTTCTGTTGATGCAACAGCGGCTTGTCTGGGGCTATATTCAGTATTCAGTATTTCGCAAAAATATCTCTCTCGGAAGCCGGACATTCACCAGTCGACAAGTCGTAAATCGATCGGTGCGTATACACCATAAGCTCGAAAATTCTCCTGGCGTTTTTTGGGGCTTTCACTTGAAAAAAACGAAAAAGATGGGCGGATCTCTTGAACCGACAAACCTATGTACTCATTCTCATTCCGCATTTCGCCGCACGGTACAGCCTTTGCCAAAAATATTGGTCACCTATATTTTTTTCATTTATCAGGAATTTTTTAACCTGCATTATTATCTATTAATTACCGACATTATACATAAGTTTAAAGGGTTCTTGAAACGAAGGACGATTTACAGCAAATGCCATAAATCAATTTTTGAACTAAAATTTAGTTAAATCATGGTTAATAAACATATCTAATACTTTTGACCAAGACTGTATATTCAACCATTCCGATTCTACCAGAAAGGAAATGTCCAATATCATACAATCTATAAATAAATAAATAAAAATATGTTTACATATATATTATTTTTTTTAGAATACAAAGCATTTGTTATGTTAAACTTGCATGATATTAATTTTGATGACAGATTTATCAATTTGAAGTTATTGTATTTTCTTAGCTGAAATATTGAAGAATATTATCATTTATTGCAATTTTCTTGATTATATTTTGCAACTAGATATTTTTGCAAGATTATTAAAGGGAAAGTTATTTTAGTGGACAAATCTTTTTTTCAATTAATTGTAACTTGAAAACTATCAATCCTTCAATATTCTTGCTAAACAAAAATTGATTCTAAATTAACCAGAAAATCATTAATTAAAACCGCGAATTTTTAAGGATTGTTTATTATTAAAGTAGCAAAATTATTTTTTTCTAATATATAATAATACATATAATCACATGATGAATATAAACAGACATCAATATATCGGTAATTTTTGTGCATATTTTTATACTGTACATTTTTTACATAGTATTGATTATGTATTAAGGCACTTTTATTAAATGTCTTGCTCGTTAAATGGACAAAAACCGTAAAGAGCTTTCAACGACAAGTTATTTAATGAATATTTAACGACGTGAAGAGTCATCTGCACCGGTGAATTCTCGTCTGTCGTCTCCCCCAGTTAGAAATTCCATTGTTATAAAAATTTATAGGGTGGACTGACGCATCAGTTATCGCTCGTTCTCGAACGAATTTTTGGAAAAAAATATTCCACAACGTGCTGTGGTGTCAAAGGTTTGCGCACATTGTGGTTGCATTGTATGAGTATACGTGTGTATGTGTTATATGGATGTATTGTATGCATATCGTTGTTATGCATGCGTATCGTGGCCGAAATTTCGACTAAAATATCGAATCGATTTCGGAGTAAGTTAGGGTGAAAAACGACCGTGGTTACGTGATGATCACGCACTAGATTTTCGATATTAAAGCTGATATCACGAGATTTACACGTGCAAAAAATGCACATCTATTTTACTGTTATATTTAAATAAATTCTGAATGTATTTTAACCTTAACTCTCATTAATATAGACAAGAATTTAATATGTAAAATATTTATCTATTGTGATAAAACGTTCTAAAAATTGAATAAAAAAGAACTTAAATGTTTTGATGAAAATGAAAATTATTATATTTATTATGTATTCATTTTAATTATATACTAATCGGTGATGTAATAATTACCATTATCAAATATTATTACGAATAAATAATTTATAATGTACAATATGTTTGATTTAATTAAAAATTAAATATAATTTTCTCTCTCTCTCTCTCTCTCTCTCTTTCTCTTTTTCTCTGTCTCTTATTTTCTTCGTATTCCTATTTTCATTCTCATCAGTATTAACAATGGAATAAAAGGAAAAAATCATACTTAAAAGAAATAAATTATGCAATATAAAAAGTGCCAATACTAAATAAGATATTAATTCGTGTATGTATATGGTTTTATTGTTTAAAAAGTATCAAAGTATATTTACTGTTATATATGAATAAATTTTATATTTTAATCTCGGTCTCATTAATGTAAATAAGAATTTAATACATAAAACATTTTACTTATCGTAATAAGAAAGTTTTAAAAAATGAATAAAAATTACATACTTTAATTTTGAGTCATCTTTAGTAGAAAAGTTGAACCAATATGTTAAAAATTAAACCGTGCCATTAAAACAATATCGAATTCCAGAAAGAACGGTTGTAGAACTTGTGTAGTATGCATGGTTAAACACAGCAAAAGTACAGTATGATTAATAGCTTGTCCAATAATAAAATATAGTCAATTATGATAAAGAATGAATGTCAAGCAGCTGCGATGTAAAACGTTTAAAGTACGATGATCTTATGCTAGTGTGTAGTATCATAAGATCACCACACTTTGAATATTTCACATTTCAGCTGCTTGAGATTTTTTATCATAATTGACTATTTCATTATTGGACAAGCTATTAATCATAAAACTTTTTTTACTTTTTAACCATATGTACTCCACTCATAAGTTCTGCTTTGAAATCCAATACATAGTTTTAATGGTATGGCTTAATTTTAACATGTAAATCTAATTTTCTTATTGAAGATCAAAATTGGAGTCACAGTGTATACTTAATACTTTTTAGACAATGAAACGATGTACAGGTGGAAATATTCTTAATTGGCTTATATATCGACATTTTATGTATTTTATGATTTATTAACAGTCAAGATATAATCTTTTTGAAAGATTGATAATATCTTTTCCTATCAATGTAAATTAACGTAAATGTTCTCGAAAAGCACGTTACCGACTCTTTTCCGAGATAAAGCATCTCGTTCAACGGCTAGCGATAGATCACCACGTAACAATTAGTGTGGATGGTAATTACGCGAGAAGCTAATTACTAAAAGTCGAACCGTCCTATATCGGCGGCTTGTCAGCGAACCTCGCAGAATGAAACGCGAAAAGTTTCAACACTGTTCTCGTAATTCACTTTTTCTACCATTTTTCCATAGTTATCAGCTTTCGAGCTTTAAAGCAAATGGCGGAATGCGCGAGCGTTTTTCGTGTCTCCACTGAGGTGAACACTTCAAATTTAGTATAAAATGCGTCTGAATTTTGCAAGAACTTCTAATATTCTTCGTATATAACCAAAAATCCCTTTTATTTTAATATGATTAAATAAAATAATAATAAAAAGCAATGTTGATCAGTTAGGATTGAGGAAGTTAAGTAATAATGCATTAATTGATATCAGTATATCTTAATTGAAACTTAAGATTTCCAATTTTTAATTTTATTTTAAAATTTACTAGAGGATAGGTATATAATATATAATTATATACACAGAATGTACAAAAATTACCTATTAATCTATTATTAATAATAGATTTTTTAATTAATTTAGAGTCAACAATTAAGACAACAATTACAAACGATTAAAAAAAAACTTTGCAAAAATTTAATTTGTCCAAAAATCTCGAATTATTAAAGAAATGGACAATAAACATCTTTTTTTTTTAAATGAAGTAAGAATGTTGATTAAAATAAATGTTGTTTTTGTTGTATTCTTATTTGTTTATTTTTGACTAACTATAAATTTTTGTAGATTATCAACATAACAATTATGTATTTAAATTGGCATATTTGGCCATCGAGATTTGCAATTACTTCCTAATTTATTGTATCAGTTCAGTGAATCATAAAATTTGGTTCACCCGTTGATTAAAATATTATGTTTTAATTCTCGCTGAGCAGAATCGCATAATTTCGTTTATTACCATCAATCGAAATTCTATTTTCCATTAATGAAATTGTATTGCAACATTACGAGTTATCGCAACTCGAAACAAAACAAATCTTATTATGCGTTCCCATATATATTATTGGGTGATTACGGTGCTAATTATGATCATGCGTATTTCATAATTCGAATCTCATATCAAAACAGATTTAATCGAAATTCATGGTGATCCAATTGCAAAAAAGAAAACGATACATATGTAACAAAAATAAATATAGCAAGTTTTTAGATAAAAGCATAAAAATTGGAGCACATTTATTATATCAACTACAATTATGAAAATCAATTACGTGCTACTACCTCTAAAAGCACATTATTTTTTTTCATGCAGGTAAGTAAATCATGAATTATATCACATATTCCAATAACTATAAGTAATTATTACATTAATTAAAAATATTTAAATTATTTAAAATACTATTATAATGCATTTTACATTAGCTATATTTATTTTTGTTACAATATAAATACATTTCAAAAGTATTATGTGCGTTAATATTACATATAATACATTATTATATCATTGTAATGATATTTTAATATATAAGCATGTAACAGTATATTATTTAAATGTCGTTAACTTTTTGATAATTATCAAGTTCAGGTTATTGTGAATTACTGATTTAACGTATGATAATCTACTGTATATTATAAAACGTTAAAAAGTGAAATACAAAAAATTACAACGTTTTAATGCAACACAGTATTTTCAATTTTTGCAGAACATTTTAAATTCACACATCCACAAAAAACGAAGAATTTAAAAGTATCGGCTGCGCAAGAACTTGGTTTCATAACCAAGTAGATATATGTTCCCCTTTGAAGTAACAAATTACTTTATAAAGTATTTAGCGCGAAAAAGTTTCTCAGAACTCCGTTATGGCAAAAAAAGAATACGGAAGAGGGAATATAGAAAAAAATCATGATAAAAAAATCTGTTTTTATTTTTTTCTACTAAGTTTGTTGAACTTTTATCTGGAGAAAATATGCAGTATTTTGAGTAAATTTTGATAATTGGTCTATTAAGCAAATAATTTAACAGAAAATTTTTTTAAATAATAAAATTACCGTGTAGCTATTATTTATATATGATTAATTCAGCGAGTACAACAGTTGCCTAATTGTTGAGAAGTCATTGACTACAGTTGATGTATACCATTTAACTTTTCGACGCACTTTATACTGTTTTGTCACGAATTTACTATACTGCGAGTATTATGAAAAATATCACATAAAATGAATACATTATAACAAAGTTCTTTTTAAATCGAAACGCTAGACATTGAGGAATTTAATTTTTATATAACAATAACAAGCAAATATATATATATATACATATATCTTTATTAATAAAAGCATTATTACATTATAAAAAATATGTATACAAAGCAAACTAAATCTCCGGTATATCATACTAAGAGTGATACCGAAAGTTTAAGCTATCAGAATAGATCCGTTTTTTTGAAAAATTGAGTTCTAATTGTTCATCGAACATGAACTGTTACGTGGGTTCAAAAGATAAATTATATGCAACGCATAAACTTTTATCATTAATTTCCATGATATATGAAAATACCGCCGAATATCGACGATGACGAACGTGACCGTGTTTTTAACACAGTCGTTGGAATTGTCGGGCTTTGCGGCGCGTTAATTACGCGGACATGGCCACGCGTTGTAGCGAGAATTCCGTTTAATATGTTGTTTAACCTCGGCCGTGTTACCGGCTCGGTTCGGACGCGTTCCTTTTTTTTTTTTACAATATTATCCAAGGCAACACGCTGTCTCTAAAGCACATGTATCATCACCACAATATTCAGATCTTTCGAAGGCTATATAGAGAAAATACCGATATACCTATTTTATTTTCCATCTCATGTAAACCATTATCCGGCTTTAGAAATAAGAAGTACATTGTGGAAGAAAGGGGTGGGTAGTTGGGGAAACTCTGCATCTTTACACTGTGAACCCGCCGCCGGTATCCTTATATAAATCGCGCGAGAACGCGCGGTTTCCTTTCACGCGGATAAAAAAAACCGCAAGAGAGAATCTCGCCCTTTCCCGCGCAGATTCGTGCGGTGTAGGAGGGTGGAGGAAGAGATTCACGGTTCGATGGGCCGAATCATCCACTTTGCGAGTAGCGAACTCTTGGAGGACGCCGGTAATGTTTGAACAGAGTCCGCGAGCTGACGAGCGGAAGTTCGATGCGCCGTCAGCGCGCTCGCGACCCCCGTCTAAAATAAAAACTCGCTTCTTCCCCGTCCTCGCATTCGCCTGCATCCCTTCAGCTGCCGACAACTTGAACAAATTATCTGCCCCCGTGCGCTCGCGGCGAAGAGGAATTTTCAAGCGGAATAAGAATCGAGAACTCGTGAGAGCGATATCATCGTCTGATTTGCGATTCCGCAAATGTAATTGTTCGATGGATTCTTCGTGCTTTTCCGCGGAAATATTCCGGGAAAAGTTGAGGCTGCCGAGTATGTCGTCGCCGTGAAGAAATGACGGGATATTATGGCCGACATCAATTTTCTCAGGTCCTTTGAGTGACGGAATATTGCGAACTTCGGAGATAAACTTTGAGCGGGATGATGTAAATTTAACGACTAAAATTAAGTACGAGGATGAAATTATTGAGACACGATAAAGCTATTATGGTACAGATTTAATTTTAAAAACACGATTTTAAACGAAAAATATATTATAGATAAACTAAAATTTGAAACTAAAATACGAAAATACGAAACTAAAGTTTATATTTATGATTAAAGCAATTCGAAGGGATATTATATTAACACTTTTATAACTCTGTAGAACTTGTTATAGAGCATTCGAGATTATTTGGCAAATTTGTTGTAAATATTTAATAAGAACGTTACTTTAAGATCAGTTACATTTATTTTTGTAGGTTCGAAATCAATTTTATCGATTAATTCGAAACGCAAAGTGTTTCTTCGTTTCTGGAAAGTAGCTCCACTCTTCCTTTATTTCCTTGCCAAAGTGAATGGAAACGGTTCCGCCTTCGCAATCTTTTCGATGATAACGTCTCATGCCTTTGATCTAGGTGCCGGATCTTCGCTGTTTTCTTTACTTCTTCACTTCCTATCTTTACTTTCGAGGTTTCGAGACGCATCAACCGGCACTCGAAATATTAAGGAATTCCTGAATACGAAACTGCGCTATCGACGTGCATTTTATTTAAAGAGGAGAGAGAACATCTTTCAAACATTCACGTTCAAATGTAGAGTGATCTAAAAGTACTACGTCTGATAATGTTAAGAAAAAAAATTAAAAGATTGTAGACAATTTTAGAGATGATAGAATGAAATACACAGAAAAAGTTCCCGAAATGAATGCTTGCCCACACACACACAGGTAGCATAACTGATCCATTTAAATTTAAAAAGTATTCACTTTCTCTTAAGTTCTTTATGAATTAACGTAATCTGTGTTCGAAACTAAACTTAAAAAGAAATAAAGTACACGCAAATATATTTATTTATTTATACACATATTTTTGTATATATGTTACTTTTAATAAAAATGATAATAAAAATCAAATTATGATTTATTCTTACACAAAATGATTAAGAAATAGAAAAATACTAGAAAAAGAATAATTTTTGAATCTGAAAAAGATTTCACGATTGGTGATATAAAAGTGAAAATTTGTTTAGATTCCCTCAGGGGAATATTTTCAGAAATAGAACAAAACAGAAATTTATTTAATAAAAGTCGAAAATAAAATAGAATTCGTTTTGAACTCTCTGTGCTATCTGGATACATTTAATGCTAAATTGCTAGTTCTTATATAAGAAATCTACAAAAGAAATATGAAGCGTGTAATATAATCGGAAATTTGTTTCTGGGAGTTAACAATTCTCTCTCGTCTTCCTCTCTCGCTTCTGATGTTCGATATATAGCGCAGCCATAAGGGCTATACGGAATGTCGTGTAGTCTCCGCTCGGTGTAAATTACGGCCAGCCTGTAACCGGCAAACTCGATGTAATTTCCCGACGGTGACGATTAGACGCGCGAAACATAGAGTGCAAATTCTCCCAGAAGGGGTAGCAACGTGACAAATCCCAAATATTTAGTGGAATATGTGCGACACGAGGACTCGACGCGAATACGAAAATGCTCGAAAAACGGATAAATTAATATATAATATGTCTCTCTCCTCGATCAATTTCATGCTAGAGTGACATTTTATTAGTGAATATAAGGGGATATAATTTTATTATTGAAAATGTACATATAGTTACATTTTTAATAAGATAATATATTAATGTATGAAACAGTAGAGCAAGAAAATTGAAAATCCCAGAAAATCCCAGAAAATTGATGTCGATATGTGTGATTAATAATTAATTGCCCACGTACTGCTCAACTTATCTCAAGTTTAATTTACCGGTGGATTAATGGCCGAATTAATTACGGAATAGAGGGAAACGCTGTTTTTTCATTCTCGTCCTTCGTTTCCGTACAGATTGGATGCAGTTAACTGATCGGGGCAGCGAGCAGAACGAAATTTCCAGGATATTGAACTACGCGAAGGAAAGTGAAGCTTAACGGTGAGTACAAGAACGTTTGTTTTAAAGTCAAAGCATGAAATAAAAGGAAATACTATTTAGAATGAATTAACAGACGTAGAAGAAAAGAATTTAAAAGAATTAAAAAAGAAAGTGTACGGCTTTTAATATTTTTTTTTTAGAAGATATTTAAATTATATTATTATTTACGTATTTATATTACTATATTAGTATTTTACACTATTTAATTGTATAAATTTATGTATACTATCTATGTATATGTATTTTGTTTTGCTTTTAAAATTTAAACACCTTTAAAAAATAATTATCTTTAACTTATAAATAATAAAAATAAGTAAAGTAAAATAAATTAATTTTGAAGATTAGAACATTAAAAAATGAAATATATTGTTAATAATAAATTATTTTCTTGCACGTATATCTTTCAATGTATTTTGAATAATATTTTATTTTTATAACAGTGATATTTTTACTTCATATTTATATCAATTTTATATAAAATTTTATGTAAAATTACATTGGTTATTACACAGATTGTCATTGTTATATAGAACGGTTATATAATAGAATATTTAAATAAATCGTTACACAAGTACTTTTAAATTTAATCTTTTGACGATTTTTAGTTTTTATAAAATTTCCAAGAAACAAAAACGCGGACACACACGCAAATATAAAATAACTTTCAAAATTAAATTAAATCAAGTTCGCATTTTCCCGTATGATTCGGTTACCGTGCCAAATATATAGACTTCCGTGGGAAATTCCTTCTTGTTCCAGCTAATTGAATCCGAACAAAGATCTATAATTAAAGAGAGAAGAACCGATGGAATTTAATCATCAGTTATAACTGTAATATAAGGATGATGTAAAGATTTTTAAATCATAATTATTTTTATTTTTTTGATCTAATTAACACGAAAATTATTAAACTTTTTTTATTTAAAAACTATTTTCTTTATTTTCAAGATATTAAATGTTATATGTAAAGCTGCTTAGTGTAATTCTAATTAATATTTTAATAGCATTTAATAATAACAATAAATAGTAACTTTTAAAACAAAGGAAAAAGTAATGGAGAAATAGACCGTTAATACCAAAAAAGTTAAGATTTACGGAGATTTTATATATATACTCACTTGCATGTGCGCAAGCGATACATATTTTACGATACTTAACGTTGTGCCCGCATGCGGATGTCGGATAGTCTTGGTTTTGTTTACACACGACGTCTTAAGGCGAGAGATTGGAAGGAGCTGTTTGCTTAACTAACACAACTTCCGTATGATAAGTCAGTAACTATACTTGAACGTATAAACAGCTCGCTGAGTAAAATAATTCCATCGGCATATACTCAGTACACACTATTGATATGCTTTCTTTTCAAATTCGAAATATTCAATTAATCTGTTCCATATCGTATATTATATACAATCTACTATTATATAATAGAATGGATGTATCGGATGGAAACATTAAATAAATCAGTTCGAATAAATCTTCAACTAAATTAAAACTGTTTTAAAAAGTGTCTGATCATATGAGACGAAAAATTAATCTCAGAGAAATAAAGTTTTCAATTTTAATAACATTTAGTAATGTATTTTTGCATAGATTCATTGCATAATTCCTTTTCTTTCTACATAATTTAATTCTCGCAATTATTTTTTACATATGAAAATGTCAAATAATAATTGTAAAACAAATATTTAACATGACATATTTTGCATAATATACAATGCATTTTATTTTATTTTTATATATTTTATCGTAAAAAATGTTTCGTAAAACTATATTTTATTATATCGTAAAATATTCACTGTGTGACGATTCTAATATTTTTATATATGGAATGACATGATCAATTTTTCGATTTATGTTAGATAGTTTTTATTCCGATAATACTCAAATGATTAGTCTTCTAAATCTTAAAACCTTTTTTCACGAATATATAATGAAATGGAATATTTTCTTCTCTTATATTAGACAATTTTTAAATTTATGCATGCTGTACTGCATATCTATTTTATTTAATTGTCCACCGAGACATCGTCGACAGACATCCTTCGATATTCTTTGATGTTGCATTACCGGACAGGATTTAATCAGTCGCAAGTAATTTGGCAAAAGCGCAGAGCAAAAGGTGTCACCGCGAGCAGCGGTTTCGGCGGAAATGAAAGGCTCCCGTGCACTCTCGGTGTATATTGCAATCGCGGCGCTTTGTCGTTGCATGTGTCGCGGACATGGGAATGAAGTGGATCAGCCAAAGGTAGTCGATTTAAGAGTCGTCATTAACGCCTGAAGCGTATTACGAGTGTGTTGTTGACAGCGCAAAACTACAATCTCTTACGATCATTTACATGATTCTACACACACACACACACAACAATATAAACGACATTATATTAATTACTTGATTTTAAGCGAATGGCTTAAAATTAAAACGATATAATATTATTATCGAAAAATATTATTCTTGAAAATAAAATGTTCCTTCATAAGCAGGACATTTTAACACATAATTTATAAGTCTTTAACCTTTTGACTCTCATGCTAACTTTCTAGACTTGTAGTTTGCAAGTGGAGCGAGCGGTTGACCTCAAAACATTTTCTGCATAATAGCGTTTATAATGTTAAAATCATATTAAAATATAATAAATAAATATATTAACAGTTAATAATACAATGTCATTTACTTTTATTTTGTAACGATTTAGAACCTCTTTAAAATTAATCGAAATAACAAAATAAATATCATAGATTTGATACTCTATACTCTAGTTGTTGTCTAACTTGTTATTTTTGTACAATAACACAATTCCGTAAATAATTTAAATGTTATTAAATTAATATTAATTTTTTAAATTGTGAATAAAAATCAACTTTTTAAGGCAGTAATAATATAATATTCCCAAGAATGTGTGTGTGGGGGGATCACCCCAAGTAAATAAAATATATCTTTTTGAAAATTGTATATATTATGTATTTATTTGTCACAACAAAAACTTATAATTTAAAAATCAATTAGGAAAATGCACAAAATTATCAAAATCTTATGGCATAATTATTCAGAAAAATCATTTTTTCCAAACGACTCGCTCCGCATAACAGTCAAAAGTTATAATGTGATTTTGTGAATGATTTAGTTTGTTAAATAATATCTCTTTTTTTTTGAAAATAGCTTTTGGAAAATGTTAAAGCATTTCTAAAGATTTCATAAATAAACTGTGGTAACTTAGATTCGTTCCTTTTAGATATATCTCTAGAAATTATGTCTAGCAAATGTTAAGATGTTTATGCCATCTGCTGCGCACGAGGAAAAGAGAAGTATTATTTCTCCCCTTGGTGCGCTCTCACCACTCTTCACATTTGTGTGATTACGTGACCATGCGCAGAGTGAGAATGTGAATGAAATATGTCACGCGGTCACGCAAAATGTGAACAAGTAGGTGAGCAGTGTAGAAAGAAAAATGGTAAATGATAGGGAAACAAGAGGGTAAAGAATATGGCGTTTCGTAGGTGCTGAGAATAATTCGAATGCACTAATAAATTGTTGGTCAAGTTTTTGAACGTGTAACAGTTTCGCCGTGGGTATGTTGGAGGGTGTTGCAACGGCTGGTGCCGTTGTAACGCCGTAATGGCCGCTTTAAATAGTTTAATGAATATGGAAGACAAGGTGCATCGCAGAGTTCCATTCCTAAAGTTACTCGGGCAGCAATAATATTCTCGCGATGCACGAAACACATTGTTCCCTTACCTCTAACGCGATTTATGGCACGAAATAATGTATTGCATGATTAGTAAACTGAACCATACATTATGTAAATAAGTAGGGTGCCTAAAATCATTGAATATTTTCTTTATTTGCAAATTTTTTAACCTATTTAAAGTTATCCTTTTTCGACAAACTAAGCTTTAGGAGAGAAAATAAATGATAGGATTATATTCTTTAGTTCTTCTGAGAAAGGGATTTTATTTTAATGGGATTTTAGAACGTTTAAATAACGTTTTTATATAATTAATTGCGTTACTTTGAATGCTTGTGTGTTCATTATGTTGTTCATTAATTATATTTATTATTTTATTTCTTGACAATACGTATTTAATTGAAGTAAAATATTATATTTTTTTATTAGCAATTATTACCCTTTATGATAATAGATTTAAATACAGCATAATTATTTCAGCTCACTATATATGATACACGGCGATACCGTGTTGTTTTACGCTCCCGTTATACGAGGAAAGTACTGAACCAGTGCTCGAATATTAATAGTTCGCCGGTAGATAATAGCAGAAAAATGATAGTCGACTATTAACTTTCAGTGCACTCGCGTGCAGCCACTAATGATCATGACAGTGGTTACAATAGAGACGAGGAATAAAGATCGACTTCGACGATCGTTCAACGTCACTCGCACTTTGCAAATAATTGTCCGTCATTTAATTTGCATAGTATCGCGCTGGTAACAGTTTTCTCTAACGCACTGCTTCGTTGTGCATGAAAAATTAGTTTGTTATTTAAAAAAAATGTGTACACTTTAAAAAGTTGGTAATATTTCTTACCAAGAAGAAAACATTCATTTTGTAGTCCTACATTAATTTAACCAGTCCAATACCTGGTCCTCATTGTTTCGAAATCAGGCAGCGGCAGCAAACCGTTTGTTGTACAGTTTACACAAGGGGGTAAGGTAAGATCTATGCGCGACGAATCGATTTCCCGAGGATAAACGCCCGGGCGGGCAAATAATCGGGCGCGTTCGAGGTGTCGTTATAAGGGGACAGCCAGATGTTATCGCTCGGCGAGATGGTGGTCCGGGACGCTAGGACAATAGATACCCAGCCCGGTCGGGATTCGGCCGTTTGGATGCACTCCAGATTGTAAGCTAGAACAACAAGCAAAATCCCGTCTACGTCGTTGATTCGCAAGAACAGACCAACCCGCAGCGAGTCTTGTTATCAACGCTGACAAAATATATTTGCGAGTAACGCAAATAACAATTTCAAATATACAAGTGTATATGCATAAGCTTATTTCAAGAAATTTCCTTTCGTTGCATATGCGCGCGCGACGTCATATTCTAAAAGTACTACTTTTACAAAATTCATGTAAACATTTTGTGTGACAATCAAGTTAGATATCATGATGCGTATACCTACAAAGTGTATTCGAAATATCGTGAAATATTTGAGATTTTTCAAATAACAGGAAAATTACATTAGGAACGTAAAAATCGTTGAGAAATTTGTAGAAGATTGCTCTGTAACTTTGAAAATGCAAATACGACTTTATAGAAAGAAAAATGGATAAATAAAACGAGAAAAGTGCGTGAATGTACATAATTTAACATTTAAGATAAGGAATTCAGAAAGCACATTTTCTTAACATATCAAGAATACAGCAATAATTTTTTAGTTATAAATGATGTAGAAAGAAAACTTATTGGAAAGAGTATATTGTGTGTGTGTAAACTAAAGAAAATCGAACAGAATACAAAGCTACACCTTTCAATAAATTTGAAATAAAAATTTTTAATAAATTTATTTTAATATAATTTTTGTAATTATATAAATATAGAAAATTAAGATAAATGATGACTTGTTTTCGCTAAGAAAAAAAAAGATTTCAAATTGATTAAAAAATATATCGTTACAAAGTAATAAGTGATCAAATATGCAGAATTATTTATTTATTTTAATTTTTTGAAAATACTATATATTTATTTATTTTAATTTTTTGAAAATACTATTTGAAAATCCTTGATGTAAAATGTTGTTTTATGCACAACTATCTCTAACAGTAACCTATTATGGAAAATAATTCCCTGAGAAGTGAGAAATTTGTTCATACTCCAAGAAACTATCCGCGTTATTTCGTCATGAGATTAATTATCGACGTCGCATAAATATCCGATGGAATCGATCGACGCATTTGCGAAAAGCCATCGCACTCTACCTACCCCTTGGTTGAAATATTTGCCGATGCATACCGAGCATGATTTAAAAGGGCAATTTCGCGATAGTAACCGCAATTAATAACGGCGCCGGTCGTTATATACTTCTTCCGGCGCGCGGCGATCGATTGACAATGGATTATTATCGATCGATATCTTTGACCCATTGTTGTAGCTACTGGTTATTTCGTCGAGGAGTTCGTCCCGATTGATCAGCAGAATCGGATTGGATATACGTTGTTCCGGTGATTGCACCAGGGATGCAAATTGTAGCATCGTAGTCATTGCCGTTGTGTCGCGCGAATTCGATTATGAAAGCAAACGCGCTACGTTCGATGGATGCTGTTGTTGCGTATAAATTTTGCAATTCATCGGCATACTTCGCAAATAGACACGAAAATATTTGCATAATTTGTAAAAAATCATTAAGAAATTTGCAGCATTTATAGAAAAATCATTCGATTGCAGTATTTTGAAAATTTTCCGAATAGAAATCCATCTAATTTTTACCTAATTAGAGAAATTTATTTGTTTTTAATTGAAAAATTAGAGCTAATCATTTAATTGTTTGTATAAAAGGAATTATTTAAAAATCTATTCCACAGTATAGATCTTCATCATGTAACTGTCAGACGAGAGAATTTTCATAAATGTCAATTGTGAATCTCCTTACAGTTCTGATGTGCATTATTCAATATTTTAAACTGTTAACGCTGAAAATGGTCCAAAACTAAGGACTGAAATGTTTGTGTGGAAAAAATTAAGTAAAAACAGAGAATATAAATTAAAGATTATACGCTAAAGAACAATCATGATATATTAACTATTATTACCCCATTTCAAAATTTTAGATAATTTTTTAATTTAAAAACATATACATATTAATTTTATATTTAAAGTTTGTGAAAAATTTAGTAAAAGAAAGTCGCAGTTAAATATAGAAAGAAAGCCTGTATGAGCCAACGGAGTTAACGATGTGTGAATTATTGTGTATATTTATTATACATGTATGTATATTTACTAAGAATTATATACAAAAGTTTAAGTACACACAAAATCATATATGTTTCACAAACAAGTTTGAGTCTTCTTCGGTGTTTATTGATAATATGTAATCAAGTTTAGTGTAGAATCTTTAATCCGTTGCAATTGCAAATATCAATCAAGTGTTTAAAGTAATTAAAGTCGTCGTATTAAAATAATTGAAGTTCTCTTATAAAATCCACAATATTATTGATAAATATAACACAATAATTCCCGCATCGTTAACTCAGCGTTGGCTCATACAGACTTTCCTTTTACTTTTTACTTTATAATTCTCAGAACTTTATTTGTTATTAAAGTAAAAAAAATTACATTAATTAATCAAGATATATAAAGGAATGTTATTTTATTTTAAAAATACAACTTTAAAATCTTTCGAAGCGACTAACATGAATAGTTCTGTAGTTTTGCAAGACTAGTACAAAGTAGGAAAACTATGAGAAAACGACAAAACACGTAAAAAAGAGGAATAGGAGCCATATTCAGGACTATCCTACCAGTACGCCCGCGAATTCTCTCTTTTTCTCTTTTTTTTCCTTCTTCTTTCTGTGGTCGAAACGGTAATTTTGTATGGAGGAACGTCAAGAATTTTAGCTCGGTGGGTCGGGAACTGAATCTCCTCCAACTTTACGTCCAGCATGGCAAGGAAAAGCTCGCTCCGCTAACAAAGCAAACTTTTCTCAAGAGCGGCGAAGAAAATGCCACGGCGTGCATTTCGTATGCGAATTCTGTCGGCTTGAAGGATGCGTCACGAGAGTGCATTCTCGAGTCTTTGCTATTTTTTGATCGGGGTCGTATGAGTAACAAGTCAGCTGGAACGCGTCGATTATATGAGATGAGCAGACACATATGCGGTGCGGAATTCATTAATAAGAAACGTGACGTAGCGATCCAGAATTGGCGGACGCTGACGTGAGCATATATTATTGAATCATTGTAGAAAATATTAAATGTTAAATTTAAATATTGCTATAAATAACATACTAGAATTATCTTTGCTAAAGCTAAATTATGTTTTAATAATCAGAACATAATTTTCTTAAATTTGTGGAATTATCATAATAATGTTACAAGAATTATAAAAATCTGAAAATTTTTATAATTTTTATTATCGTAAAGCTGCACGATTTCTTCATTAATTAAATGGTGACTCTACGTGTGAATCTATGTAACGACGATCTGCGCACGTTTGCTCTCGAAATTCATTGTTGCGGAAGTGAATCCACACGGAAAGTCAACGCAAAGGAGAGATGTCGGTCTCGTGTCACAGGCCATCTACCTGTCGTTCACACATGAGAACCGGCGTATCGTTGACACCTGTTCGAGCGGATAAATCACACGTACGTCGTTGGTGGCGTAACACGCGCCCGGTTATGTCTGGCGTCTCTTTTACAAGTTGAGAGTGAGGTCGAGGGTGAGAGACGGTTTTGAATGGAGCCGCCACAAGCACGGCGATACCCACCTGTTTCATCGGTCGGCGAACTTCGCGAACTCCACTCGTACAACTCGTATTCCCGCGTAATAAATGTAATAAATAAGCATCGTGTTTCAAGATGTCCCTACTGCGCGTCGCTCAATTTCTGTAATTTGTTGCAAAAATATGTTATACAGGTCAAAAGTAAATGAACTGAGTATCCTTTCATTCGTAATCCTTTTTATATTTGATTTTTTTACTCTTTTTTTTTACATTGAGGTTAAAGTAATTTAATATATATTGAAAATTAAATATTGTAATACAATCAAAAAGGAGATAATTTTTTATGCTACAGTTAAAATTAAAGAAGATATAATTAAAGATATAGGTAATTAAAAATAACTTGAAAAAATAGAAAACTGATAATGTATTTATGTTATTTTAAATAATATATTGTTGATCGTTTCAGTGTACGATTATAACGTTGAACTGAAATAACTATTTATAAAAAAAATTATTTTATTTAGAAAAAGTAAAATATTTCAAAATATTTTAACTTATCATAAAAATCATGTGTATAAAACATCAAACAGTTTTATTTTTTTTAACTAAATTTTGTAGTTTTATAGATATTTAAATAACTATTGACGAGACCAACTCGCTGGTATATGGCATAAACTGTAAAAAGTTGCTAAAAAGATTATATTATTAATTTTCCATTTTTAAAGTTAGTTTTATAAAAATCTCGTATAAATGTGTTTATTCTACATTTTCGAGTTTTGTGCCTGGAACTCACTTCTTTTCGATTGTACTACAATTTTCATAGACTATATATTTGTTTATATATTATACATGTGTACATATACATATATGTATTATATTCGTAGTGGCAACCAATTTTAAACTATTGTCTTTATTGCTCGAGAATTCATTTTTATACAACAATATAAAGGTTTAATAAATATCTTTAAATTGGCATTATTCTTGCCTTCAATGTTGGAACTTTGGAAGATAAGTTAATATTCTTCTTAAACGATGTAGAAAGAGCTAAAATATTTATTTTAATTTTTCTGACATTAAACGGTACGTATATTCAGATTTCTACATTGTTTCAGAGTGTTTGGTTTTCAGGGTATCTATAGCTCAGAGAAAATATTTAACTTTCGGTGAATCCGACGAATTTGTATTCCGCGTATAAATCCGTCCAACGAAGCGTAAAATTCGCGTCCGATTTTGGAGTTATGCTACGAGTCGCGCACCCTACGCGTAATCTAATATTTATACAATTAAGCCGATGGCGGTGGGCGCATGCCAGGGTGAAGGGACGACTAACGAAACCTCGTTAGGCCGATCGGAGCGTGAAACCGTCGGCGGCGGTTTCAACCCTTCAAAATGGCCCTTTCCCTGAAAGATGGCCGAGCATAGCTAATTTTTACGAAAATTACACGAGAGGCAATCTGCCATGCTATAGGCACGTCAAGACGCCATTTTGTGTCAGGACCGCCTCCGTGACATCATCTATACTTCTCTATGTTGACTTTGGTCTCGCTTTGCGATAACGCTCGCACGTTTAGAAAAAGCTTCGCATAATATAAATCAGTAAATTATAATTGTCTTTAAGAGCCAACACAGGATATCCAAATAATTTATTCTATAAACATTAACAATATTAAGAATCTTTATTTTAGGCCGCATATGTGAGGAACACAATTCAATACTAGAAATTTAAAATGCCTATTACGGTCGAAGCTGAATCTTCATTGCTTTAAATAATTCAATCTTGAATTACTCTCTCTAATATACACTATATATGTACTTGCATATACATCATATTGTAATCTTTTCACAAACTGCGCGCCGAATTGTTTTTCCGGACTATAAACGCAATTAAACCTACTCTAGTAATCGTGAATTAAATTGACAAGCAATTTAATAATTTAATCATCAAGAGTAGTTTTAATTACGTTTATAATACGAAAAAAACAATTCGGCGCGCAGTTTGAAAAGACTACGATATGGTATATATGCAAGTACATATATAGTGTATATTAGTAATTCAAGATTGAATTATTTAAAGCAATGAAAATCCAGCTTCAACCGTAATAGGCATTTTAAATTTCTAGTATTAATTATAAATATTAATATAAAAATATATGTTTTGATCACTGATTCGGATCCTCTTCAGTGCATAATTAAGCGAATACGCAAATTAATATCGATAATATATGAACATAGGCAATTTTTTAAATTAGTCTTTCAAAATTGAAATTGAATTATTCAAGTTGAAATTATTTTAGTAGCGAACGTTGAATGTCAGTGTGTTGTTAATGCTTCATATTCATTTTCATCAATGCATTAAATTGCCGAATTTACTAAATATTGAATATTACATTATTAATTATAAATTAAAGAGAATTTTGTCACAATCAACTTACATGAAAGTGTTATGTATAATATATTAAACGTGTTGACAGCTCACGCGGATCTAATGAGAGTCGTCACGCAAAACATCAATCAATACATACAAAGACGGATGGAGAAAAGAGAGAGTATCTTCGGATAGTAATAAATAAATATAAGCTAAATATGTAAGAAGCAAGAATGATACATATATATATATATATCTATTTTATACTGTATACATATATATCTTTTTTGCTTCTTATATATTTAGCTCATATTTATTTATTAACAATCTCAGGAAAATTATTTATATATATATATATATATCTTTCTTGCTTCTTGAAACAGTCTAATGGATTTTGCAAGTACGAATTTCTCGATTAAGTTCTCCACTTTAGTGACATAATTTGCACGTGAAAGAGTGTCATATTTTATAGAAATTCAATTTATTTTAACTTAAAATTATTTCTTCTAAAATCGTATACTTACTTCAATTACTTTGTGACTCCTGCTTGTCGACGTTTATAGTTTCTCTCGCTTAGAGCTGACTTAATAATTTGTCGGGGCATCTCGACTGAAGAAAGGGCACCAGAGTTGGCTACTGGTTTGGGGTTGCGTATCTTTTGCAAAGATCTCGTCCCCAAGAGCATGCGGGCCACTTTGTTTCGGCAATGAGAACATCAAAGGACCCTACCATCGTTTCTCTCCCCTCTCTCTCTCTCTCTCTCTCTCTCTCTCTCTCTCTCTCGCGTGCGTGCGCAAAAGGGAGAAAGGAGAGGGAGAAAGAGGCATAAAGTAAAGAGAGTTCATATAATTTGCTTTTCACTTCGACGGATTTCAATACTATCGGAAATCTAGGAATCCATCCATCCCTCCTTCCATACCCTTTTCGCTTCCTCTCGCTCGGCAGTAATCGTGCACGTCTCTTCTACAAAGGCACGAAATTAGTTTCGGACGAGATTCGATTTTCTCCGACGGCTGGCATACGGGATCGAAAAGAGGCCGTTTAGCAGGATACACGATGTGACATCTGCGAAAAGCGAAAGCGACGAAGAGATGTACCACCGGAATGATCAGAATTGACACATATATATAAGGAAAAAAAAATCGATTTTTATTCTATAAGGAAGTGGTTTATGTTAATTTAGTGCAAATTTACAGGCAGTATGTGTATAAATCATGCCGATATCAACAGACACTGATGATGAAAAAGATATCTAAAGGTGATTAAGAACCGTTTAAATAAAGCTCCTTTGTTTTAAAAAACACAGTTAAATATTATTGTTAGGAATGAAATAAAATGGTTTGAATTATTTCCATATTATTACAATATTTTATTCGAGCTATACAACATTTAATTTTAATAATACTTTTACATTTCGCGATAAACACAGGTTTAGATTTTTTTAGATTTTTATTTTGTATTTACATGATGTGTAGAGTAAAAACAGGGATTATGGAATAGCTTTTTTTAAATTAACATTGCTCCGATATAAATGCATATGAAGACTTTAAATTTTTACACAGAACTCTTGAGAAATATGTTAGGTACAACATCCAATAAATGAAAGTCGCCAAAATTTAAGTCCAACGTCAATATTAACAAAAAAGTCAAAAGTGAG
>NW_017295839.1:2138837-2152696 GCF_001594075.2 Trachymyrmex cornetzi
TCTAAAAAATGGGATGTAATATGGAATATCGATGAAATTTTGACCATAGTAATAAATAACACAATAAATGAAGTCTAAATTTGTTTATTTATATAAACTGATCAAGAAAAATAGAAAATAGTTCAATTTTTATATATATATATATGTATATATATTGTACAATAACACAGAAAATATAATAGCATCATTACGAACGTTATTACGCATAGACAATAAAGAATAAAATTAAATCTTGAATCATTAAATTATATGACGTACAATAAATATTAGCATCTAAAATAAACATTATTTACAAGAATCTATTCCATATTCTCAACCCTCGATGTATTCCACATTACCTGCATGTCGCCATATGACAAATAAAGTCTTTCCGTAGCAATAAACAAGTTTGAAATAGCAATTAATCTGCATAATATTGTTCATGCAATATTATTAAAAGCGCCTATGCAATATAAGCATATAAAAAACTTACCTTCAGTTTGTGAGAACACTTTTTAGAAAAAGCTGCCGGATCTCCCGACGTAACGAAAATGAGTAAATGTTAATTGTAGCAAAACGGTGGGTCGGACCGAGTTCATTGCTTGTTATGACATGTTTGGTAACAGTTGCAATAACTTTCAGCGATAATGCAATATAAGCATATAAAAAACTTACCTTCAGTTTGTAAGAACACTTTTTAGAAAAAGCTGCCGGATCTCCCGACGTAACGAAAATGAATAAATGTTAATTGTAGCAAAACGGTGGGTCGGACCGAGTCATTGCTTGTTATGACATGTTTGGTAACAGTTGCAATAACTTTCAGCGATTGTCGCCAGATTGCAATGCTTTGTTTAAAAAATAAGCCACTATTCTATATTAGTAGCCTGTGCCATAATCCCTGATTTTACTGTATATGGATTTGTTAAAATATAATTGTGTGTGAGACATTTTCTATTTTATTGGCAATGATTTAACACAAGATAAATTTTGCCGTTTGTAATTTATTATTCTAATTGATCTGTGTAATTTATAATAGGTAATGATTTTGTGTACGTATACGTGAATGAAAGAAAGATAGTTCTTTTTAAAATAGTACATTTTAAGATCTATTGAAGCTCTTTTAATTAAACTATACGATAATAATAACAATAAATTGTAATAATAAATTTTATACGTTTAAATATATTCAGATTAATTATTCGAACAATTCGTTCTGTTCTCTTATGTACTTTAAATGGAATATCGAGGTAATTTTTTTTCTGAGAAAAAACCTATACATTGTGATTCATTCGCGAGAAAAGAATTCCTGATAAACCACTGCGTTATCGTGTTGCCTTTGCTTGGAATATTGTGCTCAACTATAATAGCTGATGACGTTGCATGCACTCTACGAAGTTCTCCGCTTTCGCAAGCGGCTTTCTTACAGAATAAAGATCGACGTTGTTTCTCCTTAATGTCAATTCGCATAACTTCCGTGTATTGTATCTCGTAGCGTCGATGTTCATCGTCTTCGCTTTTCGTAAACGTCACATCGTATATAACATAAACTAACATGTATAGAGTAAAACGTAATACAATCGATAGGGATGATGCTTCTTAAAAAAATAAACTAGAGACGAAAATGAAATATTAACTTTGAAACTATGTTTCAGAGAAAAATTATTTGAAACATTTGAAAATTAATATTTATGTTTAATCTATTTACATGTTTACATACACGGTTGACAATAGCTGTTAAAATATGTTTAAAAATTCAATATATTATTTGACAAATTAAATTATTCTTGATTTTTTATTTGTTACTTCCTCAGTAACTAATATTTTTATTTATTTTATTAAAAATGAAATGTGTGCTGTATATTCATAAATAACCATTTTCAAGACAAATTTGATGTATAACCTGAGATTAATTGTTCAAAACAGATGTAAATAATTGTTAACTTTCTGTTCGTTAAAATTTTTTTTTCCAATGACATATTCAAAAAAATATTTTTTTATAGATCATTTTTTTGTCGGTCATATACATTTACTGAACGTCATAAATTTATACATAAATTATTAGCGCAAATAATGAATTAAAATAAAGTTGAATTCTTTTTAAATAAATTCTTTATTTATTGTATTAATTTATTGTATTAATTTAATTATTCACTGCTTTTTAAAATTGCATTATAAAAATAATTTGATGACCGTAACTTTATGTAATTTTAAAATGTTATTATAATGTACGCATATATACGCGGATATATGTATATGTATGTGAATAAGCTAAACAGAAATTATAAATAAAAAAAACGTTAATTATTAGGTAAGTCCTTTTTTTTTATTTGACTGGTGTATAATATTTTAATTAAAGTTGCTGCTTACGGTAATAAATAGTAATGTCTGTATCTTATTTAAATTAACTCATTTTATTTAACTGATTTCCTTAACTATGCATGACACTTCAGTGTCGCAAGAAAATCTTACAAAATTAAGAGCTTAATTTCTTGAAAGACGTTCCGATTCCTTCTTCAAGAAGGGCAAGCTTCGCAGCTTAGTTGCCATTTTCCACTGCGCTTATTTTCCTATAGTCAGTCAGAGAGAGGATGTAAAGAGGGCCCGATTCCCGGCGTCACAGTCGCTCCACTGTCGCGGAAGAATCATGGACGCGCAAGTTTACGAGGTTGGCATGCAAACTCGCCCCGTTGCCGTCGCGAGAAAGAGAAACGAATCGCCTTTTTATTCCGTCGACAAAATCGATACTACTCGACGGGGCCCGCCCGTGTGCCGACGTGAAAAAGGGTGCCGTGGCCCCCGTGGATGGATGGATGGCTGAAACGACGGATGGACGGGCATAGCAAACATCGTACGATGGGATTTTCAAGGATTCCTTCCTTCCCTCCTCCCAAATACGGTCGATAACCGATGCTGAACTTAATATTGATTCGCGTTACGCGCCTGCAATAGAACAGTTATTCAATATACATATATTTGTTCTTGTAACAAAGTCAACATTTCTAAGATAATCAGTTACATTGATACCAAAGAATTTACTATTCTTAAGTAAAGTTGAAAATATAATTGAAGAGAACTTGTTCAGATTTCTTAGGAATGCCAATTATTTAAAACATAACATAATTTTGTATTAATATATAAATTATTTTTCTAGGCTTAATAAGTATATAAACAAAAAACAAATGGGCTAATGAGAGTTTTTTGCTCGGTTGTTAGTGCGAAAATAAAAATCATTTATTGTCGAAAAAATATAATATAATTAGTTACGCATAAACGTTTCGGCCTGCTTCCGGGCCATCATCAGTATGTCTGAACGTATATTGTAAAACTCTCACTTCTTCATGGCAAGACGGAAAGAGTGGCAACTCAATCTTCTTATTCAATTGGCAATAGTTGACAATTCTAGTGGCAACGAATAACAGATAAAAATCTGTGTAGATATTGAAAACGTTACCAATTATTTATTATAAAGAAAAATTAATGCACTCACCTATATAGCCATGAAAGACATGAACATAAAAAATCCATCAAAGTCGAGAGACAAAAGATCCGCAAATTATTCATATTTAGCGATGTAAATTTATTACAACCGTTTCGAATATTGTTACGGTCAACATTCAAATGGGTCAAAGATAATACACAGTGTACAAACTATTAAGTAAAAACGGACAGTATTACCAACATATGTCAGACACTGTTACTTAAATGATAAAAACAAAAACGGTGCGCAGTTTAAATCAGTGTAAAGTATTGAGAATCGAGATGTATGAGTGATGTAAAAATTCGGTATCAGGTTCGATATCGAAACGTTTATGCGTAATTAATTATACTGTACTTTTTCGACAATAAACGATTTTTATTTTCGCACTAACAACCGCGCAAAAAACTCTCATTAGCCCATTTGTTTTTTGTTTTTTGACATTTCCGAGAGTTTGGTTACTTGTTTTATTTAATAAGTATATATTTATTATAATTACAGTGACCATATTTTCTTAAAGAAAGTAAAAGACAAATTTGAAAAGGTTAGGGGTTAATTCCTACATGTTTTCAAGCCAGTTTGTGACTGTCAAGAATCTCTGTGCTTTATAAAATTTTATTGATATATTATCAAATTGAGATAATACGCAATTTTCTAATAGTTTGAAACTAGTTCGACTGTATTGGAACAAACCTTTGATCTGGAATAATAAAAAATGAAAACAATTGTAATTTGAATAAATTTAATTTTAAAAATTAAGACTTATAAAAAATTAATGAAAACAAATTGTATTTATATGCATGAAACTGTAAAATATTTTCCGTAAAAATTTACTCATTAATATAATATTAAACATTAGAACGCTAGTTTTAAAAAAAGAACTTGGAAAAGAGAATTTCCCGTAATGTCAAATAAATAACAGTAAAGGACAATATTGGAAAATGAAAGACTGTCCTTTACAATAAAAGACGTATGGTCACCGTAATTATAAACATATGAATATTAATATATAAATTATTTTTCTAGATTTTACAAATATATATTTATTATAATCTAAATATTCTATATAATAAAAAAAATGTACTGTAACATTTTTGTTTTAATATAATATTGTAATATTTGAAATTAGAAATATTTTAAATTTTAACATTCGAGTCAAAGTATAATACCATGTATAACAGAGTGTATTCTCCTTAACATGTAGCCGCTTACTCGTCGGTGAATCGTAAAAACGACCCGATCGTAAACGAAGACTTCGAAGGGTCATGTCGAATGCGAAATACAACGGTGTCCATTACGATTTGAACTTCAAATGCGCGTAATAGTAAATTGAGACATGTTACGGATTTTATATGGACCAAGAACATCTATGAAAATTTTTATGAGCGTATTATGCGTGAGACATGTAATTATAAGGTATTAAATTCATAACAGATAAGAATGTTATAATAGAGCGCTGGTATAATTTCTACATAATTGAATACAGTGGATAAAAGAATACATAAATATATGATTTTTTCCACTTTTGCTGAAAATATTTTCAATTGATACTTATTACTTATTACTTGATAGACATTATCGGCAGCTTACAGCTGAATGCTCTTTAAAAATTAACGCAGCGAACTTCCTATGACTTACTTCTGCTTGAAACTTATCGAGTATTGTAGATTTCATGGAAAGAACATTAAATACATATATCATAACATTTACAACAATGTTTTTAATGTATTAAGTTTAAATATTATATAATGATGAAAATGAATTATACTGTTAATTACACATCTAAAGTAATTAAATAGTTTTAAATAAACTCTTATATATTCTTGCTATTTTTAAAGTTTATTTTAATTTATAATTATAACTATTTTTAATTTTAAAATTGTTTTTAATATATAATTAATTCTAAATATATAAAAATTGTTCGCTAAGAGTGTTAGAATATATAAAATATAAAAAATAGAAAAAGGGACGAAGTTTTTTCCACTTTAATCTAATAAAAAGAAAGTTGATTATGGTGTCATCAACGTTGATATAAAAAATATAAAAGTATCTCTAGTTAACTCTTTTTACATATAACTTTAATTATGTGTATTATATAATATATACACACATATATTATATTAATTTTTATTAAACATTACAATGTTAATACATATAAATACTATAATATGTTTACATTAATTAAATATTGTAATTTTAATGAATTATATAAAATTTGTTAAATAATGCTTGATTAATTATAGCTTTAATTATGATATTGGAAATTGTTAAAATTAATAACGTATTTTTCTCGTTAATATTTGTTAACTCGCTTTGTTTCAAAACCGAAATTGAGTTCAAGACAAGGTTTGAAGTTGTACGTGAAACTTGGATTCCCCGCGAGAGTATCTCGCAATACACACGCATGAAATCACATATTGGAAGTAGATCTCGAAACTCGCACTTCTCATACTTCTGGGATTATGTACTGTGATCGATAAGTCCCTTTGCTAGCGTGCATTAATATTCGACGAGTTGGACGTCTGACGATTTCTTGGCGATTTTATAATCTACGTGAAGAAGATGGACGAAATTCTCGTTGGTCGATTTCGGACGTCATCGACCTCGAAATGGTCGGGTACGTTTCTCGTGCAAATAAAATATCCGCGAAAAAACATCTCGGTAACTCGGAGATACCCGGTCGGAAAAGACACGATCGTTGGATGCAGGAAATTGAGGGTTTCACATATAGGTGTATTTCGTGAGATATATACCCTTGAGGTTTTTTATTCTTTAAAAATTGAGTAAAATTTGGAAGAGAGTTCGATGCAGTAAAATTTGTTTTAAATATTCTTTATACAAATTTTATTATAAATAATTATACTAATAAAAAGATGAGACGCAATTTTTTTAAATATAAATGTAATTAAAAAAATATGGATTAAATGTTTGGTGTGTGTGTTAATATAAAATTATTCAGAAATAAAAAAACTTATATATAATACATTACAGGTTTTATTAATAATAAACATATTTAATATTTTATCTTAACTTCCGAGTTTAAATTTTAAATTATATATTTTTATGAGTAAATTAAATAATTTCTAAATAAAAAAATCCCACATGTGTGTATGTGTGTTCGCACAATCAGATAAAATGTTACATGTTTATTTTTATAGTTAGTACACATTTCACTCTGTATGACACGGCTGACATAGTACATGCAAGTACCTTCTTCAAGAAGTATAAAATAGCAGTAAATCTTGTCGAGAGGAAAATAACACTCTGTCCACACATAGACGGTCATTCGGTCGTCCGGGAAGAAAGACTGTGCTTTCCGAAAGTGGGTGCTTTATTCTGAGTGAAATTATACCGTGGCAGAGGTACAGTTATTGCGTCACGACACGTGAATCGATATGTTGGCCGTTCATGATTCCGCGGTGTAAAATATTGCCGAGAAATTGAAGGTAAGGCACAGCAGATTATCGTGACCACGAGATATCGAGCTACGTGCTAGCGTGTCCCATGATAACATATGAAAGATGTGTCATCCCCCTCGGGCAAAAGTAAGAGGGGGTCGAATTCGTCTCGAAAATAATGCTGACGCAAGTTTCCAATCCTTCGCAATGCGCAACCGGTTATTGTTTTATAGGATAGAACGAGGCACTGGCTGGTCAATCTCTCGACTGACGGAAATGGCGCAGCAACGATACCGTTATCTGTAGTATTTCAGGTAATCCCCCAATCGATTAGAAATAAAGTACATTGGATTATTTAAGGTTGAGGATACTATTGCGGTACTCGTAAAGACATAGTGTAACTTTACGATAGTTTTGCGGAATAAATTGAACGGTACATACATAAATCAGTTATTCAATCAATACTATAAATTTGAAAGAAAATAAGATAAATAAGGGCCAATTAAACGATTACAACTTATATGTATTGTTTTCTTGACGTTTTAATAATTGTGCTTTATACAGATAATAATGCAATCACGTATGATTTAATTTAAAAACTAATTATTATTAATTTAACAGATAAACCAATCTTTTTATATACTATTAAAAGTTGGGGGTTATCTTAAATCTTTATATTATTATTAAGAATCCATATGATCTTCTTAAGTTAGAAATGTAATAAAAATTTAAAGTAAATCAATTAATCAAAGATGATTTTATTTAAGAAGTATTTAAGAAAATTTAAAATAAATCGGTTAGTAAAAAATTTATTTCAGTTTTATATTAATTTGCATTAAAAAATGTCTAATTTCTTAATGCACTTCATATATGACAGAGAAGAAAATTTATATACGACAAAGATTATCAACCATAATTAGCTACAGAAATAAGCAATTCAAAGAATGGATCTTTTAAACTAATAATTCTAATTAAATTCTACATTTTTGTTAACACTTGCAAACGAATTGATGGGTTCACCCCACACAACGATAAACGTAGATGACTAGAGTGACACACGCTCGCTGATGCCATCGTTGTTGACTGGCACGAAATAGGGACGGCAAGAGTGGTTGTGCAAGCGGTGATTAAAGTTATCGACCATAATGAGGAGCGGGAACTTTCGAGTTAACGACTACTGGGCTAGGCTAGTCGCGTTTACATTGTCGGTAGCGGATACTGCGAGAGTTTAGATATAATGCGAAATATACTGTCGGCTACGGTAATTTTTTAAAAAATCTGCAGAAGCTAAGAATATCGCAGGTCGTTTATTATCTGAAAATTGTTGATACAAAACCGGCATTTCATATCCAACGGTCTAATAGAAGACGGGAAAAAAAGAAGATGGAAAAATCTCAAACAACCATAAAGGGATAAGAAGACTACGAAGAATTTCAGGAAACCTTCAAGCTAAGCTCCAACCAGATCATCGATCTTCCGGCGTTCCATTTTTCTTCGCTCATTTGACTGATCGATGATGCACCCCAGGTTTTCATAGCTATTGAATCGATGAATTTCATAGCTGTCGAAGCACCTTCTTCGCTTCCGGCAACACGTGCTGCATTCGCTTTTTACACGTACGTGGATCTTGTTTCGTAGATTAATGGTCTTAGCGTTCTCAATTTATCAAAATATACGTAATTATATTGGATTATCTTAGTACTAGTAATACTATACCCATAGAATTAATTTTATTTTGCGTGAAAGTAATAACTTTGCATGAAGAAGCAAGTAAAAGAAATAGAGTAAAATTTTATCATACAATATTTTATTTTGAAGAAAAATAATATATTATTACAAATACGATAAAATAGGAGGAATACATGAAAAGATTATTTTATTTGCGATTATTTTATTCCTTAGATTTAAAAAAATTTAAACTTTGAAAAATTTATCGTTTATTCGCGTGCATGTAGGTCTAGATATCATTATACTCGTCGTGGCCGAGAATAGCAGTCATGCTTGTTCAGTTTGTACATACACATACGGTAGCTTTCGCAGGCGGGTGCGACAATGGGGTCGACGTCATTACGGAAATATTTCTCTTCACCGCGTTTTCCTCTCTTCAGGTTCTCTAACCAACCGTTCCTTCTTTGCAAAGGTCTCTTCGACGGCGATACGGCCTCGCGAATGGGGCGCTCTAAGCTGCAAAGATCACCCCCTCATGAATATTCACCTGTGGCGGCCGAATTAGTTGCCCTCTCCCTTTTCCCCCTACCACCCTTCTCGTTTGCGGTAACGCGAAACGTGCTGTGAGCACCCTGACGCCGACATTTACGGAAGACTCTACAACAATGATTATCATTGCAGCTGCGATTTCGATGGAACATTATATCATATGTCCTCGGAATCACTGTCTGTTACAGATTCTATACGATTAATATATACAGTCGAACCTAAGTATTCCTAATATTTGAAACATAGCAACTTGCCCTTTTTTTTTCTCTTCTCCTTTTATTTATAATTTTAGATTGTCTTAGAATATATCAAGCTTTAATAATAATTTCTTTATTCCTTATATCTTTCCTCAATCTCTTTATACGTTTTATTAAAGCTTGTTAAAAATTTAACTAGACACAGGTTTAAAAATAATTTTGTTGGATGATCAAAATAATTATGTAGAACGTTCAAGTATAAAGTTCTAAAAATTTTGAGATTGTAACAAACAACTTTCTTACATAAATATTTTGGTAATTCAATAAAGTTATTTTCAAATCTTCTTTATTAGATGTGGTGACCTATTTTGCATACATACACTGACATATAGGATCTACAGTTTTTAAATACCGAAATCAAATGTCATATCAGAAGAGGTTGTCATAACAAAGATACTCTCGGTGGTTTGCCATTGCCTTCCAAGAGCTGATGATCAAATAAAAATTGATACGTGTATTCTGAATGGATTTAAAAACCTTTGGCACACAAGAGTAACCATACAACTCTCTATACAGAGTGAGGCACCTATAAAACAGGCCATCTGAATAACTCGCTTGCTTTTAAAAATAGAAAAAAAATTTTCAAACAAAAGTTGAAACAACATGATAAAAATACGTCCTCCTCAAAACCAAGCAATTTTTGTTTGAAACTTTTCTTTCTATTGTTAAAAACAAGTGAGTTATTCAGATGGCCTCACCCTGTATACTTATAATAGTCACATTTTTAAACCTTTATCTAGCTAAATTTTTAGGTACTTTGACAAAATTGCTCTTTCTATGTACATCTATTTCCATATGTAGTGACAGTATGAGGTCATACCACTGATTATATGGTTATATGTAATATTTTTTGTTTTTGTCGCTGTACATACATAGACATATGGTCATGTAAAAAATGTAGAATAGAATAGCAGAAGAACAATATACGATAAGAAATATGGTTGTGCGCAACTTTTTCAATGATATAGTTCTTCTTTCTATATTATGATTTAGCGCTTTAAATAGCCCATGACAATTTTTGTTACTGTACAACTAATAATGTTATCGAATACAACATATTTTCTTGTGGAACAGAATAATAAACGTATTTCTCTGCTTGACAATTTTTCTATTATTAACGTAAAAATGTTTTCTTTTTTTATACAAACGTATTGTACGTATTTTCATACATTCTGTGTTATTTTACTGCAAATAAATTTGTCATTAGTAATTTGCCATGTCTTCCATTTTTGTATTAGGTGTTAAACTTAATTCCTGCCGTTTTTCGTCTCCAAAATTGATTTGTTTCGAAGGGAAGATGAATGAATACCTTAATCAAAGTAATTTCCTTCATTTTCTACTTTATTACTAATTAATAATACTTTATTAATTATACTTTGATTAAGGTATTTCCCTTCGAAACAAATCAATTTTGTAGACGAAAAACGGCAGGAATTAAGTTTAACACCTAATATTATATGCTTTTCTTTTATTGCTAAAAAAAACTATTGTATTGTGCTGAAATTTGATAGCAGCAATAAATAGCGTCTTAAATAGATTTTGTAGACGAAAAACGGCAGGAATTAAGTTTAACACCTAATATTATATGCTTTTCTTTCATTGCTAAAAAAAACTATTGTATTGTGCTGAAATTTGATAGCAGCAATAAATAGCGTCTTAAATAGCAGATATTTTACATCGTCTATTTGCCGATCAATTTTTTAAAGTATCTACAATTTGACGTTTAATTTAGTATATAATTATATGTGCATAATATTATAGATATTTGGTTGTTGGTGGTACACCGCGATTGGCTCCTTAATCGCGAGCCTGGTGAAGATTCATGAGAAGCCGCGCGGTGAAGACCGTTAGGAATAATTAAGGGAAGCTCATAATTATACTCGGCAGACATCTCGAGATTTTCTTTTTCGCAGATCCCGCTTGGCAAGCTTCTTTCGAAAGCCATCAACTCGTTTATCTCAACCTCCGCTCCGGAATTTCGATGACGCATACTTATTAAACGTTTTACTTCTTGCTATCTGTAGTTAAGTTTTCTACAGAATGTAGTGCCATGGTTATAAAACTCTTACAAGCATTTATGATAATATTTCTTTTTAAATGTACACATAGAAAGATTTAGAATATCATAACAAAGTTTGCAAAAAAGATAAAAATAGCACTTGATGCTTAAAGAAGATTTGATAAAGTACATTTTTATCAACGGACTATATTAATGATTACTTAATTACAGACCATTGTTTCATATTTGAATTAATATTTTAATAGATATTAAGAAGCGATAACAAAAATTGCGATTCAATTTTGTTACTATGTTTAAAACTTTCTTTTACGGTTTAATGTAAAATAATAAATTTGCAAAGTGTAAGCACTATTAGAACTCATAATTGTCAAGAATTATACAAGGACGAAATGTTATATTCTTCAACTGGCAACCGTTCAAATGAGTCCCCTTTTTGTTCCTCGTCGGCATACTTGAAATTGCCATACGGCTTATTACGGCGTTACACCCTTCAATCGCAAAGTTGGACGCTGTAAAAGCGTCGTGGTACGAACCGCGCCTCTCCAGACAATAAGAAAGGACGGTAGTTTCACGACGAATAGAAATTTCTTTGGTCGAGCATTAAATAATGGTCTTGGTAATTTTGTTGCATTAAAAAGTTTTGATCCTCATAACGAACAAGAAAGATAAAAGTTTCTTTAAAAAATATTTAAATATATTATGCAAGCATACACAGTATGCATCAATGTCAATTATACAAGAAATATAAAATACATATAAAAAGATTAAATGAATAATATAGGTTTAATAATTAAAAATAAAGTTTTAAATTTTAAAATCTCAGTAAAATGACTGCTTGTTCTTAACTAACGCAAGTTTTTAAATTAATGAAAATTATAGGCGGAACACTGCAGGAGAAAAAGAGAAAGAGAAAAAGAAATTATGGCAAATGTCAAGTTATATCTAGTGTATCCGTTTAATTTACTGCAAAATCGCGAAATGTATACTAGACTAGTCCTGTTGCAAGAGCGAGTTGTTATGCCATCCGTTAAAATGTAGGTATATATCTCGAAAACACCGCGGTTAAAAAATGCAAGTTGCTGTAAGCGAAAAAATATACTTTCACGCCGCACAACATAACAAACGCATTGTTACATATTTCACTGTTGCAAAAGCTGACAGAGTCCAAACGGGGATTAGCGGCGCGGTTTTGTAGTTTCCACTTTTTTAGATACACGCACAATTTCCATTAAATGCTTTAGTTAAACTTTTGTACATTCTTTAGTTTAACCTTTTTACATTTTCTGCTTACATAGGTAGAAAATTTTAACGTAACTTTGTGTTTATAGTTATATAATAATGTAAATATTAATTAGTTTTTATTGGAATATACACATACGCATATAATTATTTTTTTAACGAAAAGACTTTATCAGTCGGACATATATGGATTTTAATTCTTAAATAACATTTTAATGTGTTCAAATTCAATGTGTATACATTCACTTCTACAACTATTTACCCATCGATATCATTTAAATAATATTGTCTCAACAACATTATTTTAATTGAAAACAATTTTGTTAATTCAATAGCACTATTAATGAAACAAATACTCATACTTTTGTTTTAATACGACATTATTTGTTTCATTAATACTGTTATTATATAAATCAACAAGATTATTTTTATTAATTAAAATAATACTGTTGAAACAATATTATTATTTCAGAGTATAACAAATAATAAAGAAAATATATTTATGCTTTCTTTTATTATTGGTTAGGATTTACTTCAAATGACATTTATCTAGAGACACTCTGTATAATAAATAAAGTCTTTTAATGTAAATCATGTTTTTAATGTAAATTCTTATTTCCCGAAAAAAACAAAGATATGATATCGATTCTTTATTAATTAAAAGGACTGATGTTTCCGTTTGATACCAATAATAATAATTAGTGATACGCGTGGCGAATATTATTATATATAAGTATGCAAGGCGGTTCTCAATTGCGCACTTGGACGAAGGGCGTATCATGTCACGAGATCGTATACTAGATGATACATTTGGATTGATGGCAAAGAGGGAGAGCGGACCCGTAAAATGATACCTGCAAGGGGTAGCTCGAATGTTAATTGCCTGCATAATTAATGCCATTACCCGTGCTCAACGCTTCCTCAGTTGATATAAAGTACATAAGGTTTCTGAAGTATCCAGTGCATGTGTATAGTATTTGAAATTGATATTTAAAATATTTAACACACCACTGTTAGTAGTACATATAATGACTATAGCTAAGTGCAAATTAATATAATTTACATTTTTTACTTATAAATGCATATTAATAATTTTTGCACTTGTATATTAATTATATTGTATATTCAGAATAAATTATTTTTTTTATTTACATAAATTTTTATTTATTAACTTCTCAGGTGTTTATTATTTATTTTATATATACGTAATACATACAGATATACGGATATATTTATAATATACACATTTGTGTACATATATATATATATATATA
>NW_017295839.1:2152717-2175068 GCF_001594075.2 Trachymyrmex cornetzi
GAGAGAGAGAGAGAGAGAGAGAGAGAGAGAAATGAAGAGAGAAATAGAAAAGAAACGATTGTACGAAACATCGTTTCAACTCAATCATCTTTTATGCATGCGCACGTGTGTGTGTGAACGTGTAGTCTATTAGCAAATAGCTATATATTTCTCATAAAATGTTACCAATTTGAATGAGAAAAGTTAATTAAATCACAATTAGTAACTCTTCGTTATTTCTCGTTGTCATTTTTTGCTCATTGCGAGAATGAATAATGATAAATAAAGCCATCGTTGCTTTGACGTGAAATATACGGCGCTATTTATTAATTGAAGTTGAATTGACTCTATCATGGTAATTGCCTGACTCGAATTTAACCGAAATAGTTCGCGATGAGAAAAACTCAATTATTATGTAGTGTCCCAAAATTATCGAATGTTATGGTTGATATACCATATATGATACAATTTAATTAAACTAAAAATTTTAACTTTAACTTTTAAAAAGTAAATACTTCTTTTAAATTGATAGGCCTTTATTTGATTTATAACGTGCTTTAACTAATTTATTCTATATTTTATTTTTAATTATATTTTATATTATCTCGAACTTTTCTTTATGTGGGAATACTATTAGATTTTATTTTGAGGTAATCATCGTATCCAACCCCTGCGACAGTGCATACCTGACTCACCTTATGTGCAACCACTCATGACATGTAATTGAGGGCTGTTTTAACCTTGTCTCTCCTTTGGATAGGGGGCAATACGTGGGCGTCGATTAGATCATTCATTGCAATCCCCCGTCACGCACCGTTTTGCGGTTTACCGCGTTTCTCCGCCTTTCCAGTTCTATAGTACGTTAGGGTTGCAACCCCTCTTCTTTCCCCCTTTTTCTTGAATTCACGTAACCCCTGATGTATGTGCTTCAAAGTTTTTAATTTTGTTTCCAGTACCTATGGTTACGTATGCAACACGATGACCATTAACGCGAATCAACTTCCGCGAAAAAGACGGTAGATCGATGTCGAAAAACGTACAATTTGCGATCATAAAGCATTCATTTTAATGACAGGGATATGCTGTGTATTGTAGCGAAACGAGGCGTTGAAACGGATGTTTTACTGTCTGATATATCGCATACACGATGTATTATATATGCATGAACGGGATATTATTAGTCGCGCTATGGAACAAACTTCCTCGATTATGCGTTTTTTTGACAATTTTTGTCGTATTTAAAATATATATATATATGTGTCATGCAAAAATATGCGTAAAAATAAATGACAGTTAAAGATGTATTTTATGTAAAAATATTATGTATTTGTAGATTCTATATAATAATATAATTCAACACATAAAACTTAAGAAAAAAATATCTATTGCTTATAATTTTTTTCAAACATTAAATTTTGTAAATAACAAGAAGGGGCTAACAAGTCAGATTTTTATGTATTTCAAATTCTTAAAACGTTTCGGCCTTATTATTAGGTCATCCTTGGTGTAAAGAAATTATATAAACGCAAATTTGACAAAATTAATAAAACGATCAAAAAATTATATAATTTATAGTTTATTCAAAATTATTGGTATACACAATCCTTATTTTAATAGACAACTATATTAAAGAGTATGTTACTAAATAAAATTATTGTTCATATACCTCAACTGCGATTGGTAAACCAGGATATAATCAATAATTGAAACAATGAGTCAATTTAATTCGCAAGAAGCAAATGCGATCAGAGGTAAAAATTGAAACCAGTTCAGTCAAATTGCTTGTATTTTATTATCAAGTGTGAGCGACATTCTGTTGCTTTATATTATCTTGTTAAGAGAGGGGGATGAGATTGGAAGGGGAATAGAGATAGGAAAGAAACAAAGGAAAAAGGATGGAAAGAAAAAACTAGGAAGGAGAAGGAGACTGCAAAATTTGTAGATAAGAATGAGATAATGCTTTCGTGTCGTTTTGTTTGTTCAATCCCAATTTTTGTTTTTTAACGTGAACCATTTCGGAGATCAATCTTTTATTGTGTGTGTACGACGATTCCTTGTCTAAGATCTTTACATCTTTCCGATCAAAATTATGGTTATAATTAATACGATGGTCAGTAATTACCGATGGAGAACCAGTCTTTTTATTAATGTCCAAAATATGTTTATTTAGTCTTGTTTTTTAATTTTCTTTTGGTTTATCCTACATAACTAGCTTCACAAGAAATTTTATATACAACATTTTGATTAACTAAATGATCTAATCTATCTTTACCTCTAGTTATAAGGCTTTTTAATATATTTGGGATTGAATATGATAGTTTACAATTACATTTATATGCTATAGGTACAAAATTTTCAGAGATAAATTTTGTTATTTATTGTTTATTATTATTGAGTCATTATAAGATTATTTTTATTAAATTTTGTATATTATTTGTCAATTTTGATATTGCATTTATGTTTAATGACATTAAAACTTTTAATTGATGTTATGATATTAATATATTGATGTTATATGAAATTTGTTTTATTATTAAATTTGTACCTGAAAAACTTTTAAATTTGAATTGAAAAATATAGTTTACCTATAGTATATATATATATATATCAGTAATTTAATTAAATTTTGCTATCGATTTTCATTACAAAAACTTTATTAATTAATTCTTTAAAATTAATTAATTTTTTAATTGATCGTGTAAAGACAGAAAATTCTAGTAATATATATTTACTTAATTTTTAATGAAACAACACGTTCATAAACACATATCGTATAATTGTGGCAGAACAAAGTACGTAAAATTTTCATTTTATCTTCTAACTTTTTAAAATTATGGAATAATTAGAAACTGGAATTGTATTCATAAGAAAAAACTACAGAAAGTTTGATGATCCTTTTTGGGCTGCAAAAATGTTTTTTTTTTCATGAACTAAACGAAAATTGCTTTTGTGAATTTTTTGTAATTATGAATCTCCTGTTGTCAATAAAGCTCATTTGATTTATGTATGTATTTTGGAACAAGAATTTACATAGATATATTTGTTCCAATTTCTTTCTTATGATTTTAGTAATAACCAACAGATTCCGCAGCGAAAATATTAGTGATGGCTACCGGTCAGCTTGCCACTATCGGACAGAATTTTCGAAAAGCGCAGTCGACATCGAGCATCCCCGAATCCCGGCACGAAAATAACGACCGCAGGCGTGTATACTGGCGGAACGAATAAACGTTATCCGGCTCGCTTTGATCATTCATTCTACAGGGCAAAACCGGGCCGGCGGGGCAGCGAGTCCGTGGTACTCGAATAAGTGTGCTGCGAAGTACTAAATTGCGCTAAATTGCGGAGGGAATGCGTTAACACGCCCGAGCTACATACCGCGTAGCCTGTTCTGATCGACAATCAATTTGACGCCGAAGAATTTATCGCATACACAGAATGAAACGTGCTATCCAATATTGATCTACACGATTGAGGATGATTGTTTCAATAGACAATTAAATTACTTTCAGTTTTTTTAGTTGTTACAAAATATTGGATCATTACATACAAAATATTTAAAAAAATGAATTTTTTTAGATGTTTTTGTGTAAAATACATATTTAAATATTCTTCGATAATGAAAAATAATCGAATCTTTATATTTTTGACATTTAAGAAATAATGTTTGAATTGAGAATAATTTTTCTGTTTTTACTTTCAGTATCTCTCTGTTTAATCGGTACAAAATAAAAATATTGTTGTGCTATTAAGGTTATGCAAATCTTTTATCTTTTATCTCTCATCATTTATTCTTATTTTATATATACATATAATCTATATATAATCATATAGTCACGTGAAAGAAATGTCAACTAAAATAGGAGATGGGGTAGAAAAGTGCATGCATAATAAAATGCTATTAAGAATACTGAGAAAAATTATTATGTAAAACAATATACAATATCACAAATATATGTGTGTGTGTGATGTATGATATATGTATACATATATATCACACAATAAAGTTTTTATTTTTTATTTTATCGTTTAAAAAATGATTTTATTACTTCAATACTATCGCTTTGGTTAAAATGAGAGCAAACATAACATGACATATTTTTTAAATCTTTTTTACTTCGCACCTTACTTTTTTACTTATTTCTAATTGTTTTCGCTTCTTTTATGTTTTCTAAAATTTTTGCGGTACGTTTGGAGAATCTTTACGGCATATCAGTGCATCGCAGCACACCCGGTTGAACAATTTTGCTCCAGGCGAATTCAAACATATTGACCATTCTTTCTTACGATAAGATTGCATACTGCGCAACAGATATACTTTTTCGTACTATGCAGTTCGCAATAAATCTTTTTAAATTAATTTTATAAAAGTTCTATTTCTAATCTTTATTATTATTCATACAGGAGTTCTTCCATTAAGATAAAATCACTGTGATTAAAGGTTCTTCAAGTTTCCCTAAAGAATTTAGAAATAAGTAAGAAGATAAATGAGGTGCGAAGGTGAGAAGTAAAATTTTTTTAATTATAAAAATTTTTTTAATTCTATTATTGTACTTACTCTCATTTTGACCAAAGCGATATCGCTATTGCAATGAAATCATTTTTAAAAGAATAAAATAAAAGATAATAGCTTTTATTGCTTTACTTTTTATTTCTGAATGTTGTATTGGTAAGATCTGATAAACCTATGCTGTACATTAAAGCGTATGCATTTACTGATACTCGACAAATTTAATTCGTTATTTAATATGTGAATTGTAAAAGGTTGAAAATCGCAGGTCTAAAGTAAACTGTGCCCGTAATATAAGACTCACAAAGAGTTAATATTAATGAATAGAGAAAGCCTTGGAGAGAATGCGTTTTACATTCTCTTCTATTTGTCCGTATTTTGCGTAATCCGAGTATTATTCTAGAGACCGGTGAATTATCTTTGCCTTTCAAGTGCTTAGTTGCGACCGACAGTCATTTCTCCGCAAAGACATCTCGAAAGATTATGCCTTTGTCGACTCCATGTTTGAGTTTGTTGACCTCCATAGTGACTTAACAAGACTCTTCAGCCAATAAGTTTGTACGACGGCCCTTTACATACCGTCATAATTTTAGCTACTCTTTCCCCTTTTTTCTCTCCAATTCCTATTTCTCTGTCTGTCTATTCGTACTACCAAATGATCTAGAATCGATTATTATTGATTATAGACAGTGGATGTGCCTTGACATATATTGTGGTTTAAAAAAGATTTTATAGACAAAAGATCCTTTTTACAATTTTTTAATTAAAATGTAATTCTTATGTTTTTTAAGGATAAGAATTCTTTTTATTTAATTCTATTTCTTCCAATCAATAAATTACATTAAATAATCTTACGCTTTTGTATACATTTTTTATGATAAATTATAATAAAAGTTTTTATTTTTATATATATATTCTTAATTTTTTTCAAAAATTGATAAAGTATCATACATTACCACTTATTAATTTTAATATAGTCCCAGATGTAAAGAATAAATAATACGTGTATTTGGCACAGAAATGAATCCATTTGCTGTTACAAACTGAAAACACTTTCAGCACTCAAATGCATCGTACATATACAATATATATATACATTACTTATATAAAAATCCTTAAAAACTTTTTCGAGTAGTTTTCGATTAATTTCAAAAAAACGAAATACACGCGCAAGGTTACGAGGTAGTGATATCAGATACATGTTCAATGCCGTTTCGAAACCGATTCGTGACGAAACCAATACATACACACAGTGAAAAAACTCTGGTACTGTCGTTCGCCTTGTATTGTGATACTGTGAAAACTTGTGAAAACGTGTAAAATGGTCTCGTAAATGGCTCCCAGGAAGGAGTTATCAATCGAAAAGCGATCTGCCATAGTCGTAGAAAGTGTTTATAACAGCAGTGGACTCATTTCTGTGCAGCATTTCTGTACATTTCGTACACACGTATCACGTTTATTCTCTACAGAAAAATCAACGAATCTGAAAGTATATCAAAATTAATAAGCAACAGAGTATATCTTGACAAAAGAAATTGATTATTAATACAAAATGTCTTTTAGAACAAAATATAAAATTAGATATTAAAAAAATAATTGTAATAAATGATCTTTTTAAAATAATTTATATATAAATTTTTAGTATATGATTATGTAAATAATTATATAACTAGACTTTCAGGAAAATTTAAATCTTACTTACATAGGCACTACTGTGCTGAATATACCATTACGTGGGAAGATTGAGCGACCTTTTATAGATCGAAAATCTTGAAGAGTTAATTCAGAATGAGCGAGAGCTCAAGGAGCATTACAGATTCCTTCGAAATGGAATTTGTAAAAAGTACTGGACACATTGTAAAATGTATTAGACCGATTCGCTTCGCTTTTCTGTAATATGATCTTCAAATTTTCATTTACTAGAAGCCACTTAGCAATTGAATTGATAATAACGTCTGATACAAGCGATAGCTGCTTACAGAACTCGAACCGTTAGAGAATTTTAGAGATTCCCAAGACAGAAAGAAGGAAAAGAGGTTCTCAAGACAAAAAGAAAGAAAAGAAAAAAAAAGAAATATCTATTATTACACACAAAATTATATTTTTATGTGGCTCTTGTTATTTAGATATACAATAAGATTAATATTTTTTATGTAAGAACAAAAAATTATTTTTACTATCTTGTCCTGACAAAATATAAAAGAATTAAAAAATAGAAAAATATTAACTGTTTTTACTTTTCAGTTTTCCACATTTAATCGAAATAGGATTAAAATAATATTTTGTTTTGAGAAATGTTACTCTGTTTTCTTTCTATTACTTATACATTTTGCTCTCCTGCAAATTGTCCAGATGTCGTTGATGTGAAAACGATATTTCCTTATATATAACAGTCTAATACTACGTAAATATTATTCATTTCTTGTATAATGGGGTCAACGGTGACCCCAAGTGTATTACAAGTACAGGACGGAACGGCGACGATGCTTGAAATATTATTGCTCGGAATATTGTTTGACATTAGGTGCAATGCATGGTGTAATGCGCGGCGTAATGTGTAACTGAGTATGAATTATGCGCCGCGACAAAGGACTATATGCGCACCGGAATTCGAAATGGCACTTGCATCTCGCGCTGATTTATAACTGCACGTTCTGTGGGTATAGAGGCAAGCGTTGTTGGAGCACTTCGGCGCTAACTGACGGGATTGAATTGACAATATATGGATATATATATGTATGTATATATATATATGTATATATATATATATACACATACATATATACACACGAAAGGGAGCGAGAAAGTCTGCCGTGTGTGCCAGACAAATGGCGAGCCTTAAGTGGATTTGTACTTTTTGCAATCAAATCGGTCACGTTCTACGAATTCGAGAAAATCCTCCGTGTCCGGAAAAATATCGTTAAAAACCTGTATCAGGTGAATCTCGCTCGAATTAGCGTCCGTCGATGGCAATCCATTCGGAATTTGTTTCCTTTTGATCCTTGCCGATATGTAGAATGCACTATCGCAGGAACAGAGTACTTGAATAGTTGTTCTAGCTTTAGAGATATCATCAATGTGCAAAACACAAAATTGGGCTCAACCAATGCAACGTCGATTATTCCTTGTAACATGGTGAAATTTGTACTAAAATAAAATAACATGCATATATCAAATACACATAGATAGCTCTTAGAATGGTTTAAATTGAAAGTTGAACATATGTGAAAAAGACATAGTGATAAAATACACATGTGACACATATATTACGCAATTTATGTTATACGCAATTTATGTCTTGTACGAGATAAAGAAATAGATCTTGCATATCTGTGAAATTATAAAATGACATGGGAAGATAACGTGCAAATCTATCCACCCCAGATAACCCACGATATTAATAGAACGTATATGAACTTTCTAAGAACATTTGTACATTCCTAAAATGCTCTATGAACGTCTTTAGAAGTTTGATGCCGTATGGGATGTATCTTATATTTGTATCTTGTAATTGTTCATAAAAGATGTAATTTTTTTTTGAGATTTAATTTTTAATATATGTATATTAAATTTTTCTTAGTATATATTAGATATAATATTTTATTATAAATTCATAAACTTAACATATGCAAAATATTTTTTATGAGATGATATATATACGAGATGCATGATATCAATATTATACGACATATGTAACATATAATTACAAAATATGTTTATTTTTATACTTCTAATTTACTTATACTACTTATCTATACTACTTATCTATTTTTTACAGTTTATACAGATACAACTTATATAAGACTGTAATATGAAACTGTGAGTTTTGACATAAACATAATCTTACAGAGAATATTAAGTAAAATGGACCGAAAAATTCAAACTGAATGAAAAGAGCCATATTCAATTAAGGCAAGTCTTAGTGTCTAATAATGTAAAATGTGTGAATTTTTACAATTTCCAGTTCAAACAAATTACATCGATTATAGGTCTTAAAATGCAGTCTTAGACTAAAACTGAAGTACGTATATAATATCTCAAATTAAACTAACAAGCAGTTTAATATTATTAATGCTAATAAGAATCTTTAAAACATTAATAATCTAGCCAACAATTTTTTTATTTTTATAAGTTTTATAGCAAATGAAGTTTGACGGAAAAATTTTTTTTATATTTTTAGTTTATCTTTTTATTTAAAATTATTTTACTTCTTTTATTGTACTATAGATTAACTTGAGTAATCTTCATTTCTTGTTTGAAGAAAATTTTACTTTGTATATGCTAAAGATGTAATAATACAACAGGTATTCGGAGCGTCTCAGTTTAATCAATATGATTGAATATTTTATTTATAAGCCAAACATTGAACTGGTTTTTTGACAGTTAAATGGCATTAAGAAGGATACATTTCGATCAAAGAGGAATAAAAAAAATGATCTAATAATTTGTTTAATTCTGAAGATATTCAACTATTATATTATATACTAATTGAATTGGGATACCATATGTATACTTTAAAACAAGTAGCTCAATGAAGATATAATTATATATGGAACAATATAAACAAATATTTTTAATTTTACTAGATTTTTCTTTATTTTATTTACTAGATTTTATATCTTATTTTGCGATTTTCCGCGGAAGAAAAGGTAGCGAGATGGAAAGCTGCCGTGTTAACGGCGAATCGAGATGATATCTCGACACGTGGCAAAAAAGCTACCGTGTCGCCGTCGGAATGGCGAAAAATTTGTCTCGGCATGTATGCAACATTGTTGCGTGCAGACCGCCGTAATGGCACAGCCGGAATTGCAAATATTCGTCCTACGCCATTCTCACGAACCGCTTGTATTCTTCTATCCTTTTTCGCTCTCTCTCCTTCTCTTTCTTTCTTTTTCTTCTCTCTTTCTCTCTCCTTCTCTCTCTCTCTTCTTTCTTCACGTTTTCTCTTTTTTAGACAATTCTTAAGAAAGCTAAATTATTTTTTTGTATTGGTATGTAGTTGTAAATACTTTTCATGATTAATTGTATTTTGTTGAGTTCCAAAAATACATAGATATAAAATACATGAATAAAATAAGTTTGTATACATGAGATCAAATAAAAGCATATATATGTTAAAATTTATATTGAATAGAAAAACAAAGCTAATTAAAAAAATTAATACATGTTTATTAAAAATACACATATATTATATATGTATAGTGTAAACGATTATATTATTTCTTCATAGGCGTAATATTAGATTTCGCTAAAATGCGAATTATATGCATCTCAAGAAAATATTGATTTATTTAAAATTGTGTTTACATATTATCTCATTATGATTCTAAAATTGGCACATTTAATTCGTTTAATAAATTAATAATGTTGTTTTATAAAATTAGTAAATATTTATTCTTAATTCAATTGTAATATAAAGAGATTATTAATAGATTAAAATACAAAAGCAGTTATATTCAATTTACAGTACTACTGCAGCTAAATATGTAGGAAGGAAACAGTTAGTTGACATAAAAGTGACATTTTACATGTCATTGTTACATAATTGAAATTAACTTGAATATGATTTTCGTCTCTAGATTTCGTCGCGAATTACAGAGCTCATTTGATGTGAGCTTAACCGCCGGATTTACATAGTAAAACGCCGAAGCGGAAGGACGTGACACGTGCTCGTGCTCCCGCCTTCGATCCGCGAATTTCCTCCGGCGAATAATCGTAGCGGAATACAAATGCGCGGTTGGCCGGCTGGTTATCTACGCCAGGAAATTAACTCGATTGTTAACCCACATTCACGCACTCTATATGAGAGATAGCGATGCACAGATACTGTCGGGTGCTATGGTTTCGCGGAGTTATGGCTCACCTATGACACGTTCGAATCTGAATCAATCGACTGCGAATCAAAACTGTACGAGCGATACTTATCGTGTGATATATGTGATTGATATATTACAGTATACGCATTTTTGATCCAAGATAATGTCAGCCAACGAGATTGCACTTTTCGTGAATTGATTCTGTATGAGTAATACAATAAATAAACAATTTTAGTAGAGATACTCGTAGATTTTTAGCATAATATAATAACTTTCCGAAAAATGAAATTTATCTATAAAATTTGAAGCATTTGCAATGAATCCGATTTAAGTTTTAAGAACTGCATCACAGTTGAGTTCATCGTCACATGTACGTTTCATGAAATATTCAGATCATTAGCGAAGTAGAGGACTATCACATTATGCATGCGGAGAGTCATAAGTTTGGATTTGTAAATCACAGCTCTTTACGGTGCTCTTTCGCAGTGAATAGCTCGACAATCGATGGAGCTATACATTGCATTGTCGCGAAAGAAACAGTGTAAAAAAAGTATGACATCGGCGAAGGTTGTAATCATGGGCAAACAACACATGCAAATTACGACATGCTTGCTAAATTAGCCACGAAATGTTCTTTCCTCTCTGAGGAAAGTAAGAGCGACTGATATTTCAATCTGTCGGCTTTTATCGTTGTATCGATCCAATATAACGCTATATAATCGTTGTTGAAAAGTATGAATACCATATTATACTTATTCTCCTTTTCTTTTAAACTGTGTTTTGTTCTACAAAGAATTAAAGAAGGGAGATGATTAAAAATAATTATATTTTTTACGTTCTGAGAGAGAGAAATGAAATAATATTTTAAAAATAATACTTAATTTTTTCTTTCTTCAATTTTTTTAATTAACGTACGCCACAACCGTCATTACATATGCGTATTTTTGTTTATTTTGCTTGAAATAAAATTACAATCTTTTCCTTCTTTAATTCTTCTCAGTTACTAAAATACTACTTTTCAAATAAAAATATAAGAAATAATTTTTCTCTGATATTTTTACATTATGCTTTTAATTTATGTTTGGAACTGAAGATGAAGTCAAATTGTTATTCTTCTATTAATGTCCATATTATAACACAATCGTAAAACAATAGATAATAATAACTAATTGTAAGTATTATATCGTAAAATAATAAATAATAACAAATATTCAATATTATAATAACAAATATTCAAAATAAAGATCAGAATAGGACTGTTTATCAAAACATTAACTAATAAAATATATAAAAGAAACATTAATTATTGGGAAAATTAGATATTGAAATAATACTTCTATTTAAATAAATTTATCTCATATATATATGACTGCGCGTGATTACTTCCGAATTTGCAATACAATTAAAGTAAAATAATAATAATCCTTTCCAATTACATTAGATCTTACCCAATTAGATTAGATTTTAAGATGCTAGTAGCATTAAATTCAATTTATCGATCGAATTTAATTTTAGGGGATTATTATTAAGTGAATTATTATTATTTTACAAAACATTTCAAATTAACGTTCATTAAATTGCACAGCAATACTACAATTTAAAACAACCAATAATTGAACAAGTAAGGTGTTAGAAAATATAATATTATATTTTTAGGTTTATATAATCAATACGTTTCGATTATCACAGAGTTTTCATTAGTTTAAATTAATATAATAATTCAACTATTTTTAAAATAACACATTAGAATAATAAAATGTAACAATGATAAAATAAACAATGAAAAAGTGACGAGAGGCCGAATCAAATCAGACTTTGACATCTCAAATTAATTTTAAATAAATATTTCTTTTTTAACATGATAATTTTGGTCAACGTGCTTTATTCACATTCAACAAGATGATATGATGTAATCGTCAAGTAATAAATTAGATGCGTGACCAATTCGTCGTTTAATGGCGAGAATCACGTTAAGTCTAAATGAAATAATTTAATCACAAAATAAAAATCGAGTATAGGCGGTTAACAATATAATATTAAAAACAAATAAAAAAAGAAACTTATAGTTAAATTCCATTATTTGTAAAAAAAACTTATGAATAGCCGTTGTGATAAAATTTAATATAAATGTCTAATTCGAATTTAGTCTCATATTGTTAACAAGTCCCAAGGGTGACCGATAAAAGGTATATCGAGAATATAAAGCATTGAGTGGGAATATTGAGTTCATAAAATATATGAAATAATATCTATCTGGTTTGATTCGGCCTCTCGTCATATTATTTAATTTATCACCATTATATTTTATTATCTTGATACGTTATTTTAAAATTAGTTAAATTCATATTATATTAATTTAAACTGACGAAGTCCCTGTGATGATTAAAACATATATTGATATAGGTATATTGTACCTAAAAATGCAATTTTATATTTTTTTAATATCTTGCTCGTTTATTGCCCTTAGTTGTTTTAAATTATATTATTATTATTTCAGTTTGATTGTGTTGTAAGTCCGAAAGTAATTAACACGCAGTTACGTATTTGGGATATATATATATATATACAGGGTGATTCAAAATTCCCGCATCCGAAGTACGAGACTATTTTATTTGTTTTATGCAGAAACAAACAACTTTTTCCTTTAACAAAATTGCGTCCGACAAGTATGGTAGTTTTTGCAGGAGAGCTGGTTAAAGTTATACGAGTAAACGCAAAAATTATTAATCGAATGTAATTTTACTATAGGAAAAAATTGTTCGTTTAGCACAAAAAATAACTTTTTCCTTTAGCAAAATTGCGTCCAATAAGTAGTTTTTGCAGAAGAGCAGGTTGAAGTCAACAAATAAGCACAAAAATTATTTATCGGACGCAATTTCGTTAAAGGAAAAAGTTGTTTGTTTTTGCATAAAGTATCACGTCTTGTACTTCGGATGCGGGAATTTTGAATCACCCTGTATATATGTATACATATAAATTTATTTAAATATATATAGATGTATGTTCAACATCTAACTTTGGCAATTAACTCCTCCTATTTCGTTTTAATTAATAATTACTTATTTCCTTTTTTTATCTCGATACAAAAAATAATAAATAATAATAAATATCGTTTTTACATATTGCAACTAAATCCTCGATGTGATTTGTGTCAATCCCTTTTGTGTTCAGAACAATTACAATAGCAAAGTATAATAACAACAATGTGCTGCTTCATTGCAACTAAAATTTAGCCGCAAGACACACCCAATGAGTGTTTTTTACACTGTGTGTTACAATCATGTGCACCGAAAGCGGTTTGCGCGGTAGACGAAACTTTGCCATATAATTTCCCATAGCCGAGGGGGAAAAACACAGTTGCGATTCCAGTATAGAGATGAGAAAAAGCGCACGGCCAATAATAAGGATTTATATCGTGCGGTGTTATCTTACGCTTTATAATTACAACGAGTTGTATGCCACTCCTGAGAGCATCTCTCTACGAGGTCGTACTTAACATCGAAAGTCACGTGCCATCGCACGAACCGGAAAGATAAGCTACGTGCCGCGCTTGCGCACGGATGGGCGGAAATTGTGCGTTTCTCGTATTCGGGAAGGAGAAGAAATGGACCAGTTTTCTCGTCGTCTTGCATTTCGGAGTAATGCAGAGAAAAGTAATAATCCTCTTATTCGCGCGCGCTGCTGCTCGACAAGGTAGATTGTGTTGCGTCGCGAAATATAGTCTGATAACAGTAGCGCGTGCGCGCATACGACGCGCGAAGCGGATTACTCGCTCCATTCAGCGTTTCGTATTGTTGTCGCGTCGCCGCGATTCCGGATGATCTCATCCGTTGCATTTTTCATCAGAGCTATCCGTTGAAATTCGAAACTATCGGATGAATTTTATTATAAGATAAAAGTGGTAGAAAAAATTTCGATATATATGTATACAATTTTGATGGAATTATAAAAAGTGATCGAAATAAATATAAAAATTATCATATATGAAATATTAGAACGTTTCTACAGTTTGCTATTATTATCCCTTCAACCGTCTCCGACTGTTTAATGACGATTACGATAAATAACTTGTTTAAAAAACAATGAAAGAGATTTGTGTCAAATGGGCACACGCTTCATAACACAAATCTGCGTAGTCTCTCGTATATCCGTTGCAATCTCATTATCTCCGAACGTAATTCTCGATGCAGATTTAGCTCGTGAATGACGTGAATCTGCGCACCGAAGGGTAAATAATCCCATTATCCAATCCGGGAAAAGAGATACTGCCGCCACGGGAGGGTGAGATGAGGGATTTTACCGCGGAAATCCGTAACGGAGAGCCTGCAACACGAGAGAAAGGACGATGATACTCGTTTAAATAGGGAGCGAGAATGAGAAGGACGAGTAAAGGGAGGGAGAGGATTGAGGCGGACGGAAGAGGGCTGAATTAGCGAGCTACGTAAATTAGGGGCGACCCTTTAGGCCCTTGTTTAATTTAGCGAGCCCTGGCGTCAGCCACGGCCAAGATACACACGTTTTACAGCGTTCCCCCTCTCGTATAAACCCTGTTTGCACACATTTATGTCAGTCTAGGTTATGTTACATACATCCGGTCGCCATATTCTGCTGCCCTTCAAAAGACAGACGGATCTTGAGGACACCATTGTGGTCAAAGTTGCCCGTTAAGGGAAAATAGATATAGTAATTTTCTCTTTAACATATGATTGCAGCTGATATTGTGAACATCCCGCTAAAAAATTTTTCATGCGAGAATATGTATAAATACAAATAAACATACATAAACACGCATAAATATCCATAATTATATATGAAATACATACATGTTCATATATCCTTCTTTTTTTGTGAAATATTTTTTTAGTGTAATATAAATAATAATAGTAATGTGAAAACATAAAAAGTAATTAAAGGGATTATTTTCGCGTTGTTCGTTTTAGAAAAAAACACGTTTTGAAAAAATGTAAAAAAATTGCTCATACATAATTATGCATAATTTTATATATAATTATACGTAAGTAATTATTTTACATTTCTTCAAATTTGATTTTTTAATTATTTTTAATATTTTCATATTACTATTATTATTTCTATTACACTAAAAAGTAATTTTACAAAAGAAAAAAGGATCTATGAACATGTATGGACATATTTCATATATAATTATACATGTTTATGAATATTTATGCGTGTTATGTATGTTTATACATATTTATACATATTCATGCATGAACAGTTTTTTACCGGGATCTCTTTAAAGTAGTACTTTATTAACAAGAAAAATCTGTTTTATAAGAATACTTCATAAAAATCAATTTTTGAATTTAATATTTTACAATATTAATTAAAAATTGACCGAAAAATGTTTAAAAATAAGAGAAAAAGGCCATGTTCTATTAAAGCTGATGTTCAATAATATCATGCTCTATACAATACATTTTGTGTGAATTTTACAATTTGCAGTTTAAACTGCGCGTTGGTTATTCGTAAATTTTAAAGCACAGTCCTAAACTAAAGCTCCAATATTTAACATGTAAAATATTTATTGTAAAATATTTATTTTATGCGTATGTATAATACACGCACACATATGACTATGGATAAGTATATTATATATTTATGGATGATAGTATATGATAGATATTTAGAATAATATATATATATATATTTTTCTAAACCACACAACTTGTATAGTTAGAAATAGAATATTTTATGTTTCTACGTTGGTTTAATTTCATAATGTTAGCACCTGAATTTTGCGGACGGAAAAGCTAAAGCAGCAAAGGGAAAACCATACGGTAATAGAGAAACGTTGCATTTTCTTAATCACATTTCAAAAGCGACGCGCGAAAACGGCGCGAAAGCACTCGCAAAACGTGAAACGAAATATGATTTACTGGAGAAAGAATTCCCTACGACGTTTGACGGAATATTTTTCCCGTATGTGAAAAGATTTCACAAATTATTTTCCGTATGCGCGTATAAAAAGGTATACGGTATTCGAGTATAAACAGAAATATATTGAATGTGTGAATATTAACACAATCACTGTTTCGTTCACATAAATAACACAAGAAGAGAAAAATTTTTATCTATACGTTTTCAATACTGTTTTATATTCGTGCTGTTTTATATTCATGCATAAGTAATTTACTAAGTATTGATTAATAAATAGGAAACATGCAAGAATCGAACATCTTGTTTCAAAATTATTCACAAGTATACTAGTTGAAACAAATATTTTTTACAATCTTATTTCTATTTGTTAATAATTAAGAGAATTAAATTTTATTGAATTTATAAAAAAATTTTAAAAGAAATGTTATATTATTGTATCAGAAGCATTTCAATAAAAATCTCAATGTCAAATTGTCTCTTATAACTTTTTTATTGTTAGGAAAATACTTTTATTTATTGTTGTTATTATTTTGCTCCAAATATTTGCCACTGTACGTTGAAACTATAGATAGTGTTTACTCCAGTTCAATAAATCTGTTAAATCAATACTATTTGTATTGTCCGAGCGATTATTAGTAAAAAATTTTCAGAGATTTTTATCAATTATTGTCGAAATATTTAATAAAAAAGTGAAGATGGAAATGAATTTAATTTATAATATTTTGGAAAACTTGGCAAATTCGATAAATTGACATTTATAAATTATGAACAATTAACATCCATAACATACATTACAGTTGAGAATTTTAAATTTTTTAAAATAAATAGAGAGTACATCAGCATCTGTGCCATATATTGTATGATATGGCACGTTTAAAAATTATAGATCCATTATTATATACGAAAGTTTAAATGGCCAAAAGTACGCTGCTGACTTTTAGTTCAAAAACTATTAAAATTAATGGAAAATGTTTTTCTGCAACAACCATCGATAATATGGGACCAGTATGACGGATTTTCGATTCATATTGAATAGCTCTTATCGTTCAAATTGTGCATGATGTACTAAATAACATGTTCCTAATCGTTTGATTAAATATGCAAACACTTGTTGGTCAACTTGTTTACGAGATTTATCTGTATTTTTTTATGGAAAACATTATAAATAGCCGTTTACAGCAACGTATTTACAACGTTAATTGATATGAAAAAGCATAATAATACTCTCAATTGTAATAATCAGCGATTGTTGATATAGATGTATGATCAATTTCGGCAGAGATCACTCAAATGCGCAGATCACAAAATCCGTTGATTATATACGAACCATTTAAAAGCGTTAATATTTATCCCGATGCATATACGTACATTCATATATAAATTCCCATTGTATCAGAAAATCACACGCCGCATATACGTCGATCTTAATTCTTTCAGCAGAGGAAACGAGTTATAACCACCTCGACCTGAGATTGATCTCCTGGCATAATCATCGGAAGTGAAGACTGCCATCTTTTTCAAAAATTTTTTTTTCCTTTTTTTTCCTCTTTTCTTTCTTTTCTCTTTACCTCTTGCTCTGTCCTCCCTTCCTAATTTTCTATCTGTTGTGCATTTGTTATATTTCTCTTTTTCTATAATATGTTTTATATGTGTATGTGTATGTCACTAAATACACTAAATACTAGACAGCGCACGAAATGACGTACCATTTTATTTATATATGATACATTTATTTTTAATAATTTGGTACAGAAATGTAAACTTGATTACCAAACTTAAAAATTAGGTAATTAAGTAGTATTTCATGCGTCATCTTATAACATAATTAGGTAAAAAATTATTTAATATAGAATAATAAGATTTGGAATTAAGACCGTTTTATGTGAGTACATCACCTAAATACGAGAAGTGCCACTAAACGGTCGAAGTTAGATGTTAAATTAATACATATACGTATTTTTATTTAAATGAATTTAAATATTATTGATAATATTATTAATATAGTAGAATATTTGTATATCTATTACGTAAATAAAACATTGTCTTTTGCGTTTATACTTTTTATTTGTTAGATTCACACATTCAGATTTTAAATATATTTTTTCTGATGAAAATATTTGATATGTTTGTATTTTAGTTTCATTATGTAAATTACATATCCTGAAACAAATATGAAACATATAAAGAACACCATATTATTTAAGCAAATACAAAAACTTTTTTAAATGTTTTATTAAAAATATTTTTAGAAGCATCTTTTCAGAACATCAAAAATATTTATATTCTCTTTTTTGTCTTAACAATTGTCCATGGAAATAAGAGCAAAAGTTTTTAATAATAATATGTATTTTTATTACGATATGGATTGCATAAAATTTTAATTTGCAATCTTAACTAACTTGTATCATCGTTATTTTTAATTTTTATATAATTGTATAGTTATAAATATTATTATTTAATTCAATATTTTAATTTATATAATATAATTTTAATCTTTTTATGTCTATATTTACCAGTATTTGCTAAGTAAAACATAAATATTTCTGGTGTTTCAAAGCGACTTCAATCCTTATAAACATGAAATATGTACATTCAACTCTACTTTCTCTCTCTCTGGCCGTCTGGGATCTGAGGGTTTTACGAAGTCGTAAGTGCCCCGAAGTGAGAACAAAGCCACCATCGCGTAAACTGTAAGCCGCCTGGACGGCAAACTTGTGAAATTGTTAAGCACCGGGACATGGACGGTCTTTCCGGCTGAAAGCTTCGCAAATCTGCCCGCTCGCGAAATTGCTTCCTTGGGTCCACCCGGTCGTTGTTAATATTCCTCAATACTTTGCGCGGAATGGTCGATAGACGTTGTATAATGTACATGAATAAATGTGAACAAAGCGAGAGAGCATGGTTTTACGAGAAATATGTGATGGCTTACAATTGTGGTTATCGATATTATTTATTTACGTTCATAATTATTCCAAGATAATTCTACGAAGATGAGATGTCAGTTACTTCCGTAAAATCAACCGTAAAAGCTGTTCTCTTATACGATTCTCTTATTCGATTCGGTATTAAAATTTCTATAAGTTTTAAGACATATCCGAGAAAATATGTTTTAATCTTATAACTGGGAAAGAGCATTGAGATAATTTCGAAGAGTTCAAATCGTATTCAGATTAAGTATAATGATACAGATCATGATGGGAATGTAATCGCGAGATTAAGAAAACTCATTAAAGTTAATTACTGGAAAATTTTTTTTTATAGATTAAACTACACATACACGCATGCAATAAACTAATTATTTATGCAAAATCTTTTTCTTTCACAACAATAAAAAAATATTAATTTTTTGAATTTAAAAAAATAAGTGTCACATATACATATAACGTTTTAAAAATGTTAAATTTATGTGTAACTATTTATACTTTACCTTATAATTTTTTACGCATATATAATAAATACAATATGCACGTATATAAAATAAAGATGAATATTGAGATAAACTGTAATGAAATATTAAATCCCATATCTACGCAGATGATTTGATATCATCTCTAACATTTCACATAAAGATCCTCAATTTTGTTCATGCCATTTTACACTTCTCATTTTTCATTCGTTCTACATTGCTTTTTTCTGTTCATCCTCTTTATATTCTCCCCCTGCCATTTTCCACGATATGTGGCATCTCGGAAAAAATAATTTTAACTTTAACTGTGTTTTATCTACTGAAAATAAAAGCTAGACAATTTCTGTTATTTGAAGTTAGTAATTATTATAATAACAATTATATATAATGATATAATTATAAACATATAGAAATAATTGTAATAAAATAATTCTGAGTATATGTATGAAAGTAATCATAAATAATTCTAAAAGTCTATATTGTATTAATTATAGTTTCTAATATAGTTTAATTTCCAAATTTTTTACATACCCAATATATCAAATTGAATCTTGAGAAAATTTAAATGTAATATGTTTGAATATTAATATAGACTTTATATATTCCGCAATATCTTTCCAAGTATTTAAATAATCTCGTAATTTTAACTTTTTTTTTCCTAAATCCAAAATATAGAAAACAATTTTAAAAGAGCGTAAGCCTTAATTATGCTGAAAATTCAAAAAAAGATAAACAGTGTTTTATACAGTGTTACATAAATATGGATTTAAAACGCGTTAGAAAAATAAATTCTTCAATTTCAACATTTGTACGTGTGCAGAGTTTTCCAGCATTCTGTCGTGTCTCTCCTGCCTGGCTTCTGAATAGCGCAATTCATATCACGATCCTTGCACACACGATTCAAAGTGAGATATAAGCGACAGGACGTTTGTGACGACCTGTGGTTTGGGATCTAATTAAAGAAAAGGTCGACGTTTTAATTAAACCAATTTCAGATATATGTCGCACGCACGTACGCGCATACGCACGCATGCTCGTTTATACAAGCGTCCACTATGCTATCAAGAGATCTAATTGAAGCAGAAGAAGAAAGACGGTTCGCGCGACAGTACTTCTAAAACTTCTGCCACCAGCAGGCGGCTAGCTTTTAATTAAAAACAACTTTCCGCTGTCGACTGGACTTGGTCGTATCGTGCACGACGCGTCATTAATCGCTCGACCCACACCGCGTAAACTACAGTCGGTTAATCCACACTTTCGGAATACGCTTACATTTCATATACAACGACTTAATGTATTATCCAATCGTTTATCTAACACCTCATTATTACCCGCGTTCCAACCGCGACGTCTACGAAAACAATACGCCCTAAAAGGGGTTAACGTGGTTCCCCTTCTCGTTCGTGAATTAATTATACTAATGTGACTTCAAGGTCACTTAAGCTCAGTATAAGGGTTTCATAAAAACGATATCTCCCGCTGTAATAATATTTTCCGCCGCTTTCATATGCATTAACACGTATCGCACTATCTCGCTTTGAAATGAGTTATTTGATACGAGGCGTGTCATATTCACACAACTACGTAACTGTCGCTAATTAGTGAGTTTCCATTCATACCAGAGTGAACGAAGATTAACATGTTCTCGAAGCTAATTTTAATGAGAAAGGAACAGAATTTGACTTTTACATATCTTGATAATTTGAATTTTACTCAAATATTTATATGTAACGCATATATAAAGTGTAAGTTTCTTTTTTCTAACGCAATTGACGTTGCATATATATTATCTCATATAATATGTTTGATGAAACAACACAACGTATTTTTGTAGATCGCACGGTTTTATTATTATACCACGAAAATTCAATTTTATTATTACATTCTAATTCTGATCTCAGAATGACATTTAATTAAACGGCGCTTATAATAATTTAATCTTTCAAAGGTTCGTAATAGAGAGCACCTATTAACAAGTGGATGCACTTAAAAGCATTTAATTAAGGCTCTCGAGGATCTTAATTTTCATTCACTTATTTCTTTTAATTCGTTTATCTTGTACATGTTGTCCAAAACATTGCATGTGCAAAACGGTGTATAAAATTGATTAAAGTGAGAGCTAAGTTTATTATATTCACGCGGTTGCACGATGGTTCTCTTCGTCTGTTTACCATTTTGGTTCCTTCACTATTTTCTCTACTTACTGCAAAAGTGTTTCATGTTTAACTGATTAACGTAATTGGTTTATTTTAGTTTAATTAAGCTATGGCGAAATACCTGGAGAAAGGATTTTCTCTGATTCACGTCGGGCACACGCAGATTTTGTGTATATATTTTAAATTTCTCTAAAAGATTTTAACAAATTTTAAGAGTTAAAAATTTTATTAAAAAGAACTTTATTAACATTTATTATTATTTTTATTATTATTATTTTATTTTATTATTTTTTATATAATTAATTATTAAATATGAGGTAATATTGATAGTATTAGGAAATATGATAAATTTTCTCTCTGTATCACTTTTCATAAACAGGTTAAATAAATGTTGAATTTCACATTTTGCACTTTACAAGGGCATAAATTCATTATATGAATACGAAATTTTATCAAATATTTATGATTTTATAAATCTATGTAGCAACTACATCTTCGATTAATTATTCCGTTCATTCAATCGCAGTTTATTTTGCTTTAATTAAATTATCTGCGCGTCTCGCGGGAACGACGCGTAAATCGGCTG
>NW_017295839.1:2175308-2176091 GCF_001594075.2 Trachymyrmex cornetzi
GCCTCTCTGTCTTTCTCTCTCTCTCTACCATCACGACCATTCAGCTGCAATTAGGATTATTTATTTATCGCGTTTGCAACGAAAGCTCCGATGGGTCGAAGGGTCTGCTTTTTCTCTTGCCCTCTGTTCCCACCTCTCTTTTTCTGCTATATCGGTTTGCATCGTCACGTCGACTTACTCGAGCATTTCAACCGCAGGCGAGCACATTTTTGTTTCCATTCGAATATCTACATGTGTATATGTATATCTTGCTTTCGTAACGTTTAATTGTCCGTCGATTAAATCCGCTCATCTACGGTCTTCCTCTTTCGGTTTTAAAGACGATTACCTTGATTCAACGTAGAAATAAGCAACGATATAGTAACACAAAGATGTAGAACTCTGTTCGCGATGAGAGACGATGTTCCTAAAAAATTCTCTTAAACAATTTATTTAATTTAATTAAAAAATTAAATTCCTTATAATTAGTTTAAAGATTGAATAATTTTGCACAAACAAGAAAAAACTGTACTTGATTCAACAACATTTCTTTTTAATGATGCTTTAAAAAATCTAAAGAATAGCGACACTCGATAATGGACCATTAATCTGTTGCCGACAGCTATTCCAATATTCAGGCAACCAATCGGAAATGAAAGGAATAAAGTAATACACAGGATACAATAAGGAAAAAAAATAAGTCTCCTTTTACCTCTAATTTGTATATTTAATTTTTGCAAGAATGTCCATATTTGATTTTAATAAGTCATTCTAGTACTCTTTCACTTTTCAATTTACATTATG
>NW_017295839.1:2176147-2178213 GCF_001594075.2 Trachymyrmex cornetzi
CGCATATATGTGTGTATGTGTATAATACAAATATTAATATCAAAGTGATTTATATATTAATAAAATTAATCAAAGTAATATTACACGTTAATTTCAAGTAAAAATATACGCAGGATGTATCTTTCATCAGCACACATAAAATATGAAATTACTATAAAACAATAATATTTAATGAATTGTGTATTATTGTGTAATTACATATTAATATTAAAATAATAAGATAATATATATTTAATTACTCATAATGAATAATATAAATAATTAAAAATTTCCTATTGTTAGAGGAATTCTCTGTTTATGCTGTTTATTATCTGGCTTATGCTAGTCACATTAAAATCACGCATTTAAAATAATCATGCCACTCTATTTCGAACAATGAATTTTGCGAAAAATATTGAAAACGTTTTTGATTAAAGTAAGCGTGACAAGTAGGTTGAAAAGTAAAGAAGCTAATTTTGATGAACCTCGCCATTCGTCAAATCGCTCGTAAATCTGATGTAAAAGAGGTAAAGTTACGTTGGAATCTTAGAACGGTAAACCGAAGTACGCGGGAAGATTAATCGCTGGAGTTGCGCGGGATTAAAGCGAGCTTAATTTCGAAGCGAATCGCCGAGATCTAATCTCTCTAGTTGGCATCGTCGGGATATATCTTTCGTTGCATCGTATCGCGTTTCGTATATATTTCACCTTAAACGCCGCTCCTCTCTCTGCCCGTGATATTATAGCTTGCGCGCGTATCTCCGTCATACTTATTAATCTTAGCTCTGTCTCTCTTTTGCTTTTCTCCTTTTCCTTTATGTCGTCTCGCAGACGTTTACCTCTTTGTCATTGCGTATTATGGCGCAATTTGCAGATTCTACTCTTAATTGTCCCCGGCGAAAATTCCTCTGTATGGAACCTTCCACTGTTTTCGCTCTCGCAAAATTGTAGATGAAATTCTTTGCGGCTTTAATATCTTGCACGAAAATTTTAGATAAAAACAAAATTAATTTAATATTGGTACTGAATTATAATTGAGGGGTAAATTCAATTAATAAAATTTTTTAAATAATATTCTGGAAAAAAAAGTTCTATAAAAACAAAAAAGATAATATTTTGAGGAAGTGATACCTTAAAAATTAACATTTAAAAGTGATTAAAGTGTAAAAAATAAATCTTATAAACAAATAATCTAAGATTATATATGGTTGTTCATGTTTGTACAGTGATCGTATATTTCTTTGAATATTTAATTTTTAAAATAAAAAGGAAGTAGAAATATTAAGATTCATACAACTGTGTTATTTTTCTCGATATTTTATTTCGTTATTGAATCGATAAAATATTCAGGAAAAAATTTTCAGATAAATTCTTAATTTTTTAATTAATTGTTTGCAATTATAATAAATTTTGCAAATGCTGTTTTCTATTGAGAATAAGTCAATAAGAATTGACGAAATATCGACAAATAAATCTGTAAAGATATATTATATGTCTTTTCTACTTCTAGAAGGATTATAAAAATTCTTAAAACCCCAGGAATATCTTTCTTACTACTGACGACGGAAGAAAATGATAGAGAAAACGAGGAGAAGAAAAGTTGGACATAATAATAAGACTCAACTTCTTATATCATTACTTTTCCGCAAATGCAATGATGCACTTGCAATAACGAATTGCAATAAAACTTGCAAGTACTGCACTTTTTATTAATGGAATTATATAATTTGTATCACATAAGCCGATTTCCTTTATCATTTTATGTATAAAAGTGTAAGACGAAATTATCGAAAAGCGAATACTTTATGAGATTTTACATATTTTATTGTATGTCAGAATGTGTCAGAGTAAAGTATGAAATATCCCGTAAGCTATTCGTTTTTTAATGATATTACTTTAATACTTTTATCGTAAAAGAGATTTATTTTTATCATAAATGCCCTTTATCGTAAGAGAGATATACTTTTCGATGTATTTTGTTAGATAATTTCTTATATAATATATGAAATGTCTATTTTATCGTGAAACACACGCAAACAAATGTGAATTTATAATAAATAGATAATATTGCTTAATTAAAATGCAGG
>NW_017295839.1:2179134-2193867 GCF_001594075.2 Trachymyrmex cornetzi
CTCCCCCCCCTCTCTCTAGTAGTCTTTTTATATAAATATAATTATTAAATAATTATTTGGTATAGTAAAATTTTGCACACTCAATGTATAAAAATTAGAAATTACAGCTGAAGAATTTATTTTAAAGAAATATATGTGTAATAATAACGTTTTGACTGTTTTGAGAGAAATTTTGAAAGTTTTTATTCAAAGTTACATTTATTAAGAGGAACATTAGAAGCATAATAAGACTGTTCATTTTAACCGTACTTCCTTTCTTTCTCCCTGCATTTCCTTTCTGTATCTGACACAGAATAAGTGTGTATTCAAGCTTTGAGAAAAGGGGGGAATAGGAAAGATACATAGAGTGTTGAAAATACAACTAAAACGAACAGACCTATTGTTACACCCGGACATTTTTATTTCACGATATAAAGTAAATGTAACTTATTTATAAAATAAAGACGAAGAACTTTTAATAGAATAACACGGTTGATGAGTAAATTAATAAGACCGTTCATAACCGTTAATAACACGGTCGATGAGTAAATTAATAAGACAGTATATCCAATTTGATATATAAGATAATATATTTACAATTTCATAAAATAATACGATTGAATTATTAAATTAAAATCAATTTTTGTCTTTTTCATACGACTTATTACTAACTTATTTAACTTCATCTTTTTTTAGTAAAATTACTTTTTTTTGCTTTTAATTTAGTTTAATATAAATTTAACACAAAAAAAATATATAAAATAACATATTGGCAGCGTTTAGCAGAGAAAGCAGTTTTACAACCGTTGTAAAATTCTTTAATGCGATTGGTTCTTATTTTTATTTTTTTATGGATCTAAATATAAAACAAACAATCACATATATTGAAGAATTTTACAACAGTTGCAAAGCTGCTTTCTTTGAACGCAACCATTATTTATTTTTTCTTTTAGAGAGACACGAATTGATATTCAATTAATTATAATATGTTGTTCAATCATTTTTATAAATTAAACTTAGATTATTTAGATCAGATAAGATAATTGTGATCTTAATCTGAAATAATTATGTTAATAAATCACGCGGTAATTATTCTGATTGTTTAAATCTCTCTTTTATTAAAATTCCGAAGAAAGACTACACATTATCTATATTTTTCCAAATCCTCAGAACGTATTTTGGATCTGATTAAAAAAACAGGAAGATGCAACAAAAGGGAACAGCGCCGCATTATGCGCTGAAGTTCGCCCAATAACCGTTCGTCTTGGCGAAATTACGGCGCCGAGGATGGCGTTATCTTGCCGCTCGCGACTTAAATCACGCGTCTCACCCTCTCCTCTTCCTCCTTCTTCAACCCCTTCTCTCGCCCCATTTTTGTTCGGGAGTCCCTTAATTCCTCCTCGCGCGCAGGAATTACCGTCGCAGCCGTCGCTTCCGGTCTCTTCGGGGTTGTGCTGTCTTCATCCCCACCCGCAGGAAATCCCGGCTGAAAGCCGCCGTCATAACCGGTCCAGGTTTACCTTAACGCAGGTCGCCTTCCTTCCTGGAATGCATCCTACGGGAATTAAATGCGCGAAATTAAATGCAGGGTGAGAACAACCTCACAAGCTGAGTCGCGGCTTTACCGTCATAACTCTCGAAACGAGCCGGGAATTGTAAATCATGTTTTCAAGCAAGCCGCAATATAAGGCTTTGTCTCATATTAGCGATGGTCGCAATGTTTGCTTCTACTTGATTCTTAATTATTGATTCTTGTCAGTGAATTACAGAATATATTATAAGCTTGAATTTAATTAATACAAATATAGTTGATATTTCTTAATCTGATTTTAGTTAATTTAGATAGAATTTTTCTGGAAATATGCTTGTTCAAGCTAGTCTAGATTATAAATTGATTTAAAATACTTACATATTGTATTACGTTAAAGATATTAAATTAACAAAAAGTATTAAATTGTTAAATAAAATATTACTCAAATTAGTATAACAGTAAATGTAAGACAAATGTTTAGAAATTTTGTTTAGAAATAAATAGAATAAATTAATAAATCAAATTGATTTAAAATACTTATTTTAAATTAAATTATTTATGTTTGACATCATTAAATTGACTCTAAATTAAATTTTTTAATAAAATATGATTCAAATTAATATAAAAATGAATTTAAAACACAAATATATGTGGATTTTCCTTAAAAAAAGATAGAATAATTTAACCAGGGCTTGGTCGTATTTGAAATAAAATTATTTAAAGTATTTTAAATTAATATAATATACTTTAAATATATTTTAAATTAAAAAAACAAAAAAGGATTATTTAATATTTATTATTTAAAAAAATAACTTCTTCTGATCCATTTTTTATTTTTTATCTTAAATAAGTTGTAACAGTTATTTAATCGAGTCCTGAATCTGACCATATTTTCTTATACATTTATGGATCTCTATGTATTTTAAGTTAAAATAGTTAAATTGATATTTAATATATGCATTTAATAATTAATAATTGACATAATGTACCGAAAATGAAGATAAATATAGTGATAACAGGTATATAAATTCCATTAAATTATAATGAGAGATAGTCAATCTCAAGATTTGAATGGCAGATCAATTTTCTCGATGTAGATATAATTCAATTAAATTAATTTACTGACAAGTTATTAGAGAAAGAGAGTGGGAGAGAGATTTCGCTTATTGTGTTCAATGATTACAATAGATTCCAATTAATTATGAAACGCTTATTGCGATTTGGCATTACTTGAACTAGCTTCAGGATAGAATTAATTTTGTGACTATTTGATGTTTACGGCAATTTAATATGTATTATTATCCATTAATGGACAATAATGTACACTTTTATTTCTTATTTATTATATCATGAATAATGCAACAATACTTTCTTTTATAAATTCTTTGTCCAGATGGTCTAAATTTGCATGAATTTTTATAAAATTTTAATTTGTTAATAAAAATTGAAATTAAAATTTTTTTTAACTAAGATTAAATTACTTAAATTTTAATTAAATTCTCAACATTTTAATATTTCGACGTAATTAACAAGGTTTTTTCAAAAGTCTTTCATGAAAAATAATGAAAAAAAATCAGAGTGTGATACGATCATTTCACCGTGAAATAAGTTTAACTACTCGCATCGCTGCGCACAACAAACGATAGGAAAGTAATGTCTCTCTTTCTACGAAGAAAAGTCCCGAGTTCCAAATCCAAAGAATCGAAAACAGCTATTTCTCGGAGCTGTTGAAGATTATCGGGTTTGGTACAAAGATACTGTTTACAGGTTCGCACAATCTATAAGTAGCCACCGCTATCGCTCCAATCGACGAAATAAAATAAAGCAACGCTATGTGCTCTGTACTCCACAGAAAGGAATGCTGCTGCGGAAGAAATGTTTCTTCTTGTTCCCTTTATGTATTAACGTAAAAATTTTCTTATTTCTTATTTTAACTTTACAAAAGAAAATTGTAAACACATTTAATTTTTTTTCTATCTTATAGAAGTTTTTTAATTAAACATTTTAGATGCACATAATATAAAATTAATACATGTAATATAAGAAACGAGGACATTTTTATATCAATAAAAAAAATATATAAAGGAAACAAGGAGAATTGTTTCTTCGGTAAAAGTAGGAATACTACTTCTGTGGAGTACAGAGTATATAGTTTTTTCATTCCATTTAACATATAAACTTATAATATTTATAAGTTTATATTTTTAACGTACAATTTTAAAATATATGACATTTGCAAAAATCATTCTGCATGTGATTGAATGCTCCTTTTATTTATTGTTAATATGAATTTAATTATTGATAAAAATAACTTGTAAAGTATTTTAGATGTCAAAAGTATTTAATATAAAAAGCTGTTAGACATAGTTTTGTTTCTATAAATTTAAAGAATTATTTTTTTATTGAAATGATATCAATTGTTTTTATTTTTAATTTTGTTAAGTTATCTTTGTTACATTGTGTCAACAATTATAGAGAATATTTCATTAAAAATCTCTTACGAAAAAATATTTTTGTATGAAAAGCAAAATCTATATAATAGGAATATAAAGAAATAATTAAATTGAAATTTGAATTCTTATTAATGTTTATTTATATCGTAAACCGTTATTAAAAAATATGTAAAAATTAATTTTTTTTATAATTTACAAGAAAAAAACAGAAGGAAAAAATTGCTCTTGATAACGTATAATATTAACTGTGCGATCTTCTGCAGAGTGACTCAATATATACACGAGGAAACGTATCCGGAACCAATATCGGGCTTCGATAGTTCTGCGAAAAATATGGAAAAATTACTTCTGCCGAGGGGAGCAAAGTCGGTTCAATTTTCTTTCTTTTCTTTTTATATAAACGCATGATTTTTGGAAGAAATGAATCTGGAAACATGTATACATTATTATCGACAATTGAATTTAATAATTCGTGAAATGAGAAAGAATAGATCATAAAAAAACATATAAAGTTTTCATAAGATATTTCATTTTTACTTTCTCACTGTGAAATAAAAAAAGTATCGTGTAGCGCACAGAAAACAATTCTAAGAATCATTATTTAGTTTTTTCTTTTTTTGGTATTTTTGTCAATATTCAACGAATACTGCACTTCAAGAACATATTGTTTTATGATATATCTCTTTTTATAATTATAAGAAAAAATGTTAAATATTAATTTTAATGTTAAAATGAGGTTGTTTATTATTAATTTATTAATATATAGATAATTATGATTTAAATAAGTTTAACACAAACTATAGAAATCAAAGCCTTAAACGGTCTAGCTGGATCTTAAATGCTTGTATGATTCTTGTGTGAATTTATATACTATGTATGCAGTATTATATTGTTTAAATGAGTTTATAATTTTCAACTTTTAAAGGTGCCTTATTGTTATCACATTGTATTCTCATTATCAATGACTGTCATTGTTATATTTAAGCAACTTTATTATAAATACTTTTATCACAATTTTTTATTTACAATATAAGAGGTTAGGTACGTTCGAATATTTTCGAGGCTTTGAAAAATTCAAGTTTCATTCGCTTAGGCAGCACTCTGTGGCAGAGAGATCGATTTATGCGCCTTTCTTCTGGTGCAACGAAACGCGGCCTAGAGTCCTCAGGGAGAACGGAGTAGTCCGGACTATCTGAAAAGCAGGCTGAATTTCCAACAAAGGTGCGAGCATGTGTACAGATGCTGAGGAATTGGAGAAAGATTCGCTTCGTGGAACACGATTGGTTTGGATTGTATTTCAGTGCTTTAGTAAAATTGGTTATTTCGATATTATATTAATCATTATGTATTGTAATAAAATATATTAGTAATTAACTTACTAATTAACATATATAAACATAATATAATACGTATTGTATTGTTTTTAATTTCAAATTAGAATATGCAAAAATTGCCTTATTAACCTTCAAACCGTACACTAGTGCGAATTCGCACCATGAAAATTTTTAATTTGCTGACAGTTGCCGCGGCTTATCCCCATTACTTAAAAAATATGCTTTTTCATTAAATTTGAGTGATACCATTGGATTTGTGAGAAAATTATACCTCAGAAAAGAGTGGTTTTAAAGTAATTTCTGTTTTAATCCTTAAGAGAGACTTGCAATTAAAAATGTCAAATCTTAATTAGCACTTGTGTACCATTAATAGGTGCTCAAAGGAAGTATACGGTTTGAAGGATAAAAATCCAAAATTTTGAAGATCTTTTAATACTTTTATATTAAACATTTTTTATATTTTTATATGTACAACTCATTATTTGAAATATTCTTTTAAGGATAAAACAGCAAAAGTTCTTTTAAAGCGTGACAATGTTGTCATCGATTTCATACTTTAAGAGCGTTGCTATATTTCTATATCGCTTTTCTGGCAATCGTCCTCACGCTAAAAATTCCGACCCGTACTGGCCACTACATCATCGCCTTGTTGCTGTATTTTACGGCAATAAGAGTTCGACCTCTGGCTCTCTCTCGGCCAGCACCTCCGCCACTGATATATTTGATATACGACTGAAGAGAGAATACCCATGCACACACACACACACACATACTTCGTCGATATGCACCTCAGTTTGCATTTCAAGCGCAATAACGTTAATATTTTACATCATAAAATTTACCCGACGTAGGCGGACAAAGACTCTTGAATCCGGTTATATATGAACGGTATTTTTTCGGTATTTTTTCATTTCAATATTATTTATATTTTAATATCCTTAATAATTTTAAATGAATTATAATTGAAAAGCTTTTTCAATTCAATTTCTAAATTTTATTTTGATATTTTTATGGAAAAGGACTTTTTATTCTCTCCATTTTCTTTAGAATTTTGTGACATATTATTTACTTTATTTTTCGATATATCTACTGTATATAATTTAAAGAATATATTTAATATACGTATTATATATGTATATAAAGATAGAATATGTATATTTGAGCAAAATATGCATATTTTACAAAATACTTGTAACATTTAATTATTTTATTAGTAATTTTGTAAGGTGCCTCATAACAATATTTAAACAATATTGATCAATTAATATCTTCACATGAAAATAAGTTCTAAATTCGAGTTGTCACTTTTCGCGATGCAGCGCGATATTGAGAAACTCTTAATTTTCCAGAATTTGCGATCGAACGAACGTGGCCTCTTTTTCAGAACTAAATGAAATACGAGGACCGAAAGTTTCCGTTGTAAGAATCAAGTGAATGGGCGTCACTTCGTCGGAGAGACGGGCACGCGTCCCGACGTCGACGTTGGCGTCGCAAAGCTTTCACTAGCCGAGCGCGCGTGCGATCTAATTAAATCGTTGGCGACTCTGTGAATTAAGGAGAATAGAAGGGAAGTTTCCCGTTAATGAGGCGTTGTTAATAAAACTCTTCTAAAAAGTCAGTAATTCATAAAGTATAAAAAATTCGAGTTTTCATAATTCTTTAATTAACATCAGCAATAGAAATTACACGAGAAAAAGAACAAATAAAAAAAAAAGTTTAATAATTTTTTACATCAAATAAACTTTTTAATTTTTTTTTGAGATATAAAAATATTATTCTTGTTTTTATAAAGCTTTTGAATCTAAATTTTTTGTAAAATGTCGATTAATAAGAGATGTACAAATCGTGAGAAAAAAAGTTGAAACTTTTCGTTGATAACAAGTTTCTGTTTTTCTTTGTGCATATAAGATAGAAAATTGTTCTTCTAGAAAACCACTAACACTCTCGATCACTGTGATGTTTGAATTTTGACACCATAACGGCTCCAGTTTTCGCCCATATTTGCTTTCTCGATCGAAGAAGGGCTCGTCATATGCTCCAGCATGTCAAACTATACATCCAGTCCAGGTGCCTCCAGTATTCCCCTCTCGATAAACGAACTGCCTTTACAGCCGCTCTCGACACACGCCATTATCGATAAGGGCGTTCTCGATTTTTTCTCAGCTACCATCGTTCTCTGCTTTCTTCCGCGATATGCAGTAAAAAACATGAAGCTCGAAAAGAGGTCGATGAGGTGCAGAGGCGTCGTCCTCGTCGCTGTCGTCGTCATAAAATATGATCCTAATTCCCATACCGATATGGTATTTGATCAATTTTTCGAGACATTTAAGAAATTGCGATTTTCTGCCCGTGAAATCACTCTTGGACGCCGCTCGGGATCGGCCTGCACGTTAGAGAAATCGATCCTTCGTTCGTCCCAGCTCTTCCGTTAGAAGAGCTCGATGGTAGAAACGAATCCAAAGGAAAGGCTTCTACTTCTAACGCGTCGTTATCTGTAAGCTTATGCAAATGTCTAGCAGTTTGCCACGAGGGGGATTTGCATACACTAGCTAGATTCAGCTCTCCTCCCCTCTCTTCATCCCCCCCTTTGTCTACCCAGGTCCCGATCTATGCGGGATCATGTCTAGGCATAATCTTAAGAAGCTCCCGCCGCAGTTATACAGTGGTTTTCTCCCTAGATCGTAGTCACGTGAGAGGGTTGCTCCCTCTTTTCGTCTACTTTTTCTGCTTTTATTTGCATCCGAGCGTTCCAAAAACGTATTGCGTCCTTCTTTTGCATAGTGCGGATGTACCAGCCTATAATAAAGCTCGAATCGCGCCGTCATTCATTAGCATAAAAGCACGATACGCGCGCGCTTCGATCGAGTGGAGGGCTCCATCGCTATAGGCGACTACCCGATATTACGCGCCATATAATACCGGGATATGTTCTGGGGTTCTTATACAAAAATTACGCATTATGGTATCTTTATCAGAAAAAAATTTCTCATTTATGAATTGCTAAAATATCTTCCGATCTAATTATTAATTACCTGTATCGTAGTCGAATGTAATTAGCATAATGGAATCATGCTTATGGGCGAGAGCCATAGAAATACGAGTCAATTCCTGTAACGCATCGCTGTACCACGAGAATTTTCCGATTGCACCACATTTCGACGTTGATTGGATGCCATCCTTTGCGAATCTCTCTCTGCAATCGCGAATTCATCGTCGAATAATACGGGTATCTGGGCTTACGCGCGCTTTTAATTAAACTTATTAAGCTGTTTTAATTTGCATTGTATTAGCCGCATACTACTGTTGTAGCCACTGTATGAGCTTAAAATATCTTCAGTGGCTTTAAAGCGGCTCTAAAGTAGCTTTCAGTGGTAAATTAATAAAATTATCACTTAATTGAAACTTCATTTATTCAAACAAGTCTTATTAACTTATTTACGGTAATGTATTTAAATAGTCCGCGTTCACAAAGTACCTTTTGAAACGTTATCAAATATGTAACATTCTTATATGCATTTTTGTTTTTATATATGAAATTATGTATAATACTAAGCGTAATGTTTTATATTATTTTTGATGTAAATAAGAGGGTATAATTTAACATGTGGAAAATGTTACAATAGAGGATTGAAAAGGGTTGAGATTATCCGAGCGGAGGGTTAAATTCGTCGGCATCCTACTCGTATAACTTTCGGAATAAACAACTCGTGTTTTGCACACGCGTGTTGTACTCTCTCCGAGTCGCAACTCGAATTCCATCAAGGTACAATTAGCATACACGAAGCGTGCGTGACGGTAAGAGGCGCTGAATGGACCGCGGTGTTGTGGATAATTTTCGCGGTGCGACGTATGGCAATCGCGCTGTGTCGAAACTTCGGCCAGTTGCGAAGTTATATTAAACGTTCCGGGGTGTACATATATTCATATGTCTCTCTACCTCGTCCATGATGTTGCGGACGTTGCACCCTTTGTGTCCGGCAAGTGCCAGTTTCGTGCGTTATTATTTGTGGTCCAGTATATGTTGCTTTATATTGTGGAATTATCGCGAGAAAGTCGACAACGGGAGAGTGAGAAACGAGAACAGGCGAAAGAGAGGAGATATACATAATCAATTAAATTGAGATGGAAATTCGAGCGTATCTTTATAAAATATGGAGAAAGTTAAGAAGAAAGTTGCCGATACTGACATAATTCTTTCAAAGAGGCCCCCTTATTTTTCGTAAACTATTACACTTTATTAATATTAATAGAAACATGATCTATTTTCAGATAGCACAGAGAGTTCAAAAAGAATTAAAAAAGAATTTGTATGTCATCAATTCTAAATTCATTTTTAGATGCAAAAGAATTAATTCTTTTCAGAACTTTTCAGAAAAAGAATTCTTTTTGAACTTTCTATGCTATCCGGGTTCAGATAACTAAAGAAGTAAAAACTTATAATTCATACATTTGTGGCTTGTTTTTATACATAGAATATAGCAAAAAAAAACATATTGCTTATTATTAACAAATATTTTCAAATTGAGAAGAATTCTAATCTTTATCACTATAAATGCTGACAATGCAACGCGTTTTTGTGCAATTCAGCGCAACTGTCATCGTCATACAAGAATATCAACTTCGCAAAGTAGTAGCAACTCCGTAGCTACTATAGTCAAAATTAAATGCAAATATTGCAAAATCGAGACAACATTGCACAAAGTCTTGGACTTGCACCTGCCTTTACGCAACACGCGGTGCTTTCCAAGACGAGTTTCTCTCGCAATCGGAAATAAGTACGAAACAAAGCGACGGCTATCGTGCGGTTCACGAAGTATTACGACTATCCCAAGTGCGCTGTTTAAAAACTTTCGCGCATTATCTGCATATGTTGCATCGACCATATCCACCACAGCGGTTTTGTAACGGCTGCATACACTGTGATGATATTCGCTAGTCTTGTGATTTATTTCACCCACGAAATATCATATATCGCGAAATACATTTCTGATATACCATCACACAATGTGAAAAATTCATTTTAGCTAAAAGAATAAAAATATATTAAAAAAAAAGGAGTATTGGGAACCAGAGTGTGGGCGTACACGAAATTAATAAAGATTTATAAGAGAAATTTTTAATAAAAGATTAATAATAAATTATTGTTATCTGTTAAAAACCAATAATAAAGTATGATTATTTTATTTTCATAATTAAATATACTGTACCAAAATTTTATTTTTATTCAAATTAATATAATTAAATACATCTTATGTAAAACTAGAGATTTTTACTTTTTACTTCTATTTTTCCGTAATGGATAAATTTCATATTGAGTAATTTAAACAGAATCACTGTTTCACTATGCAAACGGACATTTTGCGAATAGATTTAACCATCGAATAAATATGTTATTCATCTAGCGAACACCTTGGCATAACGAACGAGATGGTGCAGGGAGAGAGGGGAAGAAGTCCATCAGGAAAATTGAACAAAACTCAAATTGATCCGGAACTCGCGGATCCCCGTGGCTTTTCGTCGAAGCTTCCGCTTGCTGTTCCCGACAGTAATTAAATAAGCCGAGTTATACGGAGGAGGAAAGTTCGCGAAATTCGCGAACGCGCCGCGTGTACGTTAAAACCGTCCGGCCTCAGGAAGTTTGCGAACAAACGTTATTGCACGACAAAGGCATCGCTAGCGATATCATTTGCCGTCATATTTATAAAATCTCATGATTATCATAGACGAGACTATCTCTACTGAATTGTGAAGAAAGTAACGTGAAGAGAACAACATAAAAGCTATGAAGACTTAGAGAATTTAATTATATATCTATAATAGATATACATATAGACATAATTACACAATGATATGATTATATAAAACTATTAAAATATAATTATAAAATTATTAAAATATTAACTTCTCTCTCAATTAAGTTGTCGACTTCAAATAAAATTATGACTAAGCTTATATTATTATTTATACCGTTAGTAGAGTTTAGTGTACCTAAAAAGTGTTTTATTTAAAATAATCTAAAACTTTTTTTAAACATTTATTATATCTTCTTATTTTTTTAAGAAAACAACGACTCCAGTTTTGTCCATGAATTTGTATAAAAAATTTGTATAAAATATGATATAATCTAGGTAAAAGATGGTTCACTAGGTCAAGAAAATCCTTTAATTTATGTGGCAATAGCTTTTTCTCTCTTGGCTTGAATAGAAATTATTTTTTCTTTTCCCGCTGAGAAAATTTTTATCTGTGCCGCTTTTCCCCTCGGAGTTATTCATATGCTAGCATTTATGAAGTTAAGGTGAATTATTTTCCACAAATTATTTTGTTCTAAAATCGATCTCTTTCGTAAACTTTACTGTATTAAAATTTATAAAAAATTTTTGTAGAAGATATATGATATTATTGGACAGATTATATTTAAAAGATACGTGACAAAAATATTTATTAATTTTTTTATTGATATGAGGTATACTTTTGTGATATATTAATATGTTATTAAAATTAAACTCACTTTTGAATTAATATTAATATTATTTCATAAATAATATTAAAATTCATATTAAGCTAACATAATAATAAATAAAACACTTTTTAGGTACTAAACTCTAACGGTGTAAGTAATAATATAAGTTTAGTCATAATTTTATTCAGATAAAATATTTCAGATATTTCATTGATAATATTTTTATAATTAAATTATAATAACATTATCAATGAAGTATTTGAAATGAAAAATATAGTAATTATATAACAATATGACATACAGATAATATAAATATAATATAAAAAAAAATTGACGTAACAGCGGGATCCATATATCACTGATAATATTTATTTGATAAAAGAACACGAGTTAATAAATTTAACGATTCATGACCACAATAGGAAGAACATAGAAGAGCTTTGTAACGTTTCAACTACATAATGTTTTTATGCGACGATGTCCTAAAAATAATTCCAAAATGTCAGCTTACTTGTAATATAAAAGTTCTAGAGATAAAATTTTTTTGCTTTGAGTCAATTACCCCGTATCGATCGAATATAGTGGAAACAAAACACGAAGATTTAAAAATAGTACAATATAAAATCTCACCATATTTAAAATACAAAATTTTTATTCATAATATATGTCAATTTCAAGTATTTTTATTCGAGTATTGACAGTTCTTGAAACTATATTTTATTATGTATATCTTTAAAAGAATAAAACATATTCGACTAAAAAAACATTTTATTTATGCCGTCGATCGATGCGACAATGTGTCCACGTCCTCTCTATGGATGGAAGAGGGGAATATTTTTCTCTAAAGAGCAGCCTCGTGATGGAGAAACGATATGCCGTTACGTATCGACGTGCTTGTAATGGAGCTGTCGAGCAAATTTTCTGTGATACAGAGCCGGAGGCGCGCGTCGTATCGTGTCGACTTTAAATACAATGAAAATCGACCCTTATCGCCTCGCGATGTCGCCTCGATGCTTCGAGAGCGATCAGTTGCTCATTATTCGCACTTAAATCCATCCAAGAAACGGAGAAAATCGGAAAAAAAAGAAAGAAAGTCTATATTATTGTTTTAAAAAAAGCCTCTTACTCTTATGCAAGAAAAATATATAATAAAAAATTTAATATCTAAGATTGCTACATACACAGAAAAAAGACTATTCTTAAATCAATCATAATATATTCATATATAAGCAAAAATATTATAATCTTACTTCAAAAATATCAATCTTGATTTGATTAAATTTGTTTTGATGCAAGTACGACTTTGCACTTAATTCAAGACTTGCTCAATTAAAAATCTTATATCAATATAAATTCAAGACTAAAATTTTTAAAGCAAAATTACAATACTTTTGCTTCTATGTGAGTATATTATGGTTGATTTAAGAATAGTTTTTTTTTCTGTGTATTAGTAAAAAAATAATATGTTACCAAAATCTTCCGAAATAATCCTATTATGAGGTAATCTTATTAATTAATGAGTTATAGTTGCATCGCAATACTCAAGCGAAACTTTCAATTCTCTGTTTCAGGATCATAATGCGCCAGTTTCTGTACAATTCCTTTATCCTTGAACTACTGCTGCTGACAATCCTGTTCGCGTCGTCAGGTTTGGCGATGTCCAAGACGCGCGACAAAAAGAAAAATGTTAAGGAGACGAAGGAGGTGAACATCTGCGACATTCTGGGCCAGCAGGCACCGATCTATTGCTACTGCAACGACGGCCTGCATAATTCCAGTGTCGTCAGTTGCTTGGTATTGAGCAAGTTCGAGCGGACCGATCCCATGTGGAATTATTTTAAATCGCAAACCCAGCTCGAAAAATTGACGTTTACAGTGCGTCAGCTCGACAGCCTCGACTACGTACCCAATCATTTGTTGCGCAATTTGAAGAATTTGCGCATAATCGTATTCCAGCATGGAAAGTTCCATAAGCTTGCCAGTTACACTTTTAGCAATCTCAATAGCATTGTCGAGATCAATCTCAGCGGCAACATGATTGTCGAAATGAGCAATTATACCTTCGAGGATATGCAAAATCTCACTTTCATAAATCTCGACTATAATCGTATCTTCGAGATTATTAGGTATGGATAACCGATAATTAATAATGAATTATCTATTAGAGTAGAGATGGTCATTATAATCTTTATTGAGTTTGTTAACCTAATGAGTTAAATAATAATGTATATAATCCAATTTGTTATTTACAATCTATCCCTAAATTTGCGTTATTTATTCTTTTATTTTTATCAATATTCATGCTATACTATTTGGGCTATTTGTATTGCTTGATGTTTATGTAATATATAAACACAAAAAAGATCTTTTAAAAGAAGTGTTTCAAAATATACTTTATTATATTGCAATAATAATAAATTGAAAATTATTAACTTAATATTTCAGCTTGAAATTAATAATTTATAACATTAACTACAATCTAATCATACAGAAAGTTTCTTATTTAAAAATGGATAAAATGTTTAAAAGCAAATTAATATACCTATAATATACTTTTAAAAAACATTATAAAAGAAGAATATATTAATTATTACTTAAATTTGTTTTTTCTACAAATTGATATTAGAAAAATACGTCAATTAAATTATTGAACGATTATGCATGCTATGAAGTCTAGTTTTTTTTACACATTTTGATATTAAATATATTTTGTATTTAATGAATTGTATTATAATGATATTTTATTTGAGAATATTTATGTATATTTATTTTAATATGATAATAAATGCCATATTGTTATAAAAAATTTTTCGGTATAAGCGATAAGGCGGTGTGCATATATAAAACATGCATCAATAAAAGTAGCAATTTATTAAAAGTATAAAAATTTAATGCATAAAACTGATGCTACAATACTAATTCAAACTTTTGGATAATAAAAATTGTTATTATTGTTGTTAACAGTAACAATATTTT
>NW_017295839.1:2193952-2243735 GCF_001594075.2 Trachymyrmex cornetzi
TATATAATATCTTATTACGTGTATATTTATTCACTTAACAATAAATTCATAATACAAAAAGCACAAATAATTAATGATGTGAATACTGACTAATAAGAACAATAATTAATATAATTAAGAAATAAAATTTCATTTAATTAACAAACACAGTAAAATATATATACACGATATGCACAACGGTTTTAAATAATTGTTACAGAGACACGTTTGTAAAGTTGCCGAACTTGCGCAAGCTGAACCTGAACCACAACAACATTAGCATTGTTCATGACAAGGCGTTTAAGCTCCTGGGTTCGTTGCAAGAGCTCGAACTGAGCAACAACCAGATCAGTGTTATCACGCGCGACATGTTTTATGGTCTGCGCAATCTAAAGCGTCTCAATCTACGCGGCAATAGGATTAGCTTGCTTGGCGAACGTAGCTTCGTCGAGATGTCGGAACTAGCCGAACTCGAGCTCGATCAAAATCAGATCATACTCATAACCGAAAGAGCATTTGACAGCATGCGCAATCTCCAGAGGTTGCAACTTAACGATAATCAGCTAACGTCGTTGCCGCCGAATTTCTTGGTTGGCGCACCTGGCATTAACTTTTTGGATCTGAGAGATAACTTATTGAAGACCGTGACCTTTGACAACGTTAAACCAATCATGACTAATCTCTATGAAATTAACGGCCACTTATATCTAAGCGGTAAGTGCTTATATAGATTATTATTTCTATTAAAACTATAATATTCATCTATTTGAAAGTCTCGAAAGAAACTGTCAAAGAAATTATTAAACTTATCGTCTGCTAAAGAATAATTTGTAATAAAAATTAGATTATATATCTAGCAAGTAAATTGAAGAAACAATAATAGAAGATTATATTGCATCAAAGAGAGGCAGTTATTCTAAGTTGCGGATATTAAATTACCTACGGCAATTTGAAGTGATATTAACGATCAAAGTGGAAACATTTGACTGATCAAAGTGCATCATCCTATTTGCGTAGAAAACAATCTGATCTGCGACTGCAAACTCACATGGATCTGGGGCTTGCGGAACGAGACGAAGAACACGAAACTGAGGGATGCCCTAGAGGAGTTGACTTGCTTCCTTGAAAGCAATAATGCAACGCAGAAGATCAACAGGGAAGATCTGGGGAGGAATCAGCAGCCCGAGATTTCCGGTAAGTTTTGCTTCATGCGTGAATACGCGCTAGTACGAATGCCTTTCGGCGAAACGTATTTCATCTTTGTGTCGAAAATGTAAAATGTACTCAACATAGAGACATAAAAATAAATTCTATCTGTTGTATGTATAAATAGGCACAGAAATTAATTTAATTTCATCTATACTTGCTAACAAAAGTTAAAAATAAAATTATCAAGTAATACGAAGTCTAAAATCGAAATATGAGACGTTTTATAAGATGTCTTTTAGACGTCTTGTAGACAGTTCTCCTAAGAAAGATATCAAAATATTGTAGACGTGTTATATATAACGTCTTATTATAACGTTCCGAATTTAGACTCTTTCTCTAAATTGTTTTCTGGGTAATTACTTCTTTTTGTACGTATAAATTATTTTATTTGTACCTAAATTGTTTTATATGTATGAATCCTAAAGACAGACAGACAGAGAGAGAGAGAGAGAGGGGGGGGAGGGGGGAGAGAATCTTTTTGGTATGACATTTGACATTTCTTATTTTTTTAAACGGAATTTTATTGTACTGTGTTACAGACGAATATGTTGACAATAATTCGAGAGATTATGATAACGAGGATGATGAGGCTGAGAGCGGTGGTTATTTCGATGAATCCGATGACGAAAATTCATCGAATTTTCATAGCAAGGTAAGATATTCGATTTGTTAATTGCATACAAATGATAGATACATGTGATCGGGTTTTTTGAAATTCCTCTTGCAATAAATTATAAATAGTTGCTTAATCAAATTAATTTCATACATTAATATCTTAATTGCTAATCTTAATTACTATTAAAGCGTAATTTAAACTTTTATACTTTTATGCTTTGAAAAAAAATTAACATTACAAACATTAAAATTAACACTAAAAGACGTTTATTATATACCAAGTTGAGCTTAATGTCAGATTTTTCATTTTATATTTTTTATATCACGCGCAAGTATAAAATTTTTACAAGAAACGATGAAGATATAGAAGCATACAAACAATACATCGATATACAAGTATTATAAAAAAATTTTTAATTATGTACATATTATTAAAACTATAAAGAAAAATATAATATATAAATACATAGAATACCATTTTATATCTTTGAATAATTTTTTAAATTTCTGTATGTATGTGTCAAATTAAAAAGAAATATCTACAGCACAAAGTTCTGTTTATGTTTGGAAAAAATTCTATAATTTAGAATCAGATATCTTAAAATAATATAATAAAAGTAATTAAAACTTTTTTTGCACGTTATTAATCTAATCCTACTGTTGCACATGCATGCATATGTTATAAATCTATCTTTCGTTTGATCAAAACGTTTAAATCTTTCTAATCGATTGAGTGATTCTACGTAGACCATTTTGGTTTTAATTTACAGAACAATCGTGAGGATAGGAAGTGCTGTATAAAGCATCTATTCGATTTGAAGGTAGAAGAGCTGCCATGCCCGCAGCGTGAGGATTTGATGGCCTCCGAACAGCCATCCAGCCGCCATGAAAACGCCCGCGTGGGCTCCAGCTGGTTCAGCTCTGGTTCAATCTCGGTCCAGGCTGGTCAGTCCGTCCTCGTTGCCTCATTGCTATTGCTAGCTATACTTTTTTTCACGTAGAAGCAGCTAAGCGTTCAAAACTAAAGCGATATAAATGCTATTTGGCGTCCCGATATGCTCGAGTGAGCGAATGGAAAATCGTACACATAAACGAAACGGGACGCGAAAGAAAGTGTATGTTTATGCGTGTGCATTTGTGTGTGTGTGTGTGTGTGTGTGTGTGTATGTGTGTGTGCGGGCGCGTGAGCACTTACGTGGGAAACTAACTGGACAAGAGACGTACCTTCAAAACTGCTTTTCGAAGCACTTACAGTTATCGTTTGTTGTATGAAGTCTCTTTAAAGCATCCGAACAGTCCAAACTTTAAAAATGTTGCACGAACGTGACCGCATATTGATAATGCATCACGATGGATGGGATCGTTAAATCACAATTGTCCAGTACCAGAACGCGGCTGCATTTACACGTCATTTTTAAAGTTTGATAATTTTTTAAAACTCTCTTGTGTACTTGACGTGATAATATGATAAAAACATTCGCCATTATTTGAAGCGTGTTGTTATGCAGAATTTAATGGGCCAACTATAACGAGATGCAACATTTTACGTTCGCAATAATTTACGTGTTTACTGTTTTTTTCAACATAAGCCAAATGGTAGTCTAAAAATAACAAAGTTACATATAACGTTTTATTTTACATATTGATCGAATTTAATTCGAGCTCAAATGCGTTCTCTTACATACTGTACGTCATTCCCGTATTTGTACAGTATATATATGCGTAGTTTTACTGAATGTGTGTATTATAAAAATACCAAAGAAGATGTGTATTATAAGAATACCATTAAAAAATACCGCGCACACTGCCGTTTCTCGTTAACTATTTCGCTTGCGTAATTACATACTACCATTTAGATCATAGTCCATTATATTATATTCAACTAATTTTGACCGAGACGATGGGTCCAGCTATACAACGGCTCCAAATATCAGTATAATTATAAAATGCTAGAAATTGCCAGAAATACTGCCATACAATTTAGAATAAATATTAAAATTTTGATAGAGAAATTAGACAACAGATTTTTTAATTGTTTATTTATGACTATATGGTATAATGATTATCTCAATTTTTCTACTAGTTCCATTTATCTTAATTTTAAGAATAATTTAAACGTTTTGATATAAATGTACTCTTTAAATTACTTTTCTTTGTGCATTTTTTATAGCCTTTTACAAGATTACAGTTGAAATATGCGCTTGTCTTAGCGCCGAGAGAACACTACCGTGTCTCCAGATTAAATACTGTACCCTGCCAATTCTGCTCGCTCAGTTCTATGGATAACTTTAAAATTTTGATATAAATTTACATAATATTTATTTTAATATTGCTTTTTTATAACCTTTAAAATATTATAAAAATTAAATTTATTTACATAACCAATTCTCTCTTAAGTATTTCATTCATAAACCTATGAGTCTTCATATATTCTTAATATCTATTTTTATCTCTTCTCTATATTTATTATAACACTGATGAACTCCGTATTCTTAACACCTATCCCTGTGCTACTGTATACATATATGCTGTCATATTTTATCATATGACCATGAATGGACCATTCAATCATAATTAGAATGGCAGACGGAGGGTGCCATAGGAAGAAGGGTATTTATAGATGTTTCTTAGTAAATAGGAGTTTCTTATTTATGCACGAATGTATGCATGCGTATATCATGAGCACCGAATATCAACGCGCAGGCGCGAATGAGAGAGAAAGAGATACGGCAATTATTTTCTCATTTTATTTATTTTGGCTTTCTCTTCAAAGCTTTATTGGCATGGAAGTCGGTCAATCCATTTATATTTTTATCAATTATGGATAAATAAATGTTTTGTCTATGAAAAATATCATACGTAATCATTACCTCATTTGCAAATAGCACAACAAACGCAGCGACATTTTTAATCTGCGCATGTGCTATCGAAATCAAATTGAGGGCTTGATAGAGATTATTCTCTATCCTAATATGTTAAGAATACGGAGATTTGAGTACATTATTATTATAGATTTGACGAGTTATACATATTTTTCATATTAAATCAATAGCTATGATCATGTATGGTGAACAGATGAATGGATTTGGATCCTTGTATAAGACTCGATATCTAGAATATCAAAAATATCAAGAATTGATGTATAATTAAAAAAAAATTAAAGGCACGGTGTGACTATAGGACATCAAAATTGATATGATTAACACGTTTTTTAAGAAAAATTAAGATAGACACTATATGATTATAAAAGTTAAAGATTTTATACTGCTGATTTCGATATTTATCAAGGAAGAAAATTAAGAAGAAAGCAATTGAATTAGTTGATTACGAAAATGCATGAGTCATGCTAACAAGCTTTTTGGAAAATGACAAGAAACTTGTTTTTCCTTAATTTTATCGTGCATATTAATATTTTAGTCCATATTTGATATTTATAGAGATATAAATAAATGCTTATCAATTAGAAAAGTCTTCAAAGAAGATTTGGTAATAGTCATGCTTTTTTCGTAACAGTTGCCTATAAACAGTTCAATATTCTTGTAATTAGTAATCTAATTAATTCTTTTTTTTAATGTAGCATGTACTGTGGATTGTTGTTAACCAAGAAACTATATATTAACTCAATTTCGTGAAAATGGTAACTCGATCATGTGCGTTTAATAATAACTGATTCAATTGTATGCTAATTATTTAATATATTTTGTTTAATCATCCTCGTGTGTCTAATTGATATAATACTTAATACAAGAAATATATACTTTTTATCCTACAAAATATATTTCTTGGTATACGAAATGAGACTGAAAACAAGAGATTTTTCGAGCATTAAGCATTTTTATCATTCCTCTTACAAGATTATAATCGTGACGTTTTTGTGTGTGCGTAACATTTAGTAAGCAAGTTCACAACGATTACGTCTATGACGATCTGTTTGTTGAGGTGCACTTTCTTGTGCTTTTTGCGTACAAGTTTTAAACTAAATAGACTTATATTTTAATCTTTAGATAAAAGAGAAAAAGGACGAGATTGAAAACGGAAAGCGCAACTGGAGCGAACAGACGTAATTAGCAACAATCAATTAGTAAAAAACGCACGATATGGATAACGTGAAACATAGCCTGCCCCTACGGAACAATGATAAGAAAAAGAATTATTAATAATGTTGAGGTGTTATTTGTCATAGTATATGCGTTGTCATAGTATCGTGATAATGTTTATATAATATATGAAACGTCGAGTCGCAAAACGATATCGTAGGGAACGCAAGAAGATCGACTATCAAGACCTTTTGTATAATCATAAGCTACAAGCTTTTTTAAATGTCATAAATTTAATTTAGATCCCGACTAAAATCATGGCTAAAAATATTTAATTAAAAAGTTTATGAGTGTTTTTAATCTAAAAGTGCTTTAATTTAAGATTTACAATTTTCATAAAGAAAAAATTTAATTACAATTAAATTTTTCTTTCTTTACAACAATTTCATATATTTCTTTTTACTTTGATTAAAGCATTTATTATTCTTACTTATTTGACATCTCTTTTGATCCCTCAAAAATAAATCGTGATTGAAATTTAATTTAAGTTTTACCATGTTTGATGAAAAATTTAAAGTGTCTTTCTTTCATCATATTAAATCTTTTCGAATCATATTTATAGATCGCTATTTGTAGAGAAAAGAGATTTTATAATTAATTAAAGGGAATATCAGTAATAGAATAATTTAAGTATGTTACGGTGAATTAAATATATAAGAGCAATCAAAAATGCATTAAATTATTTTTTTTAATGAATTATTTGAATATAAACTATTTTCATGATCGCTTTATATAAATAATATATGTATGTTTAAATATAAAGCATTATTTTTTACAAAGAAGCTGTTTCATAATGTTAGTTTATTTTTCATTTACATAGTTTGTCGTACTTATAATATAATTTATTACATTCTTTTTTATATTATTACAACTTAAAATGATAAATTAAATTATCAAGTTTTATATTATTAAACTGTCATGACATAAACGTTTAAAAAATAATCATAGTAAAGTAAATACTCTTTTCTATTCTACACCACACACACACACACACATAAAATAAATACTGTTATCTTTTTCTTTCTATGAAAAATTTTTCTCTTTATCAAGTAGTCGAATCTTGCTGTTCGCTCGATGCCATAATGCGGCATGACACCTGTTGTCAGTTGAAAGAAATGCGCGTATAAATTAAAGTGTTCCGGGGTACTGCGTACACAACACGTTATTGGATCATTCGTAAGATACTAAATTAAACCTTAAATGAACATATTTAGAGCCGTAATTTTTCACTAAAGTGAGATATTATTAACTAATTTTTTTTTATTAAATCTGAGGCACATAGTCTGACGAAATATTCAGGAATTTTATTAGGATTATTAATTATAAATATAGATAATTCCGTTAAAAACAAGTGATAAACAAGATTTATTGGAAAGAATATAAAAAAGAAGATACCGATCATATAAGACATTTAACTTATAGATACAAAAGTTAAGAAAAGTTTGGTGTTAGCTGTTAGAAATCTCTCTCGTACACAATTTATGATCTGCCTGATCGCACTAAATAAAATAAATAAACTAGGTAATTGAATCTGATAAATGAATGAACAAGTACACTGTCAATCCCGAGTCGCTATAAGTCATAGTAAAATGGGACCCCGTGAATTTTCCACAGGGTTTCCTTCTTTCTCTTTTTCTCACTCTCCTATTCATTCTTTCATATAGTAATAAATCTATTGAACAAGGAAAAAAGGTTATCATAAAATTAAAAACTGATTGGCTAATGGATTACAAATTCAATTAGGATATTAATAATTAAGGTAGGTAATTGAACAATTTGCTAATTCTGTTATTCTATTATTCACTCTGTAAGTCTACCGATTTGTCTGTTCGATTTTCATATGACTTTTAATATGTACTGCTATATTAGACGCTTTTATTCGAGTAACTTTATTTATTAAAGGAGTAAGATTTCATATTCGACATATGCGCTTCAATATATGTTGGATGTATTTTATAATGAAGGTATTTCTTGGGAAAATGCAATCATTTTTTTTACATATATATTATTAATTTAAGATCTTAAGTATAAACGCAACAATAATAAATTAGGTTTAGTCTATTTATGGATTTACCATCACAAGCGCTGTAATATGTATTATATGTTCTTTTGTAAGATTTAACAATAATCAGAAATAAATCGTCGAAAAATAAAGAAGCTGTGTGTCGCTGTTTCTCTTTTCCGATAATTTATTCCCATCAAAATTTATCCTATTAATTTTGCATTTCTCATTCACAATATTAATAAAAAATGTTATAAAAGTTTTAATTAAAAGATCGTGAAATTTATATGGTAAAACTTTGTTTTCTATCTTCTACCATTTTGAATTAGTTTTTATTCTAGAATAGTTAACCTCTTGTGAACTTAACTTTTCCTCTTGTTTTATTTTTCTATTATACATTTGTCACGTAATCACTTAATTATACAGAGAATAAGACAACGAGTGAAATGTAGTACGTAACATTTTTATTCTGCGCTTGTATCATTAGAATAATAGTACGAAGTGAATTTTCAGAATAGAGAGAGAGAGAGAGAAAAGTGGTTCTAATTTACGAGAATAAAGTATATTATATGTATACAATGTTTTATACTGTAATGAATAATATGATATTTACATTGAAATGGATACAAGAATGAACAAAATTTAAGTTATATTTCAGATATCCGAAATTAAATGTGTGAACGTGTTGAATTTTTAACCGATATATTTTTGTGGTATATATAATAGGAAAAGAGATTTGTGAAAAAAGAATGAAGTGAAAAATCATAGAAACTTGTAAAAAGAAGTAAAAGGAAAGTAACGGAAAAGTTCCAAAAATGTAGTCAAGAAAGAGAGGGCAAAGAAAAAAAGATATAAAAAAAAAGAGAGAAGAGTGAAAACGGAGAAGGAAAAAAAGAAAAAAATATAAGAAGAGAAGAAAGTGAAATGGAGAACTATAGTAAATTACACTAACAAGGAAATATATGTAAATGTCCCAATTTTTATGAGTTTTAGACAATTCAAAATAAAAGATACATTTTTTGCAAATACCTTATATATTCAGTAGAACAATAAGATTTGTTATAATTTCTAATTAATGATTATATCTCAAATCACATTTATAGATTAATAATTATGTGTCTGAATGCGTTAATCCTTTTCTAGACAATTTTGTTTATCAAAATTTATTATAAGTTTTAATATATATACTTATTCATTTATTTATCAATATTCTTGAGGCTTCCACGGGTGCTTTCTATATAAAGGTTATGCGTTTCGCGGGTTTCTTCCGTGTCCAGATCCATTCTTGAAATGCCAACGTTTCGTGAACCTTGCAGTCCACTTCATCAGGGCGAGGAGCAGTCTGATACTGAGCTGTTCCTCCCAGGCCGTTCCTTTCATATTACGCTGCTTGTTGGAGTCATTTATTTATTATTTATATACTTTTTACTTTCATTTATTTATAACTTTCCGTTTATTTATTGCTTATATTTACAAAAGAAAAATGTTATAAATTGTCTTGCTGATATTTATAAACACAAATAATATATATTTTAAATATGTTATAACAATGTTTTTCCTTACGTAAATTTTTCTCAAAATATAGAAATATATTTTATATTGTCGATTTTAATTGCTTTTAGTACTCGACAAATTGTAAAAATCTATATCGTAAAGTAATCGGTTTTTCGTAATCATTTGTGGCTTCTATGAAAGGTGCAAACAGGATCTAATTATTAAGTAAGAATTAATTACACAAATATTAAAATATGATACTTAATACTAATGTTTACATGCAAGCTTAAATAACTTCGTGAGATGCGTACTTTACATTTTATACTGTGTATTATATCAACATGTTAAATATTGCCCATAACTATGTGATCATTAGGGCGATTGTTATCATTTCGATTTTTTCCGAATTCGTGCTGAAATTCCTCTTCCAAGTCCCAGACAACCCCATCATCAAATTTCTGCTGCTCAGTGATCCATCCGCACATCATCGTACGTAGAAGTAAACCTGTAAATTAAGTTATACATACAATAATCACAAGAAGTAAATGAACAAAATTAATAAAACAAGAAATAATTGACTCATTTATAAACAAATAAAGACAATTCAATTTAAGGAAAATATGAGTTTAAAGAATGATTAAAAAAGCCGTAAACTGGCACTAGTACACACAGACAAAGATTTAAACTAATTTCAAAATACCAATTGAAATTTTTATATGCACAAGGAATAAAATCGACGGTTGTTAATGCATAAAGGAAAGAAAGATAATTGTATTATTACACATATACACATCCACGCTTTAAGGACTTGAATTAGATTTTACAATTCAAATATAATTTGATGGAAAAAAAATTGCATTATTGAATTTCTATCAAAGAGAGGCAGAGAAAGAAAAAACCAGAAAATAGACGAATAGAGAACAAAAGAGGAAGGGAGGGAAAAGAAAAGGAGAGAAAAAGGGAGGAAAAATATAAAAAGAGAGATAGAAGAGATAGAAGAGAATGATAGAGAGAAAAAATCTGATAGGAAAAGACGTAATGGGTATAGAAACTGTGCGTTTCTCCTATTTTAACTGATCTTAGCATCTGTGCTCTGTTAGAAAGAGAATGTTGAAGTATCAGTATCTCTCTTTAATTCGCTTTAGATGGGGAGCGCAATGGAGGACACAAAAGGAATGAGGATTTAAGGCTCCTGTTCACTCATCACTATAATTTCACCTCACCTATAATTTCAGATTGTGACGTTAGCGAAGAAATACACAATAAAACTTTGGCAAATTATATTTAAATAGAAGTATTTTTTTAGAAAACAACATTTGCAAGTCTTGTAAAATATATGAAACTATCTTCTTGTTTCTGGGAGAAATTTAATCACATTTATTCCTATATATTATTGATTCAACAGTTTATCAGTTATGAACATAATTTATTTTGTTTTTGGTTATACATTTATTTTCAGGGTTTGCGTCAGAGAATTTGATGTTTGTGCAGTGTAAGCTTCATTCTATTTTTCTTTCATATAATAAGCGACAAAGATAAAATAAAGTTTCCAGTATAAGCCAAACCAAACACAGCTCAATACATGTTATTTATTTAATAATAAAACAAAAAAGTTTTCGGTATACTTTATAAGTCAGTCCTATTGAGTGTAAGCGTTGTTTTATTTCCGTGCTTTATAAGAATTATAAATAAGAATTATAAATAAGAATTATAAATAAGAATATTAATGTGCTTTATAAGAATTTTTATTGTGTACTTTCTTACTTCTATGTCACAATCTGAAATAGTAATGATGAATTAATAGAGAAGCTTTAACCCTATCTGTCATTATCCTCATTACTAGTGTTTTAGAAAAAATAAAAAATATATAGAATGATTTTGCTGAAGTATTTAAACATTTGGCTAATTTAGCTATATATCCACGGAAATAATTTTGTTAGACCATTAAAATAGTTACATAAAAATCATAATAAATAATGCTGAAAAAGTTTTGACATTCTAGTAACAAATTTGAACGTCCTACTTAATTATTTCATGGACCAAAATTATGTTTAGAATTGTCTCGGACTAAATTCTTAGACATTTCATCAAAACTATCATTTTTATGTACACGCATCAAGCTACACACACCTTTCCTTTTTTTAAATCGATAATGACAAATTCATTGGAATGCAATCTATAGTTATTACATTTATAAAAGAAAAAAAAAAGAAGTGAAAAAAACAAGAAAAAAGAAAAAGAAAAGAAAAAGAAAAGAAAAAACAGTGAAAGAGAAAACAAATAAAAGAAAACAAAAGCAAAGAAGAAAGAAGAAAATTTTTGGTATCTCATTACAACCATATTAGATTTCATTGAAATTAAAGAACACACACACACACACACACACACACACACACACACACACACACACACACACACTATATGAATTTTTTCTTATATTATATATCTTAAAGTAAATAAATTTTACTCTTTGCAATAAATATTCATATTTGATAGATTTAGAAAATATTTGGAAACTTTTTTTTCGAATTGTTTATTAATAAATAACTACAAATACTGCGTAATAATGGTAAATATTGTAAAACCGTAAAATTTATTTTTGCAAGAAGAATATAGATTAAATTATATATTTATGTCCCAATAAAAAAATGAGTAAAAAATAAATTTTTAACACATTATGTTTAAATCATCAGACACGAAAATTAATTTACTTTGACATATAAGTAAAACATACAAAAATTGTAAAAAATTTTTCATTGTCATCGAAAATTCAATTTGTTACTATAAGAGATATTATATTAAAAATGTATTTAATAAAATAAAGAAAATTTTTTCTATCTCTTGTCACAATATGCGACATGGAGATTGATTAGAAGTACCTGTTATTAATCCAGAAACAATGGAGATCCCAAGGGTAACCGCTAGCGCCAGTAATTGATATCCCGCTTGCTGATACGCCGTTCTATTGTATCCCATTGATATTCCATAATTGTCGCGCATCTCGCTAATTTTTCGCTCTGAGCTCGGTGCCCGCGCAGGAAAAATCTGTTGACAAATACAAAAATTTTTCAAAGATAATTATAAATAAAATTATAAGTAAATAATTATTCCAACTTAGCAATAATCATAATTTATTTTTAATATAAAATTTACAATATCTTTAACAACATTCAAATTTTCAATTATGTTATTTTTAAATTGCAAATTTCTATGCATAATTTCATAAAAAACAGATAAAAATAAGAATAAAGTTAGAATACATTTTATCAAACATTATATGTACAATTTTATGTACCATCGATATATTCTAATAAATATTTTCCTAATAGTTAGATAATCCATTTAGTTTCAAATGATCAACTTACAATTTGTGGTAGATACATTAATAAATAATGATTATTCTATAGAACTAATTTTTTTTTAAATGGACAATAGATTGAAATAATTAATTTCAACAATATTCCAATAACACAATATAATGATGTGAATGAAAAGAAGATCATGTGTTAGAGTATAACCATATGTTTGAATGGGACAATGTAAAGATTCTAGATAGAGAGTGTAATTATTTTAAACGGTTAATATCAGAAATGATTCATATTAAGGCGCAAACCAACGGAATCAATTCCAATAAAGACACTGTGCTTTTAAATGAATCGTATTTTAACACTCTTGACAGAATCAATAATAACGATTATAACGATTATTGATTATCGTGTCCTTACTTTTCTTTTGTTGTTCTCTTACTTACTTATTGTTAGATGTCACAAGACATCAGTCTAAATTTGCTTTCCATTTCGCATAAGACTACCGTTGAGACCAGAAGCATTAATCTTAACAATTACGGTAATTTTGTTCGTCAATTTACACGACTGCCGTTGAGTCCAGTAGCATAAATCTTGTAAGTTCGCTTTCACTATACATACTGTTTAAATTTAATTATTAGAATAATTTTTCGTCATTCTCAAATCTTATATATATTAACAGATGTTGCCGTAATACAAAATGAGGTTAATAATTGTTTGCATGTTATACAACATACAATAGACATATAATTGTTAACAAGAACTTGAGAATTAATTTTATTAAAGATGACTACAAAGAATATTTTACTGGTTGACTACATTTGATTCTGGATTTATATTTTGTGATTATGTAATATTGTAACAACTTTTATGTAAATTACTGCGACTAATGAAGACTTTGTAAAGTCGAAACTAGTTTCGCGCGATTTATTGTAATTTTAACATTAAAATTATTATAAGAGATTATTATATTTCTACATCTTATTATTTACTCGTCTTTGGCCGTTATTTATATATATTTCTTTATTGTGTTTTCAAATGATCATTTCATCTGTTCATTTTACTAGTGGAAGTTATTTGTGCGGTAATTACCGCGAAAGTAATTTAAAACTGAGATAGTTAAATTATGGTTCCGCCCAGCAACATAAATAAGAGTTAATTACTCGTAAACAATAAAATGATTAATTCAAGACAATGGAATTACGTACTTCGTATAGGGAATAATCGTAAGTGGCTTCCGTAGCTAAGCATGCCATAAGTGCCCCAAAAAATGCAGCTATCACGCCAGGCATTCCATGTAAATTATGTACTCCGCAAGTGTCATGGATACGAAGATGTTTCTGCATAAATGGCTGTAAAAAAAGGTAAAAAAATTAATAAAAGAATAATTTATTAGAATAAGAGAACAGAGGCTTTGCAGAGTCATATAACTTACTCATTGTAATAGAAAAATCCTCAAGTATAATACAACTTAAGTTTTTCGTAAAAAGTCAGTTTTACCTTATAAAAAAAATGAAAAAAAATAAATCTATTTTTTTAAAAAAGTAAATGTATTTTAATGCTGGTTATAACAATAACCAAACACACACGCACACACTTGCAGATAATTAATGATTTTTTACTTTCATTTTTTTGCTTCAAGTCACTAACAATAAATATCCAGATTTTATGGGAGCCGTAAGACTCGAACATATCACGAATATTTTTATAACTATTATAATTTTCATCATTTTTACTTGCATAGTAATAGATAAAATATTTATTTTTATGTTGTATAAAGTTTAAAATAAATCGTCTGCATAGTTTCTAAAAAAATTTATAAAAATAGCTTTTTTAACTAACCGATAATCTTTCCTTAAGTGCAAAAATTAAAAAAGAATAGAACTTATAAATGATTGATATAAATAACCAATCAGTGTATTCATATAATTTTTGTGTAAAGAATCAAACATAGTAAGATTGAATTCTAATGTTGAAATCCATCTTATCATGTACATATTTATTTGTTGTTATCTAATATATTCTTTCGTTACGTTAAAAGAATTAATATAAATATATAGAGGCTAGCACAATTCCTGATTAGAATGATCTAATATATGTGTACTTTGTGTGTTCCAACATATGTTTGTTATATACATATTTCTTTATAGCGAATAAAAGTGTTCTCTTTTGTATTATATAACATCAAGGAATAGAAGTAACTAGTTACTATAATTGCCGTTACTTAGTTATAATGCCTTGTTGTAACGATTTGGTAATGATGTTGCAAATTTGTTTATGATGATAATGTAATATCCAAGTTTAGAACGGTCAATAGTTATTTATAACGAGTTGGAAAAGTCATTTGTTACTGAAAGAAATAACAAGTTGCAACAGTTGCAACTTGTATCTCGTTACTTTTTAATGTATAACGAACTAATTTTACGGTGTTACTCGTTACTTACTACTTTTTTCAATAAATAACGTGTAATAGTGACAAATTACTTTTTAAAGTGACTTTCCTGACCTTAGCGTTTAGTAAGTTTAGTTAGTCATCATTACAGTCACAAAAAATTGTAACATTATTATCAAATTGTTATTATAAAAAGTATAAACTGTAAAAGTAACGGAAAAGTAACTCTACCATTTCCTGTATAACAATGATACTAATAGATTAATTTCGTTATTTTTTGCATGAAAGCATGAAGATATAATCATCGAAAAGTAAATCTTTTCTTCTGATATATTTCTAATATAGATTTGGTATGAAATATGAATTACCTCGTTATAGATAATTAATTTTCCGAAAAAACATTAGAAACAATTTTAAAAACAAATAATTAATCAACTGTCGCTATTGCACAATAATCTTCATTATTACCGTAAGATATTTGTATCCCAGTACACTAATTACACCGGATATGGCACCGATGATCAAAGCACCTACTGGTTGACACATCATACCTGCGAGTATTGAGAAAGTTCAAATTAGAGTAAGGCCTACTTAAACTCTGAGCAATTCATAATTGCGGTATATAGATTTATTAAATTATAGTAACATATTGAAGAAAGTTTAATCAGCTTAATGTCAATAAATGACTGCATGGAATTACAAAAAGTAATTGCACAATTTAATCAATATATTTAATCACTTTCTTATTTTGTTATGCGTTATAAGGTTTTACACTATGTATTATATAATATTGCTACATTATATAATATATGTATATATAATATATGTATATAATATTTTTAAATCTAGTATTTGCATATTAAAGAGGTAATAATCAACCTGCAGCTGTGCCAATAGCAACGCCTCCAGCTAGGGTCGAATTTTGTACGTGTACCATATTGAATTTGTTGTCCTTAGAAACCAATGCCGACACAGCGAACGTGATCACGCAGCTCGCAGATATTGATAACAGAGTGTTGATTATAGCTCTCTGTTGATCATCTCCTGTCAACGCAGCGCTATTGAATGACGGCCAAAATAGCCATAAGAACACAGTACCTAAAGGTAGTGAATAATTATCTTATTACCCTACTTTAGCGGTTAATATTTAGAAAATGTGATAAAATTATATCTAAAAAAAGGATAAAACTTAATCAAACATCCAATATTCATTATTATTATTATTACTATTACTATTATTATTATTATTATAGATATGCAAATAGCTTCTTTGACACATACCGATCATGGCGAAAACGTCTGATTGATAATTCGATCCTTCCAAATCATGTTCCTTTGGTTTTTCCTTCAATCCGAATACGAAGCTAACTGCCAATCCAAAATATGCGCCAAACACATGAACAAACATACTGTCACCAGCGTCAACGGCCTTAGAAATGTGAAAAAAATTTACATAATATAGAAAAGTATATCTTATCTTACAGAAATTACACTATATATTTACAATAAAACAAGTATCACTTATTGTTTACTTTAAAGTTTTCAAATAATATCGGTATTATATAAAATAGAGTAATATTTATAATCGATAATATTTACAAAATGGTAGAAAATATATGCGTGTTTATATACGTGTATGATAAAAATTTTTTGTTGTATTCTAATTTTAATTATATATTATTAGGTGTTGAACTTAATTCCTGCCGCTCGCTTAATTTAAAAAACAATGTTCCACACACTTTTTAGCATATTACATTAAAAAATTTTTTTTTTAGATTTTTTAGAGGTGTGGAACAATGTTTTAAATTAAGCGAGCGGCAGGAATTAAGTTCAACACCTAATATATGTAGATAAATTTATATCTGTACATATTGTTTTATCAAACATTTTATATTAAAATATCAACAAATGATTAATTTTCTCTCTTTTCTTCTTTCTCTTTCTTTTTTATGCGTCAATCTACTTGTTGCAATCATGAAAAAAATAGGAATAAACTCACCATAAACAATTCTTCGCCTACATACTTATTAATGGTAAACATAATCAACTCCACTATTCCCATGAACACCAGTTGCATATAAGTCACTTTGCCTAAAACTGCTCCCATGGAGATAAGCGGCGTAGCTACAGCAACGTCTGCACTAAGCAGACTGAAAAATTTCGTAACGATACATAATGAAGAAATAAATATCTTTACTCAAATTTTAAAAAGGCTATTTTTTATTTTATTTAAGTTTAGTGTAAAAATAAAACGCTTATGGTGTTCCCATACGTGTAAAATAAAACTAATATAAAATATTATCTGATTACTTTATCTTTGCAATTTTTAATATAAATCAAAATAAACACTGACCTCTCTAATGAGAGGTAAGCCTTATGGCCTAACTGCATATTCATTACGCCATCGCAGATTAAAGCCACCTGGACGAGAATTGCACCTACAAGGAAGGTCAGACCAACAGCGCTCTGGCTGTACTTTTTGAGGAACGTCATCAGGAAGCCAAAACCAATCCAAATCATCACATGGACATCTTGATACACTGTACCATTTTATACAGACCAAGAACAAAACAAACAAACGTCTTGTAAACGATATATCCGCGACAATTTGTGTTAAGTTGATAAGTGGATAATGTTTTCTTTCTTCATTCACTTCTTTAATTATCGCGTATACATAGTTAATTACACATTAATTTATCATTCAGGATTATAGGATAGAATGACAGTGAAAGACGTAACTTACAATTTACGTTGATCACAATTTGTATATACATCGGCACCGTATTGCTTATATCCTGAGACTAAATAATTTGAAGAAAAATGATTGCATTGAAGACCTTATAACAGAATGTGATCACAAGCAATTTTGTCAAAATCCTATGAAAGGAAAAGGTATATATACTTCTTCCTTGTATATGTATACCATATATATATCCTTTCGTAGGTTTTGACTATATATATATATATATATATATATATATATCTCGCTCTCTCTGTCTCTGTCTCTATCACTACTTCACTTGAAAAAAAGAGAGCCTTGTGAGAATCTATGAAAATCAGTTAGACATTGGTTCTACGCCCTTCAAGTATTTACGGCTCAAATTCTATCATTTTGTTATAATTCTATCTATTTTCATATGTCTACTTAAGACAGTATAATAGAAGATAATGTAATAATATTATAAATAATCTGTTAATGTAATAATAAATATGATGCAAAATAAAATTTTTTTTAGTTAATAATTAGCAAATTCTATATAATATATTCAATAAAATAGGAGTTACGTCACATTTTATAAATAACAGATAAAAAACTGATGTTTGTATTAAAAAAGAAATATGCGTTATTATATAAAATACATGTTAGAATCTGTTATCAATAAATGTTATCATTACTGAAAATATATTATAATTTTTTGCCTGTGTAAAATTTTTTACAATTTAAAATGGATTTTGCCTGATTAATGAGATAAAAATAATAGAAAATTAAATTTACAGCACAAGATATGTACGTGTAAAGAGACACAAACTGTTATTTATAATTATATATTTGTACACTCAGTTTTAATATAATCAATTTGCTGTTGGTTCATACAGCCATTTCTGTTTTATTCGTTATTGTGTTGTACATTTCATTTCATGCACTATCGCATGTGTATCATTAAAACTTACATTTATTATTACTTTAATTTTTTAATTTTTAAATTCGCTTAGCATGTGATTTTTCTTAATTTTACATTTATTGATTTTATTCGCAATATTTAATGAAAGATACACTATTACTTTATGACTTTCTCACGATTTTATAAAATAACTGAAGATATTGTAAATCTTTTTTCATTGAATAATTAAGATCATTGATGATCCAATAAACAGACAATTGAGAACGAAAATTTTACGTTTATTTTTTCTGATTATACATGGTTATACACTGCTTGAGATTTCAATGATATTTTGTATATTTTATATTTGAGTCTTCTTCGGAGACACACATACATATATGAAAGAAAAGAAAGCAAGAAATTTCAAAAAGAATTGACAGTAGGCGAAATAAAACAAATAATAAGGAAAAGAAGAAAATAACAGAAAAATAGTAATGGTAGAAAATGACAGCATCAATATATGTTGAACTCACATGTATATGTGATGGGTAGAGACTTTGATTGTCCATTCAAATAAGGATGGACGTTATTCAGTCGGTTACTGGCATCCGCCTCAGGGGCGTAATCATATATAGCAAGAAAAGCACACAACAGAAAACCCTCGATAAGAAGAAGTATGATTGCGTGCACTGGCCCATTGCACATTCTCATTCGTACCAGCATTGTGCAGGGATTGACTATATGCCGATGAAGCCACCGCAATGTACGGAGTGTCATACGGTAAATGTGCGTGGTCGTGACTTTTTCGAAATTATTGGTATTTTCGTACTTCATGAAAATTGATTCATTTCTTTTCAATGCATATGCGTTTAAATTTAATTGATCACATAAGAAAGTGTACACTTTAATTTTTAAGTTAATTTTAGAATATTAACACAATCAGTTAAAATTTTTTAAATTAAAAAAAATATTAAAAAATTTCTTTTTATTACTTGTAAATATAAGAGTTAAAATTAATTTATTAATTTATATATTAATTTCACGATTATTATGTAGTTATTTCTAAAAGAAGAAAGATATATGAATAAATTAAAGTCGTTATTATTGAATTTTATTCTCCCTTTAGAAATAATTTTTATGAACAACTTTTTAAAGAAACACTTTAGATATTTTAAATTTATTCCGTAATCCTTTTTACAACAGCCTTATTTATTTTTATTTAGAATGATTATAATTTATTGATTATATTAGTGTATTAATTGAAAAAAATTATATGATTAAAAATCTATTAAGTTTAAAAATAAACTTTACAAGTAGACGTTAATTGGTACAAACGTTGACATGACAATTCGCTGACAGAGGCTGTAAACAAACTGTTTTCAACTGAACGCACAAACAACGTCTCCCCAACAAATCTTTTGAACATGTGATAACGAATCGATATTTAAAATAAGAAAGGTCAAGATGGTCAGAACTCGTAACTTTTATTCATATGGTAACGTGTATATTCTTCCTTTTGTGCAACGTACAATGCAGAATATATAATATACAGATAAGATAATCTATTTTAATTTTTCTATTCATTCTTCTTCACATTTTAAAAAATATTATTTATTTAAAAAATGTTTCAGAAACTGACTCTGTTTTAAATGGGACATTCGTGGTCAACCAATTTTTTTTAGATAAGATCACTTTTTCTAGATTTTTTTTTCATTTTCATATTTTCCCTTCTCTTACCAAAACAAACATAAATTAATAGAACATAATTGACTTACTTACTCGGATAAATTCGTAATGGATCATTTTGTGGTTTTTTTATTTGTCCAGATTTGTCGGCGATGCCTGTAAATATAATTATAATATTATTTACATCGTCATAGAAACTTCTGGCAAATTATCTATTGAAAGTAGTAATTACTGCCTTTTAGTAATAAATTGATCTGGTATTAGATTTCTGTAAAAACAATAGTAGTGAAGACTATTTATAGTGAAGAATATTTATGGTATAGTATAAATAAATTACACGAAAATTTTAATCAAGTTGATTTGTGTTCTAACAACAAAGAATTCATAACATTTTCACAATCTTTTTTTAATGCTTAGAAATTTGGTAAATTCTAAAAATTCTAAAAGTTTTTAGAATTTATACAATTTTTTTAAGTTCTAAATTGTTAAAATTTTTTGAATTTCTAAATTTTTAAGAGAGATTTTCAAAGTTTTTTAAAAATTATTATTCTTAGGAATGTTAATATTTAATCTTTTTTTTTATATTTTTTATGTTTCAGTAAATTGAGAGTATAAAGATTATAAATTATAAAAAACGTAAGAAATGTTATAATAAATTCTTTAAATTATATATACCTTAATTTTTTTATAATTATATTTAAAAGAATTGTTTGTATAAAAATTAATATTCTATATGCAACAATTCTATAAAATTTTGTAGAAGAGTACGAATTTAATTTTTTATTTTAAATTTACATTCTTTTATTTGATGATATTTTATATTTACTAATAAGAACGCAAATTTAGAGACACATAATCGATAATATTAATAATAACTCTTAATTACAAGACATATATGAAATACACATGTACGCATTTGTATATATATATATATGTATTGTATACTGACCGGTACGATTTTTTAGCAGATTAGCGTTTGCCTCTGGACCATACGTCATAAATGTCCCTATTAGCGCGATTAGGATGATCTCGAGCAAAAATAGCATCAATACTTGTTGTTTTTCGGTGACTGAGGTATACATTATCTGTAAAGAAATGTATTTGGATAGTTAAAACAATTACCTTTGTTACGATTAAATTATTAGTTTACAAAGTTTTCACTTATTGAAATATATCTTAGATACGATGACGAGTTTTTTTTATTTAGAGTTTTTTTTAAGAAAAGGAAATTTTGGAAGGAAAGATATCCTTTCTTTATTATTCTTATTATTGTTTTATTATTTTTATATTTTACAGACTTAAGAAATTTTACTTTCAAAGATCGCATACTAATTATATGGAAAATTGGATTTCGATAAAATGTGAGTTAATATTTATTATCCCTAATTTTATATTAGTCGTGAGTTGATCGCAAATTTATTACGATCAATATGAATCGTCAATTTAAAAAATGAACTTTACAATTGACTGTTGCAACACGCTCACGATCGACTTATGACTAATGTAGGATGAAATGTAGCGTGGTGAACATAAGACGTCATAAATGCATGGCTTAATAAAAGGTAGTTTTTTAGCTATGGTACATCAAAAGTATAAAACTTATGCTCACAGGCCGATATTTATTTTCCGTTCTTACTTTAAAACCATCTTAAATATAACGTCTTAAGATGCTAATGTAACCCTCTGATTCGTGACATCATAAGACTGTACTTAAAAGAGTCTTAAATATAAGAATCGACTATGAATACCGTCCACAGAGTATCTTTGATACATCATAGCTTAAAAACTTATTAAACCTTGCATCTATAATACCTTTTACGTTCACCACATTATAAGCTATATTATATATTTCAACTAACTCTTACTAACTTAGTTCTTGCGATGACTCCTAATACCTTGTTTTATATATTTAATTTTTATGATTATTATTTAATTAAAAGGAGTTCATACGATATTTTTGTTTTATTTAATTTATTATTTTTATACTACTCATTTCATTGGAACCAATTTTTTATATACTGTGTTTAGTGCCGGTTCTTCAAAAATTGTAAATTCTTTATAATATTATTAATGTTTTAATTTATTATACTTTGGCTTTATTAAATTAAACTAATCAAATCCTTGATAAAGAAAATTAATTTTCCTAACATCGTCTTTTAATTTTCTTAAATCAATTATTTTATTTTTATTTATCTTTATTTGGCAATCATATAAAGAAATATATATATAGTCAAATTTTTGTTGCATAAAAGATGGATAATTTTCTGAATGTTATAAGGAATAAAAAATGTGCAATATGAAATATATAGGTTCGTCTACTTATATTTTACGTTTAAAACGTGTTATGTTATAATTTAGATGTTAAAAAAATAAAGGTTAATATCTATGCAGCATATTTTATCTAAGGGATGTCTTAGAATGTTTTTAAATATAGAAAAGTTTTTTGAATATCTTTAAAACGTCTTTTGAAATTATGTATTGTATGGATATGTATGTATTATATGTATAAAATTAATAATTTATCTTAAAAATCTGAAATAATATTCTTTAGAACACATATATATATACATGCATTCGTATTTAAAAATATACAGAGTTATAAATTTTATGGACAAATATTGGACAAGTATTTATAAGCATTAATTGCATATCAATCAGTACAATACCTTTCCCATCGTATTTCAATAATTCAGGTTAATCAAACTGTCAGTCGCGCTTCTCACACTCACACTGATGGATTTTTGCCTCGCACATTCACTGGAAAATATATTTTATCGCTCATTTTTGCAAAGTAATTTATGCGCTCGTCGAATTTTATAAGAGACGCAAAAAATAATATAATTCTAAATATATAGCCGGATAAAAATCAGAAAATTTTGCTAAAATTAAATATCCATTATTTCGTAATAAATAATAAAGTAAAATATAAGTTAAATGTATTATAAAAAATATGTCATACATAGTGTAAAAGGAATATATTATATGTATGTACACAAAGAAAAATGTACATACATAGACTTGTAAAAATAAATAAAAGAATTAACAATTTAATTGGTTATGTAGTAATTAACAGATAATTATATTTTTTTAAGAGATAATAATTCAATTTGTTACATAGTAATACATAATTTAATTGGAATTTAGAAACATTTTACTTTATATCAATCATATTTGATCCTCTATTTAATATACGTATATGTATTTTAGCAAACATAAATCAGCAACCACAAAAATTTTTTTTAATAATTTTAATAGTTAATATTAAAGCAGACAAATGTATTTTTGTTTCCAAAAAGTGAGAGTTAAGTAATTAATCCATCCTTTTAAAGGGAATCAAACATATTAATACATATCTCTCATATATTATGTTGCATGCTTTATGGATTAGAACTTTGTCCTGTATTACGTTTCTCTCATGTATCCAATAAATAGTATACGTTACATTGTCAGATTTATTAGATTTAAATAGCAAATTCAAATGGTCAAATAGATAATGACTGCAGTGGAAATGGTTTTGTTGAATAATCTATATTGGCTCAGCTGGTGTAGATGACATAGGTTTCTATATACTATTGTTTATCTTTCTATGGTGGACACGATCCAATTACACTGCAGTTGCACAAATTGTCATTGACCTCATCACCTCTCGCGTATATGTTACTTCTATTGGACCATTACATTTACATATACATTTTATTAGAAAAAATATCACACTTAATTCCTTTTTTTAAATTAAGTCACTATTACACTGTGAGCGTTTTACATCACATTAAACATAATACAATATTACAAAAATGTAGCAATAACTGTCAAGTTATTACCCAGTTTTAGATCTTGTTTTCACTCTTAGTAGGACTTTGTTAACGTGGGAAACGTCGCTTATAGTACGATGTCGCAAATCGTTCTGCCTTGTTTAAGCCTCGTTTAAACGCCCATACTGAGGGTCGTTACATGATCATCATGCCTGTTTATATGAACCCCAAGCCGCAGAGAATTAATAACAATTGTCATCTTTACCTAATTTCGTGCGTCCTTGTGATTTCATCGAGATATTTGATTTTCAGAAATATGAGAATCTACAATTTGATCTACATACACATTCAAATTTCGAAGCAAGATTATCACGAGCTCATAAAGTTAAAACTCGTATTGATAATAATCCATTTAAGAAAGAATAATTAGTTGATGCCAACAATAAAATTTTTACATTATATGCATAATTATTAATATATTTTAGAATATATATAATTAATATATTTTAGAATATATATACTTTTGTATTCGTATAATTAAATGTATGCTCTCTATAGTATATTATATCGTAAATGCATATTGTAATAGAAATGAGAAAATTATGATTACAAAACTTGTTATTAACTTGAGTTGTTACTGCAATTTAACAGTAATAATAGAATTATTTAGAAATTGCTCACTAAGGTTAACAAGAAAATTTAATCAATTCAATATGAATAATTGATACCTTTATTACACTGTTATAATATATTTTAGTAAGCTATTTATTATTTTTAGCAAATCTCATCCTGGAATTTCGAGTGACTTTCTTTTGTTATTATTTATTCTGTTTATTATTGTTTCATTTCACTTCTTATTTAATTAAAAATGTATAATTCCCTTTCTTTTTTAATTTTGCTAATTCCTTACATTTTATATCTTCAACCTTTAAATCTTTATCTTCATTTTTGCATTAATTTGTTTAAAATTATTTTTATATACATACTCAAATTTACACAATAAAATTGGAAGAGTTATTATGCGTTTACACTTTATTGCTATGTATTATTTTTAATATCTCTATATAAATATATAAATTGGATCAATTTATATTGATTGCCTTATAAAAGTCTGTGTGACAAAGATTGTTTACATGAATTATAAAGTCATAGGTATATGAATAATTAACAAAATAGACAAAGTATAGAAAAAAATATCAATTTGAAACAATTATGAAATTTGACAACATGAGGAGAAACAACACGATCTTTAGAATCGTTGTAAAATTATAACACACACACACACACACACACACACACACACACACACAATGTACTGTAGATTAATAAAATTGTTTTTCAGTAGTAAAAAAATCAAGGTTACAAACACATATCATCTATTAACTATGATATCCTATATATCAACTGCACGTGCAAGAATAAGAATGTGAGACAAAAAAAAAATATCTGATATAACAAACAATTCTTACACGCAACCACTACAAAACGCAGTTGAAATTATATACGTTCTTAAAAAATAAATTCTCTTACAACAAAAATTTATATAATATATATATATTTAAAAACATAATAATTTTTTCACAAAATTATTTATAAAATTTTTAACTAAAAATTAAAGCTAAAAGATCATTATCATCTTGCCATTTTTATATTATTATTATTGTAAACTCTTATATATTATATATATTTATTAGAACAATATAACCTACAACATAACCTTGATATTTTATTTAAAAATATCAAGAAAACACTCAATTAAAATTTTTACACTAATTTAAGAATTAATTAATTTATTCTATTGTTACAGTTATATATTATAGATGGATGTAATATATTATCTAATTTTTTGTAGAGTATAAGAATAAATAAGAATTATTATTTTTTAAATGTTACAAATGACAACAAATTTAAAAAATGATTAATGTTAATATCAAAAGATAAATGCATTTAAAAATTTATATTTTTTTCTTTAATGTATCTCTATATTAATCTCAAAACAGATATTTACTTAAAGTAAAAGATTTTATTTTTAGACTCAATTTTTACTTACCTTTGTTTTATGTAACAGCTTTTGAAAAAGAAACGAAGAGAAGATATTAGATGAATAAAATTTTCTTTATGTTCGTAGATTGCTTTTACATAGAACTATCTGTTTCTCCGACACAAATCATTTTTGCATCGCGAGTATTGGACAGAATTTTGGAGGTCGAGCCGATACGTATATCGGTAAGAAATAATATAATTTTGCGAATAGAATCACGAGAGACGTCTAACCACGAGGACAAGAGAAACGATACTCGGCCAAAGAAAACGAATAGTTCAAAGCCAGTGAACAGATGACACGCGATCGATTTGTTCTGCTCAGGAAAATCGACGGTCAACATGTACCTATATAATTAGACTATACGTCGAATACAAGACAAACAAGTCGCCATTTGCAACGACAACCTAACATTCTATGACGCGCAGTGCGAATTTCTGCAATGGAATAAAAGTATTTTGATACCTTGCATGTAAATATTAGTATATACTATATAGAGTGGACCATTTAAATCAAAGAAGTTCTATAATTCTGTTAGATATTATTTTTCAAAAAAAATACTTCAGACGAAAATTTCAGACGAAGAAACACGATGCAGTAACAGGGTGACCAACTGTGGTCTCCGAAATCAGAATAAAAGATCAAGATCGATTCAAGACAAAAATCAGATTCGACTTTATAAAACAAAACTATTTATCCATATCTTTCATTAAATTTTCGACATTCTTAATCAAAACATTATTCAATATACTTAAAAATCCTAGGAATCATGCAACGGTATGTTTGCTTTGATTTTTATACAGACTATGAATATATCAATAACTAATTATCTATTCTGTGAGCCAAAGATATAATTTACGTCGCATATATTTTACATAATTATAATGTTTACAGTTTATAGGAGTACATCTTATATGTCAAATGTTTACAACATTTTGCAATAACCTTTTAAAAACGTGAATGTAAAAGGTAAAATAAATCTATACAGCCAACAATATTCTACAGTTAAATTGTAGCAAAAATTGAGAAACATAGGAGTACCGGGAAAATTTTCTTCGTTAAATATAAGCAGTGCTCTGCAGTTAAATTGTAGTAAAAATTGAGAGATGTAGGAGTACCAAGAAAATTTGATTCATTATTTCATATTAAAAGATTCATACTGTAAATATAAAAAGATATATATCTAAATTAAAATAGAAGTTTATCAGAAAATAGAGAACTATTTTACTCTAATTATCACGATTTTAAATACGGAAATAAGGTAATTAAGATGTTTTACAATACAGTGTTTTACAATACAATTTGAGAAAGCAAACACTTCAATTTCTGTCCTTTATCATTTTCAACCAAGCGTCGTAAATCCAGATGACATGTAACTTGAACGTCGCGATTGTCGTGCGAAAATCCTCCGAATGTGAGTTTGCACAAGAGTTCGAGAGGCGGCATTTAACTCGAGAGACAATACTCCGTCGCAGTACTGCCGTCGTGTCACCGATATTTCCAAGAGAAAAATTGAATACGTGCTGCGAGTTTGAATGCGCTTTCGTTCTTCCATGATCCCTGATGCATCGCCTTTGATCAACTGCGGATCAAATTCTTCTCCGGATCGGCTGATCATAGTCGCATACGCGTAGATATATACTGCAAAACAAGTACGGTAACTATGAAATTGCTGTCTGCAGATGTACCAAGCAAACCACTACGACTCGCTATCGAACCAACTCTTTGCTTCGAGATGATCCGCAATATTATATAATCCAATAACACTTGATTTTCCTCTGTTTGTTTTACGTATAATTTAATTTTCTGTAAAGTGAAATTTATTAAACGGCAACATGTACAATAAAGTATAAGAAATATACATTAACAAAGATATATTTTAAAAAAATACCTTGTACATAGATATAATAACATTTAAATAATTTAAAAAATTATGTATTATTACAAATATTCTCATTTCTCATTACTTATTGATAATCTGTTGTATAACAATGTTATAAGTAAGACTTTAATTTTTTAACATTAATATAAATTAATATTTTTAATTGTTACCACCATGACATATTATTAAATTAATTATTTATAAATGTATGTTAAAATATACTATAATAGAATTTATTCTTAGAAAATCATTTATACGATACATGTAGCTCTCGACTAGATATTTCCTAAAGCCATATTTTATATGCATGACTTAAAAATAAAACATTGAAACTTTTTAAAATAAATTATTTACGTATCTATTTTTCTGTTTATTTATTGGAGACGTACGACATCAAAGATAACTTGCGGATTTTATATTAAATAAAAAATATATATATGTTATGTACATATCAGAAATTCAAAGGACAAATTGTTTAAGTTAATTTAAATTAATCACAGGTCGTGCAATTAAATTATATTAATAATTGTTTTTTGACGAATCGCTTATATTGCGCGTGCTGTGTTATAAGCCAAGAAGTTGTGACGCCGTAAGTTTGGATTAATTTTAACGATAACGAGGATTTAACGGCCAAGCTTTCCGAAGTTTCGAAAGTTCAACCCTGAAGTTTTCCCCAAAGTGCCGCAATTTGTGACAGTTGCATCGGGTCAGCTGGTCACTCGTTGGTTGTTTTATATTAATTAAAAAAGATACAATGCAAAATTTGCACAAATAAAATGAAATTCTCAATTTAGATCAAATATATATATTTAAAGTAGAATAAAGTTTTCGTTTTTTATCATTCAACCAAATTGATTCAATTTATTATTGAAGTTATATGATTTATTCTTGGTACGTATATTCTTTACTCAATTTAACTGAAAAACATTGGTTATTACGATAATGAAGAAAATGATCTAAGATCATAAAGCTACTAACAACATTGCTATGCAAGAAAATAAAATCACGGTAGACAAATAGATATCATATATTTTTTAGCAGCTACATTTTTGTTATAAAATGTTCTATTATTCTTGAATTAAATATACGGATTGTAATTTTTACATTATTTGTGAAAAACAAGTCATAAGTTATATTACTGTTTTGGTAAAATTAATTATTATACTTTACCTGTCCTAAATTAGATAATAATTTATTTATTGTCAAAAAAATCTAACTGAAATTATAATAAACATGTATATAGTCATAGTAAAAAATAAAACTCCACAAATTTATATACATAAGTTTTCCATTTTAATTTATTAGTTAATTATTAAGCTACAATTAGTATTTTAAAATTCGATTTAACATGTAAATACTGCAACATTCGCAATAACTAGAGCTATGATTCTGCAGTTCTCAAGCAACAAGAAACTTATACCGTTAAGACGTTATTGTTAGAAACGTCTAACAATAAGTTACAGCATTACAGACTGACGTAGAGAGACCTGCAGAAGAACACAGCAAAAACACGGATAGGACGTCGCGACGTGTCATTCTTGGAATCCTCTTTTGCCTCTAACTGTGAAAGTTTTATCTCACATAAACGCGTGCCGAATTTTAAAACGGGTTACAAGGAATGTCACTTCTCCGTTTGACACATTTATTGCAGGTCAATGTTGAATATCTCATAACGATAACGTTTCCTCATTTAATAGACTGCAGATTTCAAAATTTATGTTTCCAATGATTTTTTTAAACGTAGTAACAATCTGAAATTTTTAGTAATAAGTGTTAATAAATTTAGTAAGTTATAAGGACATTTATTTTTTAACATATCATTAAAAATAACAATTTACTCTCTCATTCAAAAAAATTTTGATTATTTTTGCTATTCAACTTTATAGTTTATTAAATCTTGCATCCTATACAATGTCTGTTGAAAATTTAAAATATAGGATATAAAATGTAGGACACACAGAAAAATTATACAGATTCATCTGCTAAAACAAAATCCAAGTTTTGTGTTTGTAAAATAATTCCTGAAAGTTCTGAGATAATAGGACATTAAATTGAATGAAAGGAATTAACTGTGAAGTTTATAACACAGTAATATAAGTTAATAGATATACTATATTATCTTCAAAATTTATTATTTTTATTAATTTTTGTAATTTTCGCATAACACATATTATAAAAATTTATTTCTGTCTGTTTGGCTTCTCTCTCTCTCTCTCACATTCTCTTTCTCTGTTCATATTCCACCTTTTTTTATCCATTCAATTTTTCCCTTTTTTCTTCTCTCCTCTTTTCTCTTTTCTTATTTCTCTCTTTTCTACGCGATTTATTTTTTGCCTCTTTTCTCTTCTCTCTCTCTCTCTCCCTCTCCCCCTTTATTTATGGTTTTTTCTCTATTTCTCTTTTTCCCTTTCTTCTCTTTTCCCAACTCTTTCCCTTTCTATCATTCAATCTATTGAACTATTTTCATCGAAATGCGTGGAAGAAAATCGCTGACCGGAAATTGAAGTGTAACTGCAAAAAACCTGCCATGGATTTGTGCAAGAGTATTATGCCTATCCATAAAATGACGAAACAAAGAAAACGAACGCAAAAAACATATATGTGGTATATAAAATATGATAGATTCCTGAAAAATTTTAAATAAAAAAATTAGGATATTACAAAATAGAGAATAGAAAAAGAAGAAGAAAGAAAAAAGGAAAAATGTATGTTATATAATATCTATGTTAGTATTAAAAAAAAAACTTTTATCACAATTCAAGTACAGAAAAAATTTCTCTTCACAATTTCAATGTAAAACTTTTCTCGTAGTTTTTAAATAAAAACGTTTTCCTCTCTTTACAATTTTTAAATAAAGAGACGTTCTTTTTACAGAACAGTTGTACAGCTTTAATTTTGTGCAAAAATTTTTCGTTAAAAAGGCAATACTCCAGGAACTATTAATTTTGAATGTTCAGTTCAACAATTTAAATTAATAAAACCTCTCTTGATAAATTTTTATTCAAAAATATCTCCAAGGAAACCAATCGTATAAAGTTGTCGTAATACTTCAAAATTACAATATAAATGTGTTTAATATGTTACAATATGAAAAGCAATCTTCATGCTTTGACAATACAAACTAAATACTCAATTTATTAATTAATTTATTTATAAGTATTAAACATTTTTTAGATTTTTATAAACTAATTTTGGCAATAAAAGGATAATTGTTATTGAGAAAAACGTTCTGAGAAAGATAAAGAGTAAACAAGAAAAATGTACGTATAATAAAAATATCGAATTCTGATTGAAGAAGGACAGATATCGAGTTGCAGGTAGATTGTGTAGAGCAGCAACAAGAGATAACAAGGTCGAGACGGTACATTGCAACGAGGGTTTTGCACCCCAGATAGGCGTGTCCCTATATTAGGTTTTAATCATTCAGGGGATGAAATTTTAGGGACGGGGCGTGGTAGTCTGTCTCTCTACCGGTAACACCCCTTCCTGAAAGCCCTTCGACCTTCGCAACTATGTTATGTCTGCGTGTCGCTATTAGGCCTGATACGCAGAATCAAATAGTACATGTAATTTAGCTGTTGAAATAATGTGACATCCAAAAGCTTTAACATCAAGACTAAATGTTTCTTGAAATTACATAAATATTACTCCAAATATTTAATTGATATATAAGTAATTGTTAGTAAGTCATTTAAAAAGATTTCTGTTTGATCTTATTAATTTATCTTAAATTTCTAAGATATAGTACATATATATATGTCAAAAATATAACAATAATTAATCTAAAAAAAATGCATTGTACAATTTGCATACAATCAGGCAGAATATTTTTGTTCTATTGCATTGGAAAAAATTTCACATTTTGTAACGAGGATGCACGAAGGAAACCGCACTGCGGCTTGAAACCGAAGACGTTTCCGCGCAAAGATACGAAGTACTCCTCTTTTACCACCGCTCGAGCAAATTGCATTGTCAATTATTCAACACGAAGCGACGGAGTGGCTGTATATTCGATATATACGCGCATTCAGTCTTTGGGGGAAGAGCGGACAAAGTCGTTTTTGCATTTTTCACCGACCAAGCGGCATTATTTGCTCAAAAGATATTTCCAAAGCGCGAACGGCGATTTCCTTCGATAAGACAGGCCCTCATATTTATAAGACAAAGGTTGAATGATTCATCCTGTCAGCGTACAGCTTATTAACGTACAGCTTCTAATATAAGCACAATACCGTACCGTAGAATACCAAAATAGATTAAAAATTAGTTTTTAACTAATTATATTTATTAAAATTACGATGCAGTTAATTGAATATTAATTTGACTATTAATTGAATAATTTTATTAGTAATGAAATAATTTTTATCTTATTATTTTTTGAAATAGTTATATTAAGCCGTATTAGGCCAGGAATCAGATTATGCATTGAAGATTGAGATTAAAGATTAAATATTGAAATTTCACCAATGAGGACAAAGAAATTTTGACTCCTTTTGTTCTGATTGATCAAACATCAATCTTTCAATGTTCAATCCAATTCTTCAATGCGTAGTCTGATTCCGGCCTAAGATTACGCATTGAAGATTGAGATTGAAGATTAAAAGATTGAAATTTAATCAATCAAAACAAAAGAAACTAAAATTTTTTTATTCTTATTCAATCTTCAATGCATAGTCTGATTCCGGCCTTACGCATGTATACATATATGCATAATATACATATACGTATATAATACATATCTCTATTTTGTTGATTAATAATAGTTCTAAGATTATAAAGTATAGAAAATTAATTAATTTTACTAAAAAATTTTTAATAATTAACAATTAAACAATAGATTTTCTTGCAAAGTTAAATCTAATTGTTAATTATATTTTCTGTTTCTCCTTATACATATTAATATTATGAGATGCTTTTCTGTTTTCGTGTTAATAAATCTTTTTATTTAACGTTACTGCGTTTACACATATTAAATATAATGTTGATTTCTTATTTTGTTGCGAGCTACATGCATCAGAGACAAGAATAAGCGAAACGCAATTCTCTTGCTAAACCACTTTCCTTTGCAATGTATTCTGTAATTTTTTGCAATTAAAGTCGGAGGAAATGACGAATTCTCAGTAATTAATAAAACAAACGTTTCATGTTGTTGAAATATAATTGTTGATATAAACTACTATTTTGCTGTTGAAATTTACATGAAGAATGCTATATAAAAACTATATCTATTGTTTTCATTTCCATAGAAAATTAATTAATAAAAAATATCTAATAAAATCTTATAAATATGCATCGTGATTTATTGAACAAATTATATATATATACAGGGTGTCTTACTACCGAATTTCCTTTGAAGGACATATTTTTGAGGTAATTTTGAGACGAAAATCCCAATACAAAAATATTGAGGCTATAATAGTTTTTGAATTATATTTAGTTAAAGATAGTGTATAATTCGAAAACTATTATAGCCTTAGTTATATTTTCGTATTAGGATTTTTTTTCGTCTTAGAATGTTCAAAAGAATCCAGAAGAGGAAATTCGGCAGTTGTGATACATCCTGTATATATACACACACACACACACACACACACACACACACATAAGTGTATAATTTTAAATTATATATACATATATAATTAAAAAATATTAGTATTAATATATAAATAATACTCTCATACAAAAACAATTAGAAATCTTATATAATGCAAAAAACTACAGTCATATTTAAATTTGAAATATGTAACATTATTATCGTTTATGCAAAATTATTAATTTTTTTTTTTAAATCTCTTTCTACTTTCTTCCTTCCATTATCTTTAATTATTAATGTTTTTTTTTACTAAAAGAGATAAATTGTTTTTTTATAATAATTAATTTAAATTTATGTACAGAAATTACTCTTCTACAATTTTAACTTTTGCAAAGACTTATTAGCAAGTCGTGTATCATAAGGATAATTGTACAATCATTCATTTAATAATTCACAACGGAAACCGTCGATGTTACTATATATACCTAATTATGAGTAGAGATTTGTGTGGTACACAATTGCCAAAAGATTGATGAAACTCTCAATACGAATTGATTGGCTAGCTTTGGCGTCTCCACAGCTATGTCTTCCGTAAAATTGCTCGTCAAATTAGTTCGTAAATCCGAAAGAGAACATCTGTTCTCAACGTTGGCGAGAACGTGCCACGATTCCCGTCTGTCTGCCTGTGCAGCAGCTTGCCCCAGGAGTCGCTCCAGATTGTACGCGCATCGGTATCGTCTTCACGCAAAGAAATTCCGCTACACAGAATCCTATAAATCTTCCCTCTCGCATACTCTTTTACTGTGATCTCCAGTACGTTTTTTCGTATGCAAAGATTATCTTGTCATTGCTTTTTCTCTTAGCGAATGCATAGGATTAAGGCAATTCGCTATGCATTAGATTCTGTTTGTTAATCTACATATTCTACATAATTATGTTAATAATGACGATAACTTTGCTTGTGTTGCTCCCGAATATTAATTAATATTAATTATATTCTTAAGAAAGAGTTTTTCTCAAGTTTAAGTAATGAATATTAAATATTTCAAAAATAAAAATAATAATTTTCACTTTTAAAACAAATCTAGTCATTTCTAGAATTGAATGCGTAATATTTTTGTCAGATTGCATTTCCAAATAAAGATTTTCTTTTATAAAATCCTATCACACATATCACTTCACTTTGTGAGCCATGGAATTATTCGATCTCAGCCCGTGCATACGGGCTGAAGGTTGAATTTCGCTTTGATTCTGAAATGCCGGGGTATCAAAGTTCGGCCTATTTCGTAACCACAAAGGGATTCCCCAAATCAACTGACTGTCTGATAGATGAAGGTGAAGGATGAGCCGCTGATTGTAAGTAATATTTATGTCATCTCCCTCACACTTGATCACACGCAATTTGCATTTACGCCATTTGTTTTATTTTCCTCATTCTCTCTTTCTCTTTGCCTGTCTCTGCTATGTGACCGCATTGGTTTCTCCGTTAGCGTGGTAGTTTCTCTCCGCTCTGACATTCGAACTCCCATTAGTATCGATTTCTGTGGCTTTCATCACCAAAAACACCACGTATTGGTCTCGAGATGCATAGCTGCCGTTCACCAGGCCATTCCTTCTGACCCATGAGGACATGCACGTGTTGTGAATCACATCTCATAGAGGCTATTGCTAAATTCCATCACTCAAATGTTGAGACCAGGAAATGAAAATAATAAACATTTCAGGGATCTTAAGAAATGATTATAATATCAATATTTATTTATTCACGCTTTCTGTATTAGACTTTTTTTTTTTGCTCCAATATTGATGTTTTAAATACCGCAAATGTGAAAAAGTATAACTATAATATACAGAGCTATTAAATATTTGATTTAAAAACAATATTATAAAGGGCATACACCACTGTGCAAGGTCTTAGGAGCAAAACAATATATAAATTTATTAAATATAAAAAGAACAATTTTAAAAATAAATTATATAATTTAGAATTTTTATTTTTAAAATTGTTCTTTTTTATATTTAATAAATCTATGTATTGTTTTGCTCCTAAGACCTTGCGCAGTGATATATGCCCTTTATAGTATTGTTTTTGAAATTTTAGTCACTTAATTTTGTTTATTGTTATATGATTTAATATTTGGCTCTTCGAACATTATTTTGTGTATTAAAACACGAAAATATGTTTTTCTAAGTATGTATATTCATATATAAATTAACTTACTCTTAAAATCAACTAATAAGAATAAGTCAGAGTAAGAGAAGTGCCACTTTCGATCAAAGTCAGATGTTGGAATAATATTTACATCTAAATGTAAATATATAAATTTATCTCAAATATATAATTGCGCTCTTTAAAAAAATTAATTTTTACCAACATCTAAATGTATTTATATAAATTTATCTCAAATATATAATTGCGCTCTTTAAAAAAATTAATTTTTACCATTACATGTTTTTTAAACAATATATTTAAATAATATATTGTAATTTAAATTAAGGAGAAAAGATAAATGTTTGTAAAACTATTTTTTTATATAACTTCTTTTAAAATAAAAATATAAATATTAATTTTGTGAAAAAAACATATTGTATTTTAAATAAAATTGTTTTGATAAAATTGGAAAACAAATTAATTTTTGTATGCATTTTAAAATTAAAAGCCAAATTGAAACTAATAATAGAAACCAATAATAGAGTAAATAATTAAACGGTTTTTAATAAATAACTTCAACTAAGAAAATCATTAACGTTTTCTCGAAAACAAAATTATTATGCAAGTGTAACAAAAAATTATATAGTATTTATAAATATAAAACTAAAAATAAGATATCAAATTAATACATAATGTTAAATTAATTTAAATGAATAACATTTAAATGATATTACGTAATTATGTAAAGTGCCATCAGTACTCACGTTTGAATAATTCGCGGGAACATTTCACGAGATCAAGTAAACATGGTCAGAAGCTTTTACTTAATGTCCGATGTCAGACGAGATAAACATAGTTTCCAAAGAGAGAGCAAGTGTCAGATGTACTCGCCTTGAGCGTCTTGTAAATAAAGGAAGGAGCGCATGGAATAGAAATAAAAAGACAATAGAATAGAAAGAAATCCAGTAAACGATACAAATCCCACGAGATGCAACTTAAATTATTTTGCATCTAAACCGACTAGACCACACGAACGTCTTCGCCATTTTAAATTATTTTTGCAAATACTTTAATGTAAACGTTTTATGGTAATAATTGAATATCACGTGTAAATGTCTTTTGAATATTATGTTAACGTGACGTTTATAACAAAAATATTAATTACTCTAAACAAACTTTTTTTATTTGTATGATACGATAAATTTTTAGAAATACAAAAAAAATTAGTAAATTTATGTAGAAAGTAATTAAATCGAATATTATAGTATAAAAATAATTTATAGTATACATTTTATAAAAAATTCATAAGATAAAGACGCATATAATATTTCAAAATATTAGAAAAAAATCAATATTAATGTATAAATTTAACAATTGGATGAATAAAATTGGAAATACTTTCAATTTTTAATTCTTTCTACTTTTAAATTTCCTATTTTTGACGAAAATTGAATTAGAAGAATAACTCTTTATTTTTAAAAAAGTGGAATTACTTATTTTTACATAATTTCCCACCAAACATTTATGTTTCAGTATGATATTAATTTCAAAATATCTTCCACAGATAGAAATTTCAAGTTACTATGCAAGCCAATTTATTATTTTGTTTTCCACTTCTTGATCTAAAACAAAACATTCTCTTCGTGATTTTAATTTTATAAAGTGATAGAAATCTCTTAAATAAAAATGATTTATAATTTTCAGCTAATTATTAAATAATTTTTAAATCTTGGAAAAAATAATTATAAAATTAAAGTTTTACGATTAACGTAATACTTGGCTTTTTAAAACAATTTTTTAAACTTTTTTTTTTTAATTTTCATTTCATTCATTCAAATCATTTTTCTTTCACTATTCGTAAACTGTCTTTTTACTTGAGAGATTATTTTTGACTTTAAATCTCGTGAAACTTTCATTCAATCCTAGAACGGAAGTGGACAGGTGGGTGAAAGTGGTTGGGGAGGAATGGAAAGAAGAGTTGAAAAAAAACGAGTTTACAACGTTGTAGCAGAAATGTGACTTACTGAAAGTTCTGCAGTGCAATGTCGCGTTTTTCTCACATTCGCTTCCGTTGCACTGCAACTCGGTAGTTTACCCAGCCAAGCTCTTTATGATTCGTGTTCTTTATTCTGTTATCGTAATGCGACTTGTTATTAAGACATCAAACTGCGTTTCTCTCGAAGCATGAAAGGTTTCCCTGCTATATCATGTCCTAATATCCTTTTTTTTATGTCTACTTTTTTTTTATGTTATTGTGATATTTTTTAAAAATATATAATTTATATCTCATAAACTGTTCCTATAATATCATATTTGACTTTAAATAAAAAGATTATATTTTTTGTATAAGAGAGAGAGAGAGAGAGATTTTCACAATTTTTTACAAATCTATGGTAACTCGAAAATTATAAATATTTTACAAATATTAAAACACATTTTATAAATATTTGTAAAAAAATACTAGAATGATTAAATAGTATAATTATATTACTCATAAACAGTGTTCAATGTTTATCAAAAAAAGTTTGTTTATAAGAGCGTTCCAATCGCGGAACTAATTGGAATCTGTATTTCATGTAGTTATATGGAGTGTATTATATATCAGCTGTCTTCGTTTTCTGCCGGCGGCTGTATGAGCAATGTATATGAAGCTTCGGAAAAAATTCGACACAGCCGCCTGTTGCAGCAAAACTGTGTTATAAAAAAAAAAGAGAGGTTGTAGAGAAACGAAAATTTCGCAGTAACGGTTGTTAGAGAGGCAGTAAAATGTAATTAAGGGTTCGTTCAGGCCTACAGAATGTTTTGGTTCTATTATACTGCCACAAGGGGTGCGTTCGCAATCTTTACATATTCAAGGGCTACCGGTCAACTCAGCTCTTAGCTCAATCCCCTCCGTACGCAGGGGCACTTTACAATTATCCAACCCTTATCGGCTATAAATTTCATTGAATACATATTCAAAGAGACTGGTATCTCCTCTCTTCTAGTGTGTCGACATTAGAAAACCCTCTTTCGAATACCTTCTAGTCCTTCCTCCCCTTATGAAATAATCATAGAATTATTATCTTGCAGCTAGTGGCTACCACTCGTCATTGCTACATATTTCCTCGTTGTGAAATCCCGTAGCTCTGCGCATAAATTGTAACGCTCTCAAGCGAAGATCGGGAAGGGGAAGTAGAGACCAGTCGACGCCACGCGTCGAGGGAATTGCGTTGGCGTCCGGCCGTTGTAACATACAACTCGTAGATTAATCGATGTATAACTTATTTGCAAATTCTATTAATTAGTGACAAACGTATTAATTAGAAATAATTATTCCATTTTCCTGATAATATATGTATATAAGTTTTAAAAGGACAATGATTTAAAAAGCATATGTAATACTAAATTGTGTAGAAAGTGAATAATAAGATTTATAAAGATAAATTATTCAATAAGTTTAATATATGCGAAACCAAATAAAGAAAATAACATTAAAACGAATTAAAGAGAATAAAGAAATTAATAAATTATATTTAATGTTATATACTAATAATATTAAATCAATAAATTAAAGTATGAATATTTTGGCTATACTAAGCCTTCCTCAGCATGAAAATTTAAAATGTTATAAATATCAAGAATTCGTAAATTAGAAAAAAAAGAATATAAATTAGAATTAATATGGCATAATATGGCATAATACGGAATAGATAAATTAATAACAAAAGTGTATAAAAATAAATAAAGAAGATAAAAATGTAAATACAAAATAAAAATAAATAAACTAAATAAATGTAGGGTCTTTAAGAGATAATGACTAAAGTTTAAATAATATCAATTGTACAAAATTATGTATAGAATTTAATGTAGTTTTAGGTCAATACAACATTAAAATTAAAAATTGTCCGAGAATAAAAAAATGTCGGATTATTTCTCGTCGGTAGAATCTGTTTATAATATAATCCAATTATTATCATTTGAGTGATAGTAATAAAAAGATTCCCTTGGAGAATTATGTTGTGAAAGAATTAGTTCTTTGAACATAAAAATATAAATTTCATAAAATTCCATTTTTTTTTGCTTTTGTGTGGATCATTTCAGAAATAAACCTTTTGCAGATAATAAAAACATGAACATTATTACTAAATATCTACAAATCTTAAAAATAATATTATTTATCCTTCATTATTTATTCTTCATTAAATAATGAAGAATGAATAATAAACAAATATTTGAACGGTCAAGTTTTTACATTTGTTATTCCTTTATTATTTACTTATTTGTAAACACTTTCATGCGAATAGCTTTGTTGCGGGACCTCAAATCTATGGGGTTATGTGATCATTGATATGATAAATTAATTGCCTGTAATTTAATGACCCGCACCAGTAGTCCAAGTCACTCCCTTTCTATGTAGTTTAGTATATCAGTAACCCCTTTCCGCAATCGAGTTAGTTCTTGGCTTTTAGAAAGCAGTAGCATATCATTATACTAATATTAAGTTTAAACTTGTTGTTAATTACAATATTTTCTTCTTTTAAAACTTATGAATGTTATTTACTCTAATAATAATTAAAATGTTAATTAAAGTACAAGTTATGTGTCACTTTTATTTTTTCTGTATAAGTATATATTTTTATACAAAAAGTTTTGTAGAGGCTGGTCTACAGATGTAATAAATATAGACTACGCAAACTCGCAACAGTTTAACTGACAAATAAATTATTAATTAGAGATTATTTATAATTAATACTTAATTATAATTTATAATTCTTCAAATTTAAATTTTTAAATCGTACTTTTCTCTAATTTTTCTACTTATATCCTTTATTCGGAAAAAATATCATGGTTTAAATTTATATCTTAAATTAGTAAATCGTTCAAATTAATATTCACTTTGATAAAAAGTCGTCGTCACGATACATTTATTAATCGTTTCTTGTTACAAATAATATGTACTCATTAATCACGCATTACTATCTTTATTATTGAAATCATAATCGATTTATGTTAATTCGTGCGTATAATTTTACAGAACACAAGTGTTATTAAATGATCAATATATCTCAGTCTTTTGTTACTTAATCCGCATATTCCGTTACATGACTTACACGATGTAACAATTCATATATATCATTTCACACTTTCAATGTAAAACCGATAAAAAAATTATTCTCAAATTAACGAAGTACAATGTAGCACGATGTAGAGTACGTTTGTACTCGAACATACTTCAAGAAATAATCATCATTCGATAAGTAAATCGCAATGAATTTCGCTTTGATCCCTACGGATAAATCGCATCTCATTTTGCAATAAACGACTTTTAGATATGTTTATGAGTCGCCTGAATTTTATTGAAATCAATAATTGAGTAATGTATTTAATAGCGTAAAGTATATGTTATTAAAAACCGGCAATTGTATAGAAATTTATTTGATAATTATTATAATCTAGAAACGATTCTGACATAATATTAATTTTATAATTTATCATTAATTTTATAATGTGCTATTATTATCCTGACAAAATATCGAGATGAAAATATAAATACAATTTGATAATATCTCATTTCAAATTAAAATTGTATTTCTATTGTTATTATTTATGATATTGTGATAAAAAATAAAGTTTCACGGCAACATATTATTGCGTTGTAAATATGTATCTCTATGTCTAATTTATAAAGCATCTGTACAAAAAATTATGAATTAAATGCTTTATAATAAATCAAAATTGTTTTACAGACATTTTTTATTTCAACAGTCGAAAATTTTATATTAGAGCAGTCGGAAATATTTTATCTTCCGACCTCAAAGACTTAGTTTACATTAACGTTAAATGATAGCATGCCGACTGCCGATAAGTACATACAACGTCTCATCTACCGCACGAAAACAATCATTATCCAGAGAGTAGACATGTCCAAAAAAGAGACATACAATTTTTACGGATATTTTGAGGACAATTTTATGACATTATGACAATGTCTGAAAGGTATCTTGATGACGTCTTTAGTCTTCAAGACGTATTATAATAGCATTTTGGACGTGTTCTTTGAGTAAGGTCGCGCGCCGACAGTCTCGCTGTCATAAAGTACTTAACGTATATTAAAATAAGTAAATATATGCTAAATAATCTACTCACAACAGTACATTTTACATAGTTTTTAATGAATGAATATTATCACTCGTTTTTTGATCTGTTCTTAAAATTCGTTACAATTCATCTATGATAGACAAATTTAATAATATATATATTTTTCATATAGAGAGTATAAAAAATAGTTGTACTTTTAGTTGTACATGAGATTTTAAAAAGGTTTTATTATTTGTAGATATTAAATATTAATTAGCAATTTATTAATATTTATAAATATAATAAACGGTATAATTATTATTAAATTAATATAGATCAAGGATAAATTAATATAATGGTATAAATGCCTTTATGAGTTGACACAGGATGACAGTAGTGTGTAAGTGTATTTATTCGATAAGAAATATTAATCTAATACGTTTTATAAAGGCATTTATACCATTATATAGATTTATTTCGATTAGGCCTAATTTCACTATATGTTATCATATTGAATTATTATTAAATTATTTGCATACGTGCAAGTTTATATTAAAAATTTTTAAAATTTTTTTTATTGTGCATCTTTATATATTGGTTGTGTAGTGACTTGATATTTCCTAGAAATGATATCATATGATGCTGTTTTTATGGGTAAAAGCAGTGCAAAAATCTCCGCAAATTGTACATACCATGTGAGACTGTAGCATCTGTAGCACCTGTAGAACGGCAACGTGAGTGCATCTTTATATGGCACATTGTTGTTGAACATATTTCGTTTCATGTTTTGATCGCTAGATGACACTCGCTGTATGTATGGGACGCGTACGCCATACACATGTATGTACATATATATATATACATATATATATATATATATACATGGATTAACATAGTATAATTTAAAAAAGTGGTATCTGATATTTTATGTAATAACCTTTTATTATAATAAAACGATATTTTCATAACAATTATAAATATATACAAAATAATATATTTTTAAAATTGTATGTAATTTAAAAAACATAATATTTTATTAAAATAAAGATATATTTCTCTATAATAATTATATACAGATTTAAAACGTGATTAAAGACAATTCTAAATCGCGTATGCTATAATAATGTATAACTTTTTAAAATTTTATTAGTTCTGAAGTAATAAAAATACTTAGAAAATTTTTCGTACATAACTTTATTGATATTTCTATAACGATTTGTTGAATGAATTTAGATTGTTTTATGTTTGTTGTATCTTTTTTTTCGCGTCGTATATATCATCTTAAAACAAAGCTATATATTGTGTGTAACTTGCCTCGTTCGTGTAGAAATAGACTTTTATTTTGAATGCACTTGTAGAGTTGTAGCTGGCAGTTGACGTTTTCTCCAGTGACGCGTAGTGATTCAGAGCCGTGAGAACACGCGGTGTGAATCATGTTTTCTGCGACCAGAAAACCTTCGCTAAAGGCTATGCTTAATTCAACATGGATTAATGAGTAATTGTCATTCGCATGTCTACTGACTCGACACTGACTCACACATATTTTTGCACTATCATGTACGCATATCTTTTTCCGTAAGACAGTAAAAGTTGAATTCTATTTATACTATGCACAAAAACTGTTTAGAAACCTTTCTTTAAGATATAGTCCACTTTATCAGTACTTTTCATCGATTAATAGAAACATGATTTATCACTGATAAAAATTTCATTTTTTTTTATATTAAATAAAGCTATTTCTTACAGTATTTTTTAAGTTAAATTCATGTTTGTTTGACAAATTTAGAACAGCAAGATTTTTTTTAGTAACATAGAAAATAGCTACTAAATCCGACATAATCATCTATTCATTAGAAAAAACTTTAAACGAAAATAAATTATTTTAATTAAGAAAAAGTTTTTGTAACGAGCTATTGTTAGCAAAACGCATAAATTAAAAAAATATATATACGTCGGGTAAAAAATTAGAGCCCATTGGATAAATTTTTACATTATTTTCAATATATATATTATCATCAACGAATACATGATCAGTCAAAATTATCCACTTAATAAAATCATTATCAACTAGCGTTATTTATTTATTATATAGAATCATTTATTAAAATAAATTTAAAAAATTATGATTTTTTGAATAAAGTAATTTCTATGATCGTTTCCATCAATATATAATAGATTAAAATTGGTTCAATTTGCTCTTATCTTGTTTTAGTTCTAAGAATTAAAAAAAGATGAAGAGTAAGTTAAACTAACAATAAGATTAAAGTTTATCTACATTGGTGTCTTAATGGAAACGAATGTTAGAGTCTTAGATCGTCCGTAGCTTAAAAGTTAATCTTAATTGATTATTAACAGATAATAATCTTTTCCCCAAAAATGGTAGAGTAATATTTATTTATTATTTAGTTAATAATCCAATAGTAGAAAAAATTTTAATACAAAAATAAGTATTATCTTATTTATTCTTATTAGATATTCCAATTCATACACGAACTAATTTTATGTGAAACAAAGAAAATATTAATTAAAACTTATTGAAAAAAAGCTTTAAATTTAATATTGTAATATCTATTGTTTTCTTACAATACTACGTTTACAAAACTACAGATTTATCTTTTTCAACAGTATATCATTATTATTAAAAGGAACATCAATGCGCAGTTGTAGGTATTATCTTTACTGCTCTGTTCCATTTTAGTCTAATTAACTCGCTCTTTTTCTTTCATTTTCTACGTGCGCAAGTATGGAACACGAAACTGAAGTTAATCCGAAGAATGCTCCTACAAGGCGCAATATATTTAGCTCTAACTACCACGAACCAGCGTTTAACTTATCCGATAGTACCTGAGGGTTAATTATTTTCGTGCTGAGCTTGAACTCATCGCGTTGCTCGTTTAACTTTATTTCACGAAATTGGCCGTTCGCGTTTACGCTTGCAATTCGTCTACCAACGAGCTGAACGAGCAAGTAACGAAGTACCCTAGTTACTCTCGCTTGCGAAAAATAGGCGTGATTAAAGCGCAGAGCGCCAATTTGTTCCGACGCAGCGCCTAAATTTTAGAGATTCAGAATTTCCTTGCCGCCTTGCTTCACGATTACCCTCACTATTCATGTCCAGAGATTTAATTATTGTTGCATCACGGGTACATAATAAAATTTTGTAATGATGTAAAAACAAATCAGACATACAATTACAACATTTTGTTTTCGAAGCTCAATATTGAGTCTGTGGCGTTGCATCGCGTCGCGTCGCGTCGCGTCGCGTCGACCGGTTACTCACCGCGGGCGACGCTCCATCGATCGTGTCGGTCGCGAGGGACCCGTAGGGTCGAGAAAGAGAGCGAGGGAGACGAGAGAGACCAGGAGTGGGATAGCCCCCTCCGAGCGGTATTTGCCCCTGCGGAGCGCGTCTACAGGGGTTGATATACTTGCCGGTGAAATAAAGGAGTTGCCGACAATACGCTAAGATAAAAGATTAACTAAGATAAAAGATTAACAGAAACTCCGTGGATGGAAGAAAGGTGAGACTGCAAGAAAGAGAAGAGACAGGAGAGAGAGGGAGAGAGGGGTGAAATCTTTAACAAATGGAAATAGAAACTGACGTTTATCCCACGCTCCCTCTCACATAAAAGCTGTCACATTCACGTTTTTAGACTCAATGATTAATCTATTTAACCTTTATCATTCTACGTAAAATTAACGTATTTAAGGGTCGAGTTGTGAAAACAGATACCCACATGAATAGAGAATGCCACTCCTTACGTGATTTGCTTTCATTGATTGTCGAATGATTTGTGTAAGTCTCGAGTAAATCCACGAGAACACATTAACTATAGAGAACACATAAACAAGTATGCACCTATGGTTAATGTATTAAAGTTGCGGTTCAGTCAGAGATAAGTATATATATATATATATATATATATCTTTTTCCTCTCTTACACTCTCCCCTTTCTTTCACCCCGTAGTTTCTGTTAATCTTTTATCTTAATTAATTCTTTCATCTTAGCGTATTGTTAGCAACTCCTTTATCCCGCTGGCGTTAAAATGAGTTTTAAAATGAATTATAAATACGATTAAAAAGTTAATAATGATTTTAGAATCATTTTGATATCATGATGACTTGTGTTTTACTTGGAAGGAAATAAAACATTCAGATATTCGGAAAGTTCTTTTAAGTACGCAACGTTTCTTATTTTCTGTGTAAGCATAATTATTAATTATTATAAATATCGTCTCGGAATCATTTTAAGGAATATTTTCGACAAAAACAGCAACGTTAAAACCATGTAGAACGTAGAAAAACAGACTACGAATTTGCTGAAAAACACACATTCTAAAATAATTCTCGATAAAGAAAAGTTAAACATTTTTCGTCCTTATGTGCGCATACATAGCTGTTCACAATAATAAAATAGTTTCAGGATAATAACCCAGCTAATCCGTTGACGTGTAGAAATCTTTTATGAGACTCCATTTATATGTCATAGATAAGAACGCTTCGGAAGCACCAACGGATAGTTGCGAAGAAACAGCGCTCGATTGGAAAAGTTCTGCGCTTCCAGTCATAATGCAGAGAAATAGTTATGTACTTACCTGGTTATATATCTTGCCCGCTCGTTTCGTGATCCAGTACTGCCTTCGTTTCTCTCGTACGATGTTCATGCAGCATAGATAGTCTTCGATACAAAGAAATTTTGTTTTCCTTTTACGCTATATTTCCAACGTTTATTATTTTTCTTTTGTCTTTATTAAAGGAGAATATCATTTCATAAAAAAAAATTTATAAAAAATTTAGAGATTAAAATATCTACAGAGAAAATAATATTCCTACAGCACATAAAATTTTTATCAAGGAATTGTTGTTTCATTAAATGCAAGACATAAATTGCAAATTCACGAGAATGGAAATAATGGATTAAAAAATATAATGTGTTTAATATATTATGATAAGATATAGAATATAATCTTGCACTGTATACAACGTAAACATATTAATAAAAGTACATTAGTTGTAAATAAATAAATATTAAATAAATATATTATAATTATAAATAATTAAACTTAGCACTAAATGCATTACTTGTCAATGTTTCATAAATCCAAATATGCTGCATTTATATAACGCATTTTATTGTATTATCAGACACATTTATAATTTATAACATTTTAATTGACACATATTATTTAATTAATACGATATCGATTCTAAAGATAATTTAAAACTCTCTATTTAACTCTTTCTCGGAATCATTAAAAAGGTAATCAAATTTTCTAGAATTTAATATAATAATTATTTCGCAAAATATTCTTAATTTAACCATCTTCATGTTGCATTAAATGCTATTTTGGCTACTTGTCAAACAGTTACAATCGACAGTAGTATAAGTAAACGTGAGTTCCGACTTCAACATCCGTACATTTTATTTGATACATTAACATCCACGTGTTAAATTCACGTGTTAAAGGTAGCTTAATACTAATTATTTCTCTATACTTACCTCTTCTCAAAATGTGAAATTTTTACGTAGACAATAATGAGGACAAATAAAGCGCGAAATTTCTTGAAGCAAACAAAATACTTTATTGTTAGATATTATAGTACAATACGTGTAGCCCGTGACACATTAAAACAGACCATTTAGTTATATCCTAAATAAATAGCCCTCTTATTCCATAACCAATCTTGATATGACCCTTTAATATCTGCCTCTGGTTTTCCCCATTTCTCTCTCTCTCTCTCCCTCTCTCTTATTTACTATCTTATTCTTCTCATGCTATCTTTGGTTTTAAGAGAAATTGTCTTTCTTTTTCTCTTTTTTTCTCCTCTCTCTCTCTCTCTCTCTCTCTCCTCTCTCTCTCTCTCTCTCTCTCTCTCTTTCTTTCTCTCTTTCTCTGCTTCTCTCATTCTTGGTTCCACATCTGTTTACAACGAATTAATCATCAATAGCGAATTAGTTTCGCACGTAACAAGATAGGGGGTTGCATTTGCCATGACTGGGACGAGTCTTTATTAGAAAAAATATTTCTCGCTCGGTGTCTTCTCTTTGCATGCATATAATACCATACATGAACATACGCACACATACATATACATACACACACCATGACACACGCATCTTCACATGCATGATTTTTATTATTTTTCGGCATCGATACTCGACTTTCCATACCGTACGCTCACAAATCATATTTTATATTTTCATGCGGAATGCGTGAGAAAGGGAGAAAGAGAGAGAGAGAGAGAGAGAGAGAGAGAGAGAGAGAGGAAGAGAGAAAGAGAGAGATGGGTAGAAGAAAATGAAATCATATTTTATATTTCCAACATGCGGAATGCGTGAGAAAGGGAGAGAGAGAGAGAGAGAGAGAGAGAGAGGAAGAGAGAAAGAGAGAGATGGGTAGAAGAAAATGAGAGAGAGCAACAAAGAACCGAACAAATTTACCGTTGATCCACTTTACCATTTTCAAAATTCTTTCGTATTCCGTCCTCGTGGCTCTCTCAATTTTTCTACCCTCAATATGAGTCGAAGCACACATGAGCGCTGCTCTCGTCATTCGCTACCACGAGCTTTGGCTCTCATGCCTGCGTAACAGAAGGACGAGAATCGCGAAGCTTCTTGACATTCTTGACAATTTCGATTCCGAGTAATTCGCAAAAATCGACTAGTTTTGGTTGCAGCGATTTGCACTCTCGATGCGATTCAACTGATTTTGAGCTTGGGCTTTCATTTCAAGCTCCTCCCGAATAAATCATCTTGATAAATAATTATTGCTTTTTTCAAAAGGAAGAAGACGCATTCGATTGGAACGAAATTGGAGATTCGATATTTTGCGGGAGATCACATTTCTGTTTCATCAATCGTTCGCGATTCTCTTCGAGGGGTCCGACTGAAAAAAGTCGCACAACCTACATATATAGACACGTATATATATGTACGTATGTGTGTGTGTGTGTGACTCGCGTATTGTTATTACTTCCTTGTTTTGTATTCTGGTTGTTTCTTTTTTTTTTTGTCATTTTATACGGGGGTACGTACGTATAATTGCTACAAATATAAGTCACAGGCCAACATTTCGTAGTACAACACAGCACAATCATTGTCGCATCTCATTATATTTTTTTTTCTCCATTTTTTTTCCATTTTCTCCCCTTTTCTTCACGTTCGATAGGTTTCCACATCATTAATATTACAGAGAGTATCAAGTTTAAATCATATAATCGTAGTAATATATATATAATATATATAATATATATAATATTAAAATTGACGAGATATATTCTCTATTGACTAGGCACACTTAGTTCATAACAAGAAAAAAATTGTCTCTTTCTCTCGCTCGCACTCACTCGTGTCCGATTCTCCTTCACTCCGCCGTCCCTTTACCGCAATCTTTATCAACTCTTTATTAACTTTGCAACATTTCTTGCTTTATCTTCATCTCGTATCTTTCGTTACAGGTAATAACAGATACGGGGCTCGAAAACCAAAAAAAAAAAAAAAAGGAAGAAAAGAAGTCAGAACAAGAGGTTCAATCTTAACCTTTATTTTTCCTTACAAATCTTACGGGTTTCGATTAAGCTCCTCTTTACTTAATATCAACAACTTCCTTATCAACATAGCGGACGTGATTTTCGAGCCCCGACGATGGGCACTGTTAAAGTACCTTCCGCAAGTGTGTGGCCTCCTTTTAATAACTTAACAAACCATGTCATAAAACTTTACTTCGATCTGGTTGCTTTCTCTCTCTCTCTCTCTCTCTCTCTTTCTCTCTCTCTCTCGTTCTCTCCTTCTTTCTCTCTCTTTCTCTCTTACGTTTTCTCGATCAGACGTTGCCGCTTACATTCATACACGCATATACACACATACATATATATCAGTAGTAAATATTATCGTCCCTTATCGTGGTATTATGGAAAAATAGAAACTTCTGACAATAAAAACCAAACAAACGTGAATCGGCGACCGAGGGGGGGGGGGGGG
>NW_017295839.1:2243824-2253562 GCF_001594075.2 Trachymyrmex cornetzi
TCTGCTTCCTCCTCTTGTTCAAAACCGTACACGCGAGCACGTACCGTAATGCGAATCCGTTCTACCAACAACGTCACCGTCGCGAGCAAAGTCTGACGTATACTTGAGAGCATTGTTTTTTTTATTTCTCAGTCGTTTCTAAGAGAGAGAGTCTCCTGATAGATACGAGATTCGGAATAACCTTCGCAGCTTTAATCCCCGATAGCTGCTTTCTGCTTTCAGTATCGAAAGTCCTCAGTCAACGTTGAATTGAATCTCAACAAAGCTTTATTACGCGCATCGAAATTGTCCAATACACTTATCGAAAGCGATCTCTTTGAGAGAAAAATATATATTTATTTATAGGTTCTCGTTTTCTTTTCCTTTTTCTAGCTCCCTCCTTTTTTTTTTCTTTCGTTCTCTCTCAGGTATACGCCTAACATCGTTAGTAACAAAAATACATTTTACGAGGGCGGTCGATCTTCTCGCGATTGAGGAAGAATTGAGCCAATTCCAAGCGCGCACGTACACGTATACATATATATATCGCCCCCGAATATATACTCTCTCCTCGTTACAAAAACCGCACACGTACAAACGACCAAGTTAATAAAATAATTATTTCAACTGGAAAACCCTTTATACAGATTTACAGCCGTTTTTCATATCGATTATGCAGAACGAGACGTAACGCCGCTTCGCGATTTAAAAGCCGGTATAATCACCAAATTGTCTTTTATCCGTATATACTCGTATGTATTATCCGTAGTGTCGTTCCCCCTTCGCGACGTTATCAAACAGGAAGCTCGCCGAAGGAGCACCGACGTTATCGTCGCAAGTTTTATCGGAGTGATTGTGACGGGGTAAATGCGATATCGTCTCGTATCTACCTTCCAGTAAAAAAGGAGTAACACTCTTCTCGTTACTTCATATAACGCGTAAAACCGATGCATGAAATGGATATTACATCTTTGCGCAAAGTCGTAATTTTTATTAAAATCAAATAAGAGGAATCCTGTATTTGTGACTGAGGCAACATTTTTTGTAATAAATTATTTACAGATTCTGATTAATAGATATTAATATTCTTTTAAAAATGCTTATAAGCAACAAAAATTATTATATTAAATTGTGTATCAATTTAATAAGTGATATTACTACTCTGATTCTGCTTTTAATTGCGTTTTAAGACCGGAAAGGATTTCGGCGCGCGGTTCGCAGAATCAGATATGTATATAGATTCACACAGAAGTATAATATTTAAAGATCCGCATTGACCAAATACAGGATTTCTCTTACTTAAATAGATTCATTTTCATCTGTCCAAATTCATATCATAACTGTTTTGTTAAAATGTTTTCGCAGATTCTTAGGATCTTTGGAAATTACATTTCAGCATTTCCTTCAATTTGCTAAAAAATATTTTACCAAAAAATACAGTTACAAAGTAAAAATATATTATAGACAGCTGGGCGCATCTTTTAGTTTTTGTTTGCCTATTTATAAATTTTGTGACTTTAGCGCATTATTATTGATACATAATTATGATTGCAGAAAATTGCATTTGCGTTCGCCTATCACAAACACTCCGATGACACGCTGTACACCAGATTCCTATTTTCGTTTCTTCACGCGCGAAACATCCAAAAACATCGACCCCGCGCCCCCCGCGACGCTTGTTTAACCGTTTTACAGTCATCGTCAATTATTATTATATTCACTTATCTCCATCATTTTTTTCTCCCCCTCCACCCGTCCGCTCTCTCGCTCTCATTCTCTCAGTTCCTCACACGTTCTCACAACATCATCCGCGCGTACACGCAAATTTGATTTCTCGAAGTAGCCGCGATCAGCTTACGTTCTACTTCACTTCTTTTGATAATACATGTATATACATATTACAAACGTGTACGTATAGATACTCGTGTACGCATGTTCGTGATTAATATATGTATATACGTACGCAATTAATTATGTAGATACTATTCGTACAAATTCGCGGATTTCTCGCGAGATCCGTACGTGTGTGTGTGTGTGTACGTGTGTTTGTATTGTAAAGGTAAGTTGTAATCATTTTACGTTACGTACATTGTATGTAAAACATCGACGGCTCACATTGTCGACCGATTGATGTGTGGAATGTACGAATGGTCGATCGCCGATGGCGAATGAAATACCAATATCTTTTTGACTTCCATTATTCTACACCCGGAAGGAGCGGTGGGAAAATGAAGAGTCCCTGTGTGTGTATTGTTCACTCTTGTTTCCAACTTTGTGCCGAAATATCGCACGTATTTCTCGCGTACCTTCGTGTGCATGTGTGTATATGTGTGTATGCGCACGTATGTGTTGCTGTGTGTGCATTTCCTTTTGGCCGATCATTAACGCTAAGACTTAACAACGCCAGATAAACGCGATATAAAAGAATTGTCCACGCCGTTCGAGACTGAACTTCGAGGTTATTATTTTGCACATTGATTAATAACCGTTTTCTTTTGTGTGTCTGGTGCGCCAGCTTGAAGAAAGAGTGCCGCGCTCCGGGGCCCGACGTCGCTCTCCTCCCATTTTATTTTCCCACGCGATCTCGAGCCACCGCGCCTCCCCTCTTTCTCCCCTTCTTACCACCCCCTCACGGGAATCGCGTACGTGTGTCTCGTGCGAAATTAGTCGTAACAAGTGCCATGGCTCTGTGGAGAACGCGTCGGTGTGCACCATCTCGCTCCATTATACACAAAAATACGAACTTTTTGTGGATTCGCAGAGAGAGACTTGTTTATTTATTTTTTTTTTCTTTTTGATTTAATAAGAGCAAACATCATCTTAAATCGCGTCGATGAAAGCCACGGGGATCGTTAATCGCCGTAAATACTGCTCGGCGGAAACCGTGGTCGCACTATTATATTGTTAGTAAGAATTTATTAGTTATTATAATATTATTGTAGCAGCTTGATAGTTAATATTAGTTCACCGTCGTCCGATCGGACTGACCTCATTTGACGCGGAAGGTCCTTAGGAAAATCTGATAGAGCTTAATGATCCACTTGACATTCGTACAAATGCGATAATGCATATTTCGCATCGAACGAGGACTCTTTTTTGCAGTATAAAAATAAATTCTAATAGATTGCTTTAGTCTTAGTGAAAGAATTTCTTCGTCGTACTACACGAAAAATTCCGAATAGCGCTTTTGGAAATCGCGAGAAATTATTTCGGTAGAGCCGATGTCCATACCGAGTCAGATCGAGCAGATGTATCTTTCTCTCTTTTTATTTCTTTCGCTCTTTTCAACCGAAAGACTATCGTCGGGGACCAGGCGAGGCGTACGAGCATAATAAATCGGCCTAATAAATTCGATCTGATACGGTTTTGTGCATACGTAATTTTCGAGTCTTAATTACGTCCGCATTTTTGCGCACAGAGCTGAGCGAACGAAAAGGAATACATTACAATTCGACCAGCAAAAAAAAAAGGAAATCTTAAACGCAACGCAAATTCTTCCATTCCGCTTATTCGAGCTAATAGACGAACGGTACAAAGCTAAAAAAAAAAAGGTCGTCTTTGTGAGTTCTCGATGAATCTGTCTTTCTTGGAGATTTCTGAGCGAATCTCGATTAACAAAGCGCAATTAGCTTCATTTTCGAACGGTAATTTTCTTTCTTTTTATTTTTCCATTTTACAGACGAGGGATTTTATAAAAAGGATAACCGATTGTCCTTGTATCTTCGACGTCAAAGCAACTCAGCTCTGCCCGCGATTGCAACAATGGCTGCATTCAGCAGAGAAAGCAGTTTTACAACTGTTGTAAAATTCTTTTATGTGATTGGTTTATACATTTAGAACCAGAGAGGAAAAAAAAGCGAGACCAATCATATTAAAGAACTTTACAACAGGTGGAAAGCTACTTTCTCTGCTGAACGCAGCCACTGTGATTTTTTTTGAAGCGCGACCCGAAGTATGTGCACGAGATTTGAAATCGGTACATTAAGAATCCCATTTGCTTGAATTAACTAATCTTTTGTTTAAGTATGGACAAACAAATCCTGGGTTGATGCAATAAAATAATTTAATTGAAGTAAAAAGTTGGTTATTGTAATATTTTACTTCTTTCTGATAACATATATAAGCAGAATGTTAGAATTTTATTGCATCAACCAAGGATTTGTTTGCCTAAACAAGAGATTAATTGATTCAACCAAATGAGATTCTCAGTGTATAATTTCGATAATTCAATTTCTTAAATATATCGTGATTAGGAGAAGAAGATGCTTCATCCTCGTCATTTTTACTGCGACGAACGGACGTAGGGGTTGTTTTCGTCTTTTCTGTGAAACGCCAAGATCCGAACTTACCGAAATTACATCGATTCAAAATCTCGCGAGTGTTATCGCGTGTATTCTTGTAGACCACAGCAGTACGAATAAAGGCTGATCGTCGGGAATAAAAAAGATAGACCGAATCGTCTACGTGAAAACGAGCGACGCAGTTTATTGTAGTAATCACGAAGTGCAACGCGAGCCTCACTGCTTTCATCCCGCTCTCCCTTTTAACCCAAAAAACCCTATCTTCTTCTTCCGTTTCCCATGACTTTCCTCCCTTTTTCTTTTTTTAAAAAATTTTGTCGCATTTTATCACCTCCTCGTCCTCGTTCTACCACAAGCACGAAACATCGCTTGGTCGATTAGCTTACGAGTCAACGTACAAATATAATTAGAAAAATATAATTGGTAGAAGAATATAGAGATAGAGTTAGAATCAATCGTTATTATGTCTTTTTTCTTTTTTTTTTCATCTTTTTTATCGATTACGCCTCGATAATATCCCTACTCTCCGTCTCGCGCCCTTTCCCGTCCATTTTTCACATCCCCAAGATTCACTCTCGAGAGTTTTACTTTCTGCGAGTAACTTTCAAACGTACGTCTCCTCTGCGAGAGAAAAACTAATTTTCCTCGCGAAGGCAAAACTCTCGGCTGTTACGCCGAAGCGTCAAACTCGCGCGACGAAAAACACCCACGTGGCATTGTATTTAAAAAATGCAGATTCTCATCATTTTCTGTCGTCCAATCTCTCAATCCCCTTCACGCGTAACATTCCTCGTGTGCGATTTATTTGCCTCATGTGCATTATTGTCACGAAGCAATTTTCTCTCGTCTTTTCCCCCATTTTTTCCTCTTTTTTCTTAAGAAACGAGAATCGTGTACGCTTGTCACGTCTCTTTTAGAAGTCACACGAATACATATAAAGAATCGTTCAGTCTTAAAGGATGGATGAGAAGATGTGCAAGGTGGTGCGACTCCCAAGAGGTACGACCTTCCTCAAGGCTATTTTCTCAAATTCTCCATTTTCTTTCTCTTTCTTGTATTGCTCCGCCTGAAGCAAATATTTCTTTGTACCGGTACTAACTTTCGCAGATATATCACCTCGTATGAATATCCGATGGATATTTTTGGATATACAAAATTTTTGGATATGCAAAATTATATAAGAAAAGTAACGTGAAACTATTTTCTTCGAGGAAGCGTACGATTTCTTTTCTTTTTTCCGATCACGATCGTCTCTTCGAAACTCAATAATTCCCTCCCCCTCTTCCGTCGATTATTTTCATCTGGCGATAATAGCGAAGAGCGCAGAGACGTAAAAGAGGGATACTAATGCCGCGGGGAGAATATGAATGGTGCGTGTGAAAATGTGCATGCAAAATGTTCTTTACACAATCTCCCTGCGAAGGTAGTAGTTACGATAACGGCGATTTCTTTATACAACAGTTATAATGTGTGATCGTGTTGAATGTTGTGCGCGCATAGCATAATCGATATACGTGTACGTGTACGCGTCTTTCATTGTGTGCTGCTTACGTTAATTCTTCCTTCTCTCTCTTCCTCCCGCCCTTATTCACCCACCCTCTATTCTCGTGTGCGTAAAATATGTGTGCTTGTCGTGAGTCCTCGATCTAAATCTCGGAGAGAAATGTCTTATTATTTCCTCTCTCTTTCTCTCTCTCTCTCTCTCTCTCTCTCTCTCTCTCTCTCATCCCTGTTTCTTCTCAAATCTTCCGGTTCTACCAAGTCAGCGGATTTCAGTCCCGGCCTTTAACTACCCCTCGCTCCTCTCGGCGCCTTTCCGTAGAAAGATTCCTATCTGCGTTTGCTTAACACTAGAACGTCCGGTTGTTTCTCGATCGAATGCCACTCTTTCAGAACTTGCCACACGCAATCAAATCGGAAACTGAGTCGCGAGCGCTGAATAATGTATAAGCAAGAGCAATAACTTTGCAACTTGATACGCGCCGCATTTACGGATGTCTATATACACGTCGTAGAACGTGTACATGACATTCCTTCAAAATGTGTCATATAAAGAAAGAAGAAAAACAGTATTTTTTTTTACGAAAAAGTGACATTTTTACATATGAAATTCCGAATGATGCTCAGTTTGTCTCCGAATATATCAAGAAAAAAAATATACTTGTTGGCGCTGAAAGATACATCGGGTGCTTTTCAATTGCTTAGTACAAACGTATACAGGAAAGCACTATAAGTGTAGCATTGTACATAACTAAGTTGGAACAGAATGCGTACGCCGTGCATGATTTCGGATAGAGTTAGATTAAATCTAGCTTTTCCCGTCTGTATTGAATAAAGAAAAAGCAAAAATACCGGTCATCCAACGTCCTCCAATTTCATTTATAGTCGCCGCAATTAGTAACGTATAAATAACTGTTACCAGAATGCACAAGTCAAGAGAAATAAATCTATTTTCGAGAAAATAGAAAGCGGATCTTAAATATTTTAGAGTGAATTTATATATACATATATATATATATATATCCAATTCTGCAAACCGCGCGCCGAAATCTTATTCTTGAAATCATGAATAGAACTAGAGTCGTAATATCATAAATTAAACTGATAAGCAATTTAATAATTCTAGAAAACACAAGTATCTTTACACCGACTAGGAGCCTTCGGGCTGTATATGGATGTGTAGTGTTGTGTGGATAATTACGGCAATTAGAACACGACTTGTGTCGCCGCGTGCACGAAAGCATCTGATAGTGATTTTACAATTGGAAAGCATCCATGTTCTCTTTACAATATCTCTCCCCGAGGTATATCATTAAATCTTATAGTTAAATGAAATCGTTAGTAAATAAACTATCTACCCCCGGGTGTTCTAGTGTTAACAATCTTCGATTAACAATCTTCGAACCGCGGTTCGAAAATCATCGTGAGAATCGCAAGGGGATGCCGTTCCGCAAAACAAAGATGCTCGCTGTTGTGCGACACGGTGACGCGCGATGTGTATGCAGTAGAAAAATAAATTTTCTCAAACGTTTAATAATGATGATACTACAAAGTGCTTCTTAAAACGTGCCGTTGCTACAGGGACAATTTTATTATTTTTTTCCACCGTGTTACCATTCATAATTTTCATCATGACAATTTATGCTTTTGGTTATTGCATACGAACCGTTGTAGAACGATCATCTATCGCGTTGTATCACATTTAACAAAATATTTATATTTCGTTAGATATAATCCGTATATTTTTTTATCGAATAAAAAGGAAGGAAAAAAACGGCTCGTGTAGGTATTGATGTGTTTGACTTTCAGAATCATCCCTGAAATATTTAGCACACTTTAAGAAGCATCCCGCATATCGATAAGACCAACATTCAACGAGACAAAAATACGAGACCCTTTTCTCTCCATTGGCTCTTCGGCGACCACCTTTGGCGAGGGACTCACGACCGAACGAGAGGGGTATGCAGGGAACGGTACGTATCTGTGATACTTCCGCCACGCTTTGAATCCAGAGGGCCATTCTCTCTCATATACACTCTCTCGTGAAGGGTTATAATAATAGGTGCGTCGAAATAATCGCTACGCTACGACTCACTATTGCTAATCTACACGCGTGACTGCGGTCGACCCTGAGGTGGACCCCGCCTATAATACCTATCGACAAGAAGAGAAAAACCGAATGGCTACCTTAAAGTCCTTACTTAATAAAGAGATCTCTACAACGGGTACCCCCCTGGCACGGAGTACTCGACTACATGTAGCTTACTACGAGCGCATTTACTACACGACTGGCCTAAATCCTACAAAGGTATACGCGCGATCGTAACGTCGCCGGAGGAAAATAGTTATTGATTCGATCGCGTTATTACGAGATAACAGACCGCGTTCTCGGCACGCCTTTTAGCGCTAAACGCATTCGGCCGCTCGATTCTTAAAGATATACTTATATTTATCCAAGATGTACTTATTATTAGATTTACTCAAAGTTTGCGCATTTGTTAATTTAGTTACATCATTATCACTTATTCGCTTATTAATTTCCGCGTTAAATATTTTACTAAGCTTGAGAAAACAAGGTTTAAAGAGGAGTTTCATTATTAAGACTTGCGAATACTTCATTTTCGTGGTGCTTGGAAAAAGTCTTTTTTTAGATCTATAAATTACCTCGTTATATATATAGTGTTTGATTCTTTCATCTTACTAATTTTGAACGTGAATCCTTATATTAAATAAACGAAGCTTAGAAACCGCATTCAGCGCTAAAACACGGCAAAGAAAATACAGAGCGCTGTATTTTCTCGAGAGACATTTAAATCCCGATTGTAAATTGCATTAGGCTTCTTGACGAATCGCGAAGTCTTGTACGAGTTAATTCTACACCCCCCAAACTAGGGCGAAAAAAATATTAGATTATATTCCAACGGAGATAACTTCACACTTTCAGTAAATACAAGGATTTATAATATTATTTAATATCAAAGTAAAAAAAAATTCGTTTCAATTTACAAATACTGGCGAAGCATTATTTATCAATTACTTCTTTTGATATCGATTGATGTCGCATTAAGTCTCTTGTCCTTTTTCTATACGTTATAAAACAATGTTACCTACTAGTGCTTTTTACGATGTTTATTGTGCGTGGCAAGATTAAAAAACGAGAAACGACGAATATATATGTATTGGTCGAACAATATCCGAAATAACTATCGGTAAAACGGTGATTACGCAACATTAACTTGATTAATCAGCACTCGCGTCATCGCGTTTAATCCCATAACTCTTATATTCTCCCGGTAAAAAAATATTTTGTATGCAGAAAAATATTCTAGTCAGAGGAATGATCAACGAATTTTTACAAGGACCGGCTTTACGCGCCGCACGTTAATAATTATCGCTTAATAGAGGACAATAAACGTTTCAGCAACAAATAGTACATTTTCCGTGTTGCTTGTGACAGCCTATCAATACGTTGCTTCATATCACGGTTTCAATAATACACTCTTCTATTGAACAGTGCGGCTATCAGCGTATCGATAAGATATATCGAAATATGTTGCCTTCGATTCACTGTCGATTACAGTACGGGAGTAACTTGTATAACAGCGTCGGCGATAACTTGCAACAAATGAGTATCGCCTCTTGTCTAATAGTCAAACATTATGTCGGATTAAAAAACAGTCTCTCAAAAGTTTCGATGTCGATAAATAATGCGATACTACAGAGATAATCATCTAATACATGAGCGTAACGCGAGGAAGAAATATTTCATCTAGAAGAACCTCTTCTATGCTTTCCGTTACCGAGTTTTATGCTTGGGACCGTTTAAGTAAAGTTCTCAACTCATCGCGAAATTGTATTGGAATTTATGACTTTCTGCAAAAGGGATCTACCTCGTGATATACCGCAAGAGATTTAATTCCGCCATTCTTCTCTCGCGTACATATATATATATATATAT
>NW_017295839.1:2255176-2274165 GCF_001594075.2 Trachymyrmex cornetzi
TGTTAATCAAGCGACCGAGCGTACGATCGCACGAACGATCGCGGTACATCGTTCGTTTGAGCGTTCGATCGGGATCAGAGGACATCGATAACTAACGGTGATGGCATACGTATATATATTATAATGATATTGTTATGCGTCGTAACTGCCATAATAATAATGTCATAGCGATGTAAGTAAACGTGCCAATGATCGTAATTATACAAATAGTACAGTCGTACGTAATAATCGTTTACAACAGACTAGCTTTACTATTTTCTTCTTTCTCTTAGGCTGTCAACATCGCTTTGTAGACCTTATTTATGCTACTCATCGTCGCTCTCTTCCAGATTCTAAAGATTCATTTATGTTGTTTCATTATATCGTTCCGTATCTTTTTGGAACATCCTAGAACAGATTCTTTCTCTTTCGAAATAAAAGTAATGTTCAAAATGATTTCCACGTTCACGTGTTTGTCTTGTCTGATTATCAACTCTTATCAAGTGCATTTGCTAAAATATCGAATATTGTAAATGCCTTTCGAGAAAACTTGATGATGAGAAAGGGCCACTAAAAGTAGCACAATCAAACGTTTACAAAGTACGCGCCTGGAACTTCCCAATTCGCTCCATACGAATCTGCAAATGCGATAACACGAATGTTTCGTACGGTGAAAATCCCCCCCGCAACATGAGCAAAACGCAGTTAATCAATAATTAAAAATTACGTACAAACATGTTATATAACATATTCGATAAATTGTTAATATCATATAGTTCGATAATTAGTCATAGTGCGTTTTCTAAAATAGCTATACGTATATGTACGTTAAATATGCACGTATATTGTTAACCATTAATCGATATATTGGCTTTCTAATTTATGTATATACCTACAAATATGATAAATACTACTATGACAAAATAATACTCTAAAAATCTTTCTCTTCCTCTCTTTCCTATTTCTCATTCTCTCGCTACGCGTACCCCTTTTAAAGTCATCTCTTTTAACGATTCAACTCGGTTCCTGGAGATTTACATTCTCAAGGATCCAGTTAGTTTGAGCGAGCGAGACATTCTTTATCAATCTGTGCTTAAGATCCGTCTCCACGCGGCCAAATTCAACGAACATTGAATAAATATCCAACACTGGAGATTAATAAAGCCATGCTATCGCATCACGTGGAGGTGGAACTTAAGTTTATTGATATTGTAGGCCGGATCTAGATCATGCCTGGTCAAGCAATGAGGAAACTGAACGAGAAATTAAGTAGCTCGGCTGTAGCATCTTTTTTAATCGTGAAATGTTAACTGTATGTATATTGTAACGAAAATGCGCATGTTTCACATACGTTAATGGAACAAAATTGACCAAAATTATTAACAATCATCAGATTATGATTCGACTTATAGAATGTTAAATTCGACATTATTGAAAAATAATAATTCGTGTATAGAAATCTCATAGGCATTTTTTGTTGTCGACTTTGCGATAAGACTCACTTGTTAAAGAATCGTTTATCTCAAATTCGAGTAAAACGATTCTTCCTTGAGCACTTGGTGCAGAAATCTTACGAGTTTATCGCGCACAAGATTGTTTATAAGTGTGGGACGTGAAAGTGAATATCGCGAGCAAACCAAGTCTTGATGTAAATTTATCAATAATTCGATGTGATTCTTTTTTATTTTACACATTCGTACGGAATATTAATCTACTATCTTTATCGAATGTGTGTGCACTAGGGAGAATATATCTCGGTACACAAAAATCTCAGTACTGTCTCCTTACTACTTTAAAAATAAGATTGTCTGTAAATTAATTATAGTTCAATTTATCAAAACGCTTCCCCAATCGAAAACAGAATCACACGTGCTCAAAGTTTTCTCTTAGATAACAATAAAAAACATCCATCCTTGCGTCAACGATTGATACTTGCGTCCTCTGCGTTCTATACAAAATTCTTACGTTGTTCTATAATTCTTCAAACAATTGTACAGTCTGGCCTCTAAATCGTTACGTTAAAAATATAACTAATTCCTAATTCTAACGAATCTACGTATATGATTATCGAAATGGAATTATCAAAATGGAATCGATAAAAGCGTCGTGCTCCAACAACGTAATGTAATTTTAATGATTGTAAATTTCATTCGTTCAACTTTTTAAAACACCTATAACAATCAGACTTGTTGAATGAATTCTCTCGCGCGTCAGTTTGGTTTGATTTAGCCATCCGGTTGAAAATTTAGTCGACACAAGTTTTCAAATTGAATATTCTGCTGCTTTTCGTGATCGCGGCTACGAAAAATTTCTCAGCCTTTCGAGACTTCGAAGAATTTGTGTCCTAAAATAGATTTTAAGGATTGGGATTGAATTCTACAAAAGTTCTTATAGAAAAGTACTGCGCGGGTATTATTTTGGAAAGAAAAGTTAAAGATTATAATAACTTTTCGAAATCGATATGTAAACTTATTTTCCCTTTTTTACTTTTAATTTATTAAATAGTAACAAATTTTAAGAAGGGAAAATGACTTTACAGATGTGTATTAATAAAAGATATGCTTTTAGTCAAATGTTAAATAGTAAAAAAGTGCCTCGGAAGGATGAAGTCGTATAAAAGTTCGAGCGTGTTGCTTGTGAAAAACTGATCGCTTCCACGTCTTTTCTATTTATCTCGTTTTTGGCTCCCTTATATTTATTTCTTTCCTTTTTTTATTTTGACTTTGTCTGTCGATCAGCTCGGAGGGAACGTTTATTCTTTCATATTGGGAATTACAACAATACGCGTAATACGTATCTTATTAGACTGTCATCTTTCTCTTGGCAGTCGCTATATAGCTGATCTACATTATTGGTTTGCTTTGCAAAAATAAAATTTCCAAAGAACAACTCTGATACTCTCGTTCAACGATCGTCGGCGTTTATCAGCTGAGCGTTATTATCGATCGTTCACCGATCAAGCCAGCGAGAATGCGACATTTCGCGCTTCTTTATATTTCTCTTTTTTTTTCCCCCTTTTATTTCATGCAAAAGTGTATGTCGTAACGGTACCTTCAAAACAAACTTCGGTCCCGTTGCCATAATTTCCGAGAAAGAATCGGACGTTCCGTCCGAAATCTGTTCGAGTTTTCCTATGTCCCTCTCTTTTCGATTTTTTTTTTCTTTCATTTCGTGTGAAATGAATCGCGGATTCCAAGCTGCGAATGATGCCTTTCGCGTGGTCAGTGTGGTTCCGCTCTTCTTTTGTTCAATGCGTTCTGTTTGTTCCTCTCGCATCAGCGTGCATCGAAATTGAACGGTGTACCAAGAAGAAGCGGAAGCGGTAGACGAATCGGTCGATAACCGGATACGCATTAAAAAGTACATACGTTAGGATGGTAGAAAAAAGATTTTCGCGGGATAAAAAGTTCCTTTGATGGTTCGCAAAGGCTACGTTTCACCCGTGGCTTTGATGTTCCCTAGAGTAATTGACATGTGAAGATACTTATAGTTTATACCTTTCTTTCCGCTGAACGGCTCAACTCCCTCCCTTTTTTTTCACTCAATTCTATTTCCTCGCGATTCGATGCGTTCGCACAGCGATAGAAATTGATATCATGAAAAGCAGTACAAAATCAATATGTTTTGGATTAATATTTTATAAGAAAGGTAATACCTTACTGTGTGTGGTGTGTGTGTGGTTTTGAAAATCTTCAATTTCTTTGTATCCTTAACAACATGACAAAAAATCATACAAAGTATTTATATAAAAACTGAAAAACATTTCTTCTAAGCTTTGGATTTATATAAAAACTGAAAAACATTTCTTCTAAGCTTTGGATAAAAAGATTTTAATAAAATATAAAAACAGAATTTTTTCGTCATGAAAAGTAACAAGCTTCCCGGAGATATAGAATTTCCACCGCTAAACATTGTCTCTCGCGTAGTCGATTGACTAGCGTTTGAAGAGGAGAATAGATAGACCGAAGGGACGTTTATGACAAAAATTAATGAACTCTCAAGAAAAAATTTTTCATGTAAAAACACATATAAACATATATAAATACATATAAAAATTTTTAGTAATTTTTTTCTCATTCCTTCAAACTAGATTTTTTTGTAAAAAAGACAATACGAAAACTATTCTTTTAATTATTTTTTATGTTTTCTTATTATTATTGTTATTTTTCTTGTATTAAACGATACTTTTACAAAAGAAGAATATATGTGAATATATATAACAAATTTCATAGATAATAATATATTTTTATACATATTAATATATGTTTTTATATAAAAATTTTTTCCGAAAAACTTAACAATATACTGTATGACTTTTAAAATATTGCGTTACGCATTCAAATGCCAGATATATTAACAAGTCATATATTAAAAAAGTAATTTCCTTTTTTCTTTTTTTTTTTAACGAGTGTGACTCAAATCCTTGGTATACTATTTCCATCAACTCTCTTCTGTTCTCTATCGCACAAGTAAATGTATTGAAAAAGAAGACAATGTCCATGTGCACGTGTTAAAGAAAATCTTCAAATGTTCCTCCCCCTCTATATTTCATATTGTTTCTTAATTATTGTACGAATCCAAGAGAAGTGCTTGTTTTAAAGTGGCATCTGATCCACAATCAGAAATTTATTAACTTTTTTTAGTATTATAATTAGTCTCTATCTAAAGGAAATTCTTAGTTGAATCTGTAAAAATTTGTTAGCTCAATCCGTAAAAATGTGTGGTAGATAAGATACTTGGCTTAAAAAAATATTGCGACAGGAATGGCTGGATAGATGCCCATGGGCATCTGGGCTCCGAGAGTACAAGAATTAAGACACGCGGAGTGTCAAGCATCGCTGATTTTTGCGCAAATTTCCAGCCGCTATTGTTGCCGCGGTTTATCGCGCGCGATCTGCGAGTTTGTTCGTTCATTTGTTCGTTCTAGATCCGCGTTTCTCGTTCGCCGGAAGAGCGTTACGACGAGCTATCGATTACCATAATCTGGGATCGTTGCGAGAGAAAAGTTCAAGTGCCGCGTACGTAGTTGTTCCTACCAGAGAGAAGAGTCGCGCGATTATACGCGGAAATGTTATTCGATAATTCGCAGACATACAATTACGTCGATAACGAGCTAATGTCTAGCTATCGTCTAAACGAAAAGAGAAACATCCAAGCCCTCTCCTTCGAATCTCAGCTTATTTCTTCTCCTCTCTCCACCCCCCCCTCCCCCCCGTACCACATTGTCGCCTTTTGTCTGCTTCCGTATCTCTCGTACGTTCTCCTATCGCCTTGTCGTTATCAACAGAATGTTATCAACACGAGTGTCACCGTGACATTGCACGGCTAAAAAGTCGTTAATTAATAACCTACATGTAGTACTGTTCCCAGATTTATTTATTCATCGCGCCTCCCTCTCACATTCACGCACACACAAATTTTTGTGTTCTTTGTTAATTTCAAAATTTAAAAAAATACATATATATTCTCAACCAGACACGCGCATCGCGACGGGCGCGGTCTAACTATTTACTTTTCTCTCTTTCGTTTTTTTTTTCTTTTTGTTTAACTTGTCAAACAACGCTTCTGCCGCTTCCGTGCTTCCCTTTTTCTCTCCTTCTTTCTCTCCCTATTTCTTTGCTCGTGTTAACTTCCTTAATAAAATCCTACCAATCTAAGTAATAATAATAGTTAATTTAAATATATATGCATGTATACGTCATATATATTTATAATGTAATGTATTATGCGTATATTATGTGTCTGTACTATGCTCGATTAGCGAATATAGAGATATGAATAGGATTTATATGGAATATAATGATGCGTAATGTTAGGTTGGGCAATAATTTATCAATAATAATGACAATAATAATAATCATAATAATAAAAATAATATTAGAGTAAAAATAAAAAAAATATATACTAAAATAATAAATAATGTTCGATTAATAAGTAATTGTAATAGTAAAATCGCATCGCGGAGTTTAATAGTTGGCGACTAGAATTGTACCGCGATGCTTGTGCAAAGACAATTAAGGTCGGCAATTATAAATAATACATAATAAATTCGATAAACCGCAATAACGAACAGATACGAAGATATATAATTCCACAAAGAGACAATAGTAAATGGCAAGATGTCGTAATGATCCGATAATAAATGACGAACGCGCGCGTTTGGCAACAGATTCGATAGCGGGGATAATATAATATGTCGTATGCCAATAGTAATCAATGATAATAATAATGTGACTGACATCACGACGACGAGTATGAAAATGTAGGAAAAGCCTTATTAAATCCCCTTTCTAATAATAATATAATAATAGCAATAATAATAGAATAATAATAGTAATAATAATAATATAATAATATGGTAATAGTAATAATAGCGATAATAATAGCAATTATCCCTGTGCTCCGCGCACGTGTCCTTCCTCGAGTGTACGTGTGTGTCATGCGCGTGTCTCCGTGTCGTACGTATATTTATGTATATACGTGCGTGTATACGTGTTACCTTACTGACTAATAGTGTTAATTATTACATACGCTGAGTGTTTAACTTGTTTTACACGCGATGCAAAGTAGCAAAGGTTATCGAGAGGCCATGACTAGACATTCAATCGTATAAGTTTTCTTGTCATACGACTTACAATAGTAATAACAAGATGGCGGGCGGCACCGGAAAAATGGCCGACGAATAAAACACACTCGACTTAATTAATATATCCATACACGTAATATACATATAAGTTTTGTCCTCCCATCTTCTCGTCTCTCCCTCCCTTTCTTCCTCGTCCTCTTTATTTAATGCGCTATCTTACTTTCAGTATTTAACTCCTTCGTCGTTTTAAGGAGATGCTCGGCGCTCCTTCTCTCTCTCTCTCTCTCTCTCCTTCTCTCGCTCGATGGTAAAAATTAAAAGAGAGTAAACGATTCACGATTACATGACAGACATTCTGGAATACTGGAGGCTTCTTATCTATACACCACATAGCAAAATCTTACTCTCTCTATCTCGCCCATGCATGTACACCCTTCTTTCTTATTTTCGTTCGCTAGAGTTAAACCTTAAAAACACGCGAGAGCTAAGTCTAGAAAAACGTACCTTAAATTACAACACATACCGTACCACGTGCTGTGCCCAATCAACGGCTATCAACTGATCGATTATAGTTCGATCGTTCTTACTCCTCCCGTCTCCTTTTCTTTCCTTTCCCCGCAAAAAAAGTGGCGGTTCGTTGGGGAAAACAAACCAGTACGTTCGGACCCTGCACTCCTTCTGATAAGCTCCTCTTAATGGAATGTATTAGTTAATCGCACAACAAGTGGTCCACGCGAGATCTGCGTTACAACGTCCTTACAATTATGATACTTTACAATTACACCTCTTCGTCAGGAAAGCGTTAAAGTATATCGAAATTCACAAGTGTTTCTTTTTTCCCTGATCGAAACGAGGGCTGAAAATTAATTATGCGTCTCACGCTCGTGTACCATTTTAGGGAACATGCAACCCTGAAAATATCATATAATTTGTCTGTGGTAATCTGAATTAGAAGAGACATAACATCTCGATTCTAAATCCTCTCATGTTACAAAGCGGATAAGATAAATGGATAAAGTTATATCGTTGTGAATGAGCACGTGCGACAATACGTAAAAAACAAAGAGCTTATTAATCATTAAAGATTTGAAATATGAATATTATATTATATATCAAACTCAGAGTAAATCGAAGATTTTAATGGCATATCGGAAGATCAGCAGCGATTCTTCAAGGAGGAAAAAGACGTGAAGAGTTATTCTCTAATGGAAACACGGAATGCCGGTCGCATCGTTTCGCCTTCACGCTTCAACATACGGACGATTAAAAACTTTTTCCAAGGTAAGTAAGCAGCAAGGGCGGTTCAACGATTAACGATAACTGGCCATTCAACATCGAGTAACGTCTTAAGATCTACTTAAATTCCAAAGGAAAACGACGCGACCGGCCTGATAATTTGTTCGTCGGTCAGGCTATAATAAAGAATCTTTCGCCATCTTTGTACTTCAAACGTACGCATCAATTTCCTTTCCTTTTTCTCTTCGTCGTACCCTTTTTTCTTCATACCCGTAACTCGCATTACGGCGTAATTCACGTCATTTCCCGCGCTTGCATACTTCGCTACTCCATCATTTCTAGATCGCCATTTCGATCACGATTGCAAAACCAAGACTTAAATAGATTTTATAAGAACGGTCAGCGAAAGGTGAGTCCCCTTTAATGATTTTCTTTTATTAGAAAATGTTGAAATGGATTTTTCCAAAATAACTTTACCATTATCTTTATCTTCGGACCATGTTTTCCAGAGTTACATGGCCCAGAATAACGAGATTACATCGAGAGATTTGAACATTGAATATATGACCGAGTCTCTCGAGTACTGAATTTACCGGTAATATTAATGGTCTCATGAATTTTCTTTTGAATTTCTTCATCTTCGAAGAAATTCGAAACTTCGTCATTAATATACGTACGCTCTCGTTCTCGATTCGTGGACCCTCTTGTAATTCGTACCGTCGTCGATTGGCGCACGTCGCGCGCGGTTACGTATACACCACGTTTAATCATGCTAGTGATATATGCGTACGATAATAATTAATTCGCGTATATCGCTTACGGACTAGGAAATTCGTGTCGCGCGTGTCGCTCAAGGCTCGCGGTCGCATTTCGATCAGCTCCGGTCAGCGATCCGACGACTTCGCTAAATTATAGTAACCTAGCCGTACAGAGGACGAAAGTACGATCGACCGGAGCCGATTCGGTGCCACCGAGCCGACATTGCGATGCGCCGATCCTCCACGGATTTCGTTTACAGCATTTAATATGCATTGTGTGGTGTCAGAGAGACTGCAGCTCGGCAGCAAGTACAATATATAACTAGGCATGCAACAATACTTGGAGTGGTATTTTTCTCGAGTTAAAAATAGCGATCAATCATACAATCTCTCTTTCTCTCCTCCTCTCGTACCCTTTCTCCCCAAAAGTATCTGTCTCACTCTCTCATCATCTCACTTTCACAGTTGCTCTTTTTTGTTTACTCATTAAGTAACATTACTTGGGCCCGGGAAGAATGTAATTTTTCTTCTTTTTTTTCTCTCTCTCTCGCTCTCTCCCTTTCTCGCGAAAGTTACACAGAGTCGCCGCGCGCCGCTGTCTTTGCTTTTGTGTCTCAAAATGTGTGGCGTCGTATGGATAATTAAAAAAAAGTTCCCCCTCCTTTCGAAATGCACGGATACCTTTTTGTCATTATAAGCTCTCGATCTCGTCTCTTCTCCCACGTAAGGAAAAGTTTTCTCTGATCCTCGACCGAGATCGAATTACTCGTAACACAGACGCATCCGTAACTTCACCGCACAAATAGCAGCAAGTCAAATGATTTAGGATAAGTCATCCCTCCTCGTGTTTTCAAGGGACAGATGTTCTACATGCGTTTCGTCGGCGGCGCTCGGCGCGGTCGATACACAATTAACGCGCGTTGCGAACGTACAAAAATATATATGTGATATCTATATAATCCGCTATAGGTTTCTAAAAACTCGTCTCTCTTTTTTTTCTCATTATTATTAATTCACTGGCGATCACGACGTCGCGTCGAGTGCCGCCGAAGGGCCATGCATTCGCTCACAGGAATTTCCCCGTTCATTCGCGAGATCTCGTTTCGTTTCGTTTCTCTATTTTTCTGAACATCCGTCACGAGAGATCATCGCGCGGAAAGAAAACTGTCAGGAAAAGCGAGGATATTCGGTATTGGAAACTAAGATCGAGAACTGACCAAGTTCTTCATCTCACGTTACATTTTCGCACTTAAGATATCAGAAGGAATAACATGTGCTAGGAACAAGTTAAGTAAAATTCAACAACTCGAGAGAATATGCAATTGACTTGGTCATTCCTCGATTGAACCGTATCGATCGACAAGATGTTTGCTACAGGCAATGCCTTCTTCAGGATTTATTTATCATTCGAAATATCACTTCCGTTCATCATTTTTGGCATTTGTGCAAAATACTATATTTTTCTCAAACGACTTTGAAATTTGAAGAAAAAAAAAATAATAAACATCTACTTTCCGGGAAAAAAATGTTATACATACGAACATATTTTATATATAATTACATATAATTGTATATAAAATGTTATACCACAAACATTTTTATATAATTATATATAATTATTTAAAATTATATATAATTGTATGAAATATTTTTTTCCCGTGTTCTTATAGAATTAAATCAAAGGAATGACAGAAACTCGCTGTAAAATAATATAATTAATAATTTTTAACAATAAAAATCAAGAAACGCGCGCGTCGGCACATAAGATAATACAAATAGTTAATTTGAATAAAATATGAAATTTCGGTTTTATTTTTGACAGTGTTTCTTCCTTCGCATAATAGATTTTAAATAACTATGAGAAATCCCAGCGGTTACACGTAATGAGGACATGTGTGTTGGTGGACAACAAACAACTAGCTACGCTAAGAGATCTATAGAGACTATACTGCATCATCTATAATCAAACAGGAACATAAGGCTACGTAACGCACACGTTATAGTGGAATGTACTGATCACCATCGACGAGGAAACTTCGTTGGGAGTAGGTTTTCTCGTCGATCATACTTGCGTTAAAACGCATATGATACGCCTACAAGGATCGTAAATGAAAACTCGATTACTCGGATAAGAAAATATTGACGGACCAGTTCGAAAAATATGTTAGTTTGAGATTATGTTAAAGCACTTTACTAAAAAAATGAGAAAAATAATTAATTTATGGAATAATAGTCAAATTTACATTATTTAAATTATGTATCTATGCTTTAAAAATATTTTTTATCATTTGTGTATGAATAATAAAGAATGAATTTCAAATAGCACCGTCGCGTTGCGATACTATAGACGAAGAATATTTAATCAATGTGTAACAAGAATAAAATAATAAAAAGTTGGAAATTTTATATGATTAATTAAACTTTCATTTGACAGTGGACTTTTCTTAAGAGTTACATTTCCATTCGATGCTTCAAAATGGACTTTCCTCAAAAGGGGGATATTGATTTTCCGAACCGGGCCGCCGCCGTTGTCAGGGAATAGCAGGCAAGAGACGTAGAAAATAAAAATAAGACCAATGCTCATCTATAATGTGAACTGAAAATATTATTAAAAAGCATTTTACAACAAAAAATAACTAAAAAACAAACAAAAATACGATTTACAATTAAATTAAGAACAATCGAGTTGTATCATCTAAAAATAATAATACAATAATATTATAATAATATTAATAATAATAACATAACAAACCAGTACAAAAAGAGGAAGAAGAGTGGCTGACAGCGAGAAGAAAAGTGACAGTGTCGAAACGGTAATTCGTTCTCATCTCTCGCGCGCATCGCGGAGCGCGTCTCATTCTCGGTGATAACGCGAGCAATGCGAGCGCGCACACGCATATATAAAACACACGCAGGCACAGTAGTAACATATACACACATACACACACGCATGTACGTACATCTCGCGGACTCTTACTTTGGGAGTAATGCGTAGGAATGGAATTTAATCTCTTGTCTTGTGTGCGCGCGCCTCACGGCCGATTACCGACAATGAGAGCGGCGAAGTGGTAGTGATGGCTAGCTGGCAAGGTGGCGCATCGTCTCTTCTCAGTTTTCGCGTCAAACGCGTTAATACAATATAATAACGATATAATAACTGATTAATAAGGATAATAATGTAATAATAATAATAATAGTAACTAAATATCGATAATAACTAATTAATAATAGCAATAATGATAATGACAGTAATGTTAATTAGGGATCAACGCATGTTTATGCGATATAAATACTAATGGACAGATACCTTGTGATGCCGTCTCGATGATGCAAGTTTCCTCTGTGCACCCCTCCCCTCCCTAAATTAATATATCCCCCTTCCTTAGAGAAAAAGATTTCGAATTACAGATATTACGTTCGCGTCGTTCTCTTGGCATTCCGTCTTTGTCAAGTTATTTAAAAAAATAGACGCGGAAGCGTGATCGATTAATGTTGAAACAGCTTGACGGTTTGCCCGAGCCAACGCAAGAATGGCGCTTAATCGAGAAATTAAAACAGAAACATCGAAACAAAATCGCGATATAATGAAAAATATGAAATTGATCTAAATAATTCTCAGTGATCTCTGCATTCGTTTTCTCTGCGGACACCCTGTTAATTTTCATTATCCTTGTTCATCCTTAAAGTTTCGTCTTCATGACGAGGACATTCCAATCGGAAAATGTCCAGAATTTGCGGTCAAAAATAATATCGAATTCTTCGTTCGAGATGGCAAACGACATGTAACGACAGGTGCGTATAGCTACTCCGCGATATGATTCTGAGCGTTTACGCAACTCGAAGGAAGAAGATCGAAAATGCTCACGGAATGTCTACGGAATTATCTCGGACGAACAAGGATACAATTCAACGACGATCACCTGGTTCGGTAGTCTTTAATTGCGTAAAAAATTAAAGGATTCACGATTCAACATCTATTTTAGTACCTGTATCTGTCAAATATCACATATTTGTTCGTCGCAGATGCAAAACGTTTGTCGTACATCATAATTCGCGTGTCTCTAAATATTCATTAACATACAAAAGTCAGTTATGAGATTCACAACGTTCATACAAACGTCATAAAAATTTACATTTTTTTGATCACATGTAGTATTTCTCTTCTTTAAAAGTCGTTTATACTTGTAAACAGTGACTCCAGCAGGTACAAAACGCTTAAATCACAATTCCTGTTTCTCGAATTATAAATTCACGGTAAATTGAAGGATTAAGTCTTTGGATCAAAGTCCTTAATCGAATGCCATGAATCTTCAGTCCGACTTCGTAAATATCAACTTGTTGCCGACTTGATCAGATTCGACTACCAAATCAAGCGATCACGAGATAGCAATAATCGCGGATTATTCCAGGATCTTTGATTGCAATCCATGACGAAACTATTTGAAGACGCGGAAATGTTAAATATTAGTTATTGCTCGAATCCTAATCGAATTACGGAGTCAATTATTGAGAAATCGTTATTTCTATCCACATCTTAATTCATTATTCTATTTAAAAATCTGTCATTGATTTGAAACACAATTCGATACTCAATTGAGTCATCGAAAATTAATTTTTTTTTAAAATTCACTAATTATTCTATGTGTAAAATATGTGTAATATTCTCAAAGTAGCGAAATAACTTTTTTTTTTAGTAAACGATTGAGTGCAAAAATCCGAAAACTTTAGAGCAATCTAAAAACTTTCGAAAATTTCCAGAATTAAGTTTATGTTCGCATCAATGAAGCAATCTCTGATGATCTCCAAAGATCCTGACATAATCCACGAATCCTCATTGTAATTAGAGTCGTTAGGTCATGCCAGCTAGCCTTTTTCTCTTCGTAATATAGGGGCGTTGGATGACGTCTTGTATCGACAATCGAAAGTCGCAACACGTTAATAATAATAGAATAATACAATAATATTAATAAAAAATATAATAGCAAACATGCACGGAGTCGCGCGGCGGAGAACTTGTGAGGACTTCCGCGATTGGCGATTCATCCAACAAAATATATTAATACTATAAGTTTTCTTTTCAAATGAAACAGACGCCAGCGCAAACCTAAAACGGCTGCGCGGCAGTCAGGTGGGAATTGGAGGGTGGTGGTGGTGGTTCTCATCGTTGGTAGTTCGGATAGATGGTGGTTTCGTGAGAATCCAAAAACATAAGCAGTAGCAACAACGCATTCTTTTTTTAAGCGCAGCGACACAAATAAAAAAAGAGAGAAAAACAAAAGTTGCATCAGGCTGTAATAACGTAACTATCGAGAGAATGAGATACAGAGCAAAAAGGAAAAGTCTTACACTGATTGCTAAACCGGCTAATAGCTACTATATGCGCTACAATACTAACTACGCTAATAAGAAAGAAAAAGGAAGAGGATTTTGCCGTAAAATGGGAAGTTAGACGACAATGATAATTCGTCTTCTGCTTTCATATCGTTAATGAAGATGGTGGTTACGTTAAAACGATTGCGTTATTTTGCTATGAACGTCGAGAATGAGCCTCGATAATTTAACAATGGTATTCGCAATCGGCTTCTTTTTTTTACGCGTGAATCAAACGCCAAGTATCCTATTTCTTTTCTTGAGATTCATTTCCTGTAATACTACACCATTCAGGTCTCTACAAATTTCCTGCGTGTCTCTTTGAGTTGAACGATCTTTATTTCTATTAGAGTTATTTGCGTTATCTGTAAGTGAATTCAGGATCTCATATTTAAGCGTTTAACGTTACTTGGTACGATTTTCCACGAATACTCCGAAACGTATCGCGACGTATATTTAAACGTAATGAATAATGATACCGTCGATAAGCACTCAGCATATACTCGCCGACAAAAGTTATTAAATTTATCACGTAAACCGAGTGAGAAAAGTAATTATTGACCAAAAAGTTAACGTAGGTCGATGCGATTTCGCGATAGAACGATGGAGACGAATGTACTGGGGTGAAAGGTGCGAAAATTACTTACGTAAAACTGATCAATAATAATAAGTTGAAAAGACAAAAAAAAAATAAATGCGTGCGATGACCGTTCAATGACGTTCAACAAAACGCTGTCATAGTTACGAAATGCACCTCAGAATGAATTTCCGTAGGAATTGTCGATAACCGTTTCAAAACGAAGGGGAGAAACGTATGAGATGGGAATCGAAAGGCAAATTCATCGGGAATACAATCTATTGATCCGCAACATATAAGATGTCCTGTCGTCCGGTTACTTAGAATCCGCTCCTATTCTCACATCTCACGGATAATTAATTGGGTCAAGTTGATCTCGGATGATCAGCACAGTCCCAAACGCGCCCATACACGATTCAACAATCTTCGGCGAGTCTGCTACCCAAATATGTCGATATATTATATTATATATATTATTGTATTGAAATATAATGATGAAATTATTAATGTCTCCAACAATTTATCAAACTATCTCCGCAAACATATTATATATTGATAACACATGGATCAATCTGATGTCTTACGCAGTAAGAGCGAACAATTGTCCATAGAAATAACGTACGAACAATTTGGGAAACAAAATCGTTTAAAACTGCGGATAAGATGTGCTGATGATGTATGAGCTAATTCGAAGCTTACCGGAATAATAAGAGTATGCAATAATTACTCGCGGCAATCAGTCTCATGTCCCATGGGACAAAATCAAACCTGTTGAAAGCGGTTTGCAGAAAATCGTTGGATTTCGCGTAGATCTCAAAACGAATCTCTCACGAGATATACATCGAAACGGATGTTCGCGCGACGAACGGACATTCCTCGCGAACCTCGCACGGCATTTGGAGGGAGACATTTCAAGCGCGATGATTGGAAGTGACCCGAGCGCGACGGTCGCGATCGATCACCGTCAAAGAGAGTAACAAAAATGATAATACGCGCGTGAATTCGGGCACACGTAACGACTCGATGCATGTGTTAGTGTGGACCATGTCGTCGCGACGAATGGAAACGCACTTCCTGATATGATCGTCGGACGAGGTCTCAGAGAGAAGACCGTGGTTAGTGTGGGAAATGGGAATGGGAAGGTAGGAGAATGGTAACGGGGGCGTGAAGGGAAGAGGATCGGAGGGTGGATGGCGAGGGGGGAAGTGACTAGCGGCGGCGAGCTCTACAACTAAACAACAACAACAGTATTTTCAGTATTATAACAACATTAACAAGTAAGTTATCGCGTACGCGCACGCGTATTCATAGCGCGTACGCGCGAAGAAAGGAGCGCGCGCGAATTTTTCGGGGCAGGGTTGACGTCCTCTCTCTCTCTCTCTCTCTCTCTCTCTCTCTTCCTTTCTCTCTTTCTCTTGCGGGTTCTAAACAGCCCAGCGTCGCAAGGGCTATACACACAAAGCGTCGCGCGTTTCTCCTCTTTCTTTCCGCTCGTCCACGCGGGATAAAGAGGGAAAGCTCGCGGAAACGCGAGGAGGATATCGAGGGAAGCGCGCGCGTGCTTTCTCGCATACCGTCGGTGATGTCCGTCGTTCGGCAGAGTCCACAAGAGGAGCGCCTCGGGAAAGTTCCGGCGAGGGGACTCCCATTTTCTTGCCGCGTAAACGACACTCGCTCGGGAGTCGGTTCCTTGAGAGTCATGTATGAAGCAATAAATGGTGCGCTTCTTTCTCATGGTCGGCGTGAAACGTCTCGTTGGGGCGAGCGAAGAAGGTGATGAATAGATGATGACGAAGATGGTGAGTTGAGCGCGCGAGCGTTGACGATGAAGCAGACATAGAAGACAGGCGAACGTAGGTGAGAGGAAAGATCGATGAGATCGCGGTGGCCACGCGACCGTCCAACGACGAAGAGCGGCGATGATGATGGCGATGACAATGACACGATGAAAAACGTTGACACTGGCGCACGACGATCATCGTCGTCGTCGTGACGCGTCACTGCTCTACATGCCGATCGGCGGTACCTGTACATAGCGGTATATGTACAGCCGGTAATCCTTACTGGCCAGTACGACCGAGCCGTCATCCATTAGCGCCACGTCGAAACACTGTGCGTGCTTCACCTTGCTCTCAAGGGCCGAGACCAACTGGCCATCCTGCGTGAAGATAGTCAGATTGAAATTATTATGATTGTCCGCTATCAGTATCTCGCCGTGCGTATTGATGCCCACGCCGATCGGATAATTGGTGATACCCTCACCGCCGATCTGTCGTAAGTAAGAGCCCTCGTAGTTAAAAACTTTGACACAATGGGCGCGATTGTCGCTGATGAATATCTCCTGTTTATCGTTCACCACCACGCCGTTCGGGAATTCGAGATGTTTCGAACAGCCAAATTTTTGTAGAACGTTGCCGGTCTGATCGAAGATGATGACGCGCATCACTTTGCATTCTACGACGACGATCCGACCTTTCGAGTCGACGGTGACGCCACGTGGATGCTGGAGGATGTTTGCGCCGAACTTGCGTACAAATTGACCATATTGATTGTAAATCTGAATCTGGTGAGTCGGCGAACGTTCCGTAACAATAATATCACCAGATGTCTTCACAACGGCGACGCGATTTGGATAAAGCAATTGACCATCGCGTTTGCCGCATTCGCCAAATTGAAACTTGAACCTGCCTTCCTTGTCGAAAATCTGAATGCGATGATTGTTCGTGTCGGCAACGATGATATCGTTCTGCGCGTTTACCGCGACGCCCGATGGCTCGGTGAACTGACCCTCCATCACGCCAAACTCACCGAACTTACAATGGTAGATCATCTTCTGTCGTTTAATTTGCGACTTGGGCGGGAATATCGCGGTGGCGGACATCAGTTTCGAAGTCAAGTCAAGGACGGAATCGCCTGGTGCGGCGTTCGTCGCTACAGCTACCGACGGCATCGCGAAATGATCGTTCGTCGTCACGACCGGGTAAGTGTCACTACCGCCGTTGCTCCATTTCTCATACGGATTGGCATTCATGCCGTTTAAGTTCACGTCGCTGATCGTCGTGGAGAATGGGCCGAGACTATTGGCCGAACTGAAACGTTTCGAAATCACGCTGCTGACAGTGTCGATCGAGGAAGGTGAGGATGACGAGCCGCAATTCATACTGGAGGAGATCAGGCCGTTACTGTAAGTCCGATCTAAGAGAAGACTGCCCAGAGAACCAACGCCGCTTCCGGGTCCGTTGCTAATGTTGCTGCTGCTACTGCTACCAATGCCGTTGCTCGACAGAGCAGTAGGTCGTGCGATAGGTGGTTGTTTGCCGATCGCGTTATTTTCACTGTTACTATTACTCCGAACGTAACCGAAGGTATTCCTCACTCCCACTTGTATCGCTTGATAATTGCTGACAAACTCGAGGTCCGCTGTCTGATTGGCAATGTCTGTATTTGGAGTGTAACTGAGTAGTGACTGGAGCTTAGCCTCAAGGATCTTCTTGACCATGAGGAAATCTGTGATGGTGGTAACTTTGGTTACACGCTCAACGAAGTCGCAGGTCTGCATCATTTTGTCCGCCATCTCATTGGCTCGTTGGGAGAGCACATTCAAGGAGATCTGCTTCGTCGAGAACACCGAGTCGAGTTCCTTCAGCAGCTCCTGCTTGCGCTCGTCCAGCATCGATCGATAGAACTGGAAGGTATCGTTGATCTCATTTTGCGCTTTATGATACTGCACCTGTAGTATTGCGGTGTTATGGTCCGTTGCTTTGACCGCCGCACGCGCGTCCGCCGCCTTCGAGCGGCACTCCTGGATGATCCGCGACAATGCTTCCAGTTGTTGCGAGCCTACTTCCGTGACGTGGGCACAGTCATGTAGCGGCGCAGTATGTTCCGTCAGCGTGCACTCTTTGCAAATTGGCACATTGCAGCTTCGGCAGAAGTATTTGATTATCTCCTGCTTATGTCGCAAACAGAAGTGTACCTTCTCGGCGTTGCCACCGTTGTTGCTGTTTCCGGTGCCGTTGATAACCAGAGTATTGCCACCACCACCTCCGCCACCACCGCTGCTACCGTTACAGGCGCTTTTAGGCAATTCCGTAGTCGCGGTGATTGTACTACCACCGCCGCCACCACCGCCACCGCCTCCACCACCGCCGCCGCCGTTTCCACCGCCGCCACCGCTGCCGCCGCCGCTACCGACAGTCTCCAGCTTGGAGTCGGCCAAGTTCAATAATCGGTGGCCTTCGAAACAGAGCATATATTGATGTGCCATCACGCAATTTGGACAGAGAAACTGATCACAATCGTAACAACGCGCTACAGCGCTAGCGAATCCAGCCTCAGTGGATTTGCAGCCGGTGCAACGGATGCGACTGGTGCCACCGGTGCTACCCAGTCGGCAGCGCGGGCACGGATCTTCGCCCGACTTTGGTGCGTCGAGGCACAAGTCGCAGCTGTCGACGTCGCAGATCGCCGAATCGCTAGCAGG
>NW_017295839.1:2274202-2323716 GCF_001594075.2 Trachymyrmex cornetzi
ACCCGAGGGAATTTGCGCGCGATTCCAATGAGGGTGTCGGCGAGGCCATCTTCAGTCAACCGGCATCCCTGTAAATAGAAATCACCAATATTTATATCGTGTATCGCTACGTTTCACATATATGATTATTATTATTATTATAGACTATGATTTCAACGATAAAAATTTTGTTGTATCTGAAACATTTTAACAATTATATCATTAGTTCTATTTCATTTTATTTAAAAAGTACATGTTTATATACACATACGTTTATCTAAATTCTCTTTATAATTTTAATTTTCCATAAAAATGATTATTTTATTAGAATGTCATTCATTATTAGCATCATAACTATGTAACGATGTAACCGAGTGTGTCTATACTTTTCTGTTACGTAAAACTCGCTAGTATAAAATGAAATTTTAATAACGGTGCTTTACTAAGAGTAATGCGAATTTCTCTGTACACTTTACTTTATCCACGAGAGAGTTTGCAGTAACGAAAGAGAATATCATATTATTCTGCGTCCTATCGGTAATAGTATCTACAATAACAACAGTATAATAACGTCGTAATATTTATTTATTTAACTATCGGTTGTTCCCTGTTTCGAGAGAGAAAGAGAGAGGGGGGAGGGGGGGGAGAGAGAGGAAGAGAGGGGGGAGAAAGAGAGGGGCCGTTGTCGTTGCGATTAATTGTTATTACGGTGCTTCCTATCTCAAAGGTCTCTTTTATTGCGATTCCCACGCGTATGTCTGGCTACCTTTCCACCTTCTTCCCTCCGCACCCCCGAGGCGCAGCGATTATTCGCGCGGCTCGCGACGAGCAAGAGGCTTCGGTCCCTCTAATTAAATCGCTCGAGCCGGACGGCCATGTTTCACCTGGCAGTTAGAAGAGGACAGAGATCGTCCAAGTAGTCGGAGGAAAGGGAACGATGCGCCGGCAGCGGCGAAGGAAAAGGAAGAATGAGGGAGGACTGGTATAGACCGCGAGTCCAAGGTCACGAATGCGAAGGTTATCGTACTTCTCTCCCACCCGGTCGAGCAAATTTATCGGATACCGTGCGACGACACTCGCTTTTCCACGCTCGGGAGGAGGAGGAGGAAGAGGAGGAGCAACGCGAAAGAGGTAACGTCGAGAAGAAAAGAGAGAAAGAGAGAGAGAGAGAGAGAGAGAGAATAAATAAGAGAGAGAGAAGAGAATCTTTTTCAACGTGTCAAGCTTGTCTAAGTGAAAATATCGTTTCTCGGAAGTTTCGTGCATCAACCGACATTAGGCCTGTTCTTTTTGGCTGAACTCTTGCACCAGTTCATCTTTCTTCCTCTTCTTTCCCCTTGGAGAGAAAAGAAAGAAAGATAAACTGGTGCAAAAGTTCAGCCAAAAAGAACAGGACCTATTATCTCATCGGTGCAAGAAAGACTCGATAGAAAATATCGTGATGTTTTCTTTTCCCTCAAAATCGTTTTTATTCGACCTGTTTCATATTTCTTAACCGAGGTCGAGCGATGGTCAAAATTCACGCGATAATATTAGAAACAAGATAGCGAAGCCACAGACAGAGGAAGTGAGGGAAAGAGAGGAAACCGCGGAGGCGAAGAGAACAAAGAGCATCTTGCTCGCGCGCTCCAGGAAACACTTCTGAAGTTGATGCACCGGCGAGTCCTCGCTCGCGAGCGCGACTAGTGCGCGCCGTCTTCGTGCAAGAATTTCGATTAACTCCCGAGATAAAAGGTGAACGCTCCTGAGGGAAGTGTCCGTGGAGCCCGAGGTCGCCGGAAAGTCGTGTTTAACATACCGAGGCTGAGGAAGTCGCGAGGAACGCGCGATGAACTCACCGAAAGTGAGAATTCACGCCATTGTGAAGAAGTCTACGTATAAAAACAGTGTATCTATGTATATACATATATACATAAAATATCTTCCCGTTGAAATAATTTCATGCAAAAAATATTCAGCACGCATTATTTTAATAAAATGAATTATTTGTATTGTATATCAACAAAAGCTCCTTTGAAGCTTCCTTTGAAGCCTTTAAAGACAAAACGGATTTTATGAGATTTATTGAGATTAAAAGAGATAGCATTTTATTATCGGAAATAATCACAGTTAACTTTGATACGATATCAATGCGATGTATATAATGAAAAAGCCAATGGCAAATTGTTGAAATATTTAACTTATAAAATATTAATAAACTACTTAGTGTATTATTTACGTAAAATATGTATATTAAATATATACAGTTGAATAACCAATGTATACAATTGAGATAGGTGAGCAATGAAAATCGCGAGTATGTTTTTTCACTTATTTGTTAGCTTTTTGAAGTAAAATCTGGAATACGTTAAAAATACATGACTTTGTGTAAAAATTTATTACTCTATGCATTCGCCAAATTTATTTCATTTTAACTTTTAACATCTGTCTTTGAACATGCACGCCTCAATTGTCGGGAGAAGAATATAAAAAACGTAATTTCAAACGATCGTGCGCGTATGACAAATCACGTACCGCGACGGGATATAACGAGGGAGGAAGAGGAAGGTTAATTCTTTCTCGCGCGCGAGGGGATGAAGTGTCTGAATAAAAAATGCGACGGGGGATCAGAGGGGGAAACGGGCGCAGGAACGTGTCCTTGGCGAGGATAATTCCCGTTATCGAAGTACCGTTGCATTTTCGAACGCGGATCGCAACCCCACGGTTGAATGCACCGTGGGAAGGGGTGGCGGACGGCGCGTCTGGTTTCCATGGTAACGCTGCATCGACCGCCCCAACCCTTCGAACCGGAGTTGTTCCGACGAGGGTCGAGTCCGTTGCCGCTCGTGATGGTGGTGGTAGCGACGGTGGTGCGGCGGGAACCAAGGGGGATGGCAACCGCCCTTCGGGAACGGTAACCGTTGGTGCATCGCCCTTCGACGCAGCCTGCTGGTGCGTGCTTTTCTACGGGGTGATCGAAAAGAACCTCGAAAAGCCAGGATATACGGGAGTAATAGCGAAACATACGTTAAACAAAATTTTTTTATTTTGTTATCTATAGTGATAATCACTGATATTGATGAAGCTAAGATTTTACGATGTTCTCTTATCGATTATCAATCATTTAAAACTTTAAAGATTGATTATAATATTCTTTGTAAAAACGCGTTTTATTCTACAACGTTTAACAATATATACTCTTACAGATTTTTCTATGATGGATTGTTCCTCCGGTGGCAATTTAAATAATGCTTCGTAAATTTATTTAAAACTTTTAGAATTGATGTCCTCTCTTTTTTCTCTACTTTAATATTTGAAGAAACTTAAATTATTCTTCAAATTTTACAACTTTAGAATATATTCAAATGGATATTTTAGAAAAATCAAGTTAGTCGAACTATCCGTGAAAATCTATGTCGACGAATTTACGCTCATCTGGAATTAAATGTCAAATGGTGTCCGTAGTGTCGGCAAGACTTGCATCGAGTGTACTACCCGGGGCATACATACATTCTCGCGTGTACTGCGGCCGGTAATTTCAATGTCACTGCCGGATGTTTCTTCAGCCCCAAACGAGGGGAGCAGTCGCCACCTGCCCCCTCCACCCTCTCGTTTGATTAACGTTATTTTGCTCGACGGGCAAGCATCGACCACGATCGATACATGGCACGACGACGACGACGACGGCGGCGGCGGCGGCGGTGGCGATAGCAGTGGCGGCGGCGGTATAGTCACGTTTGCGAGCCGAGGAACAAGGAACGAGGAACGAGATGAGATAGACGGAGCCGAGCGAAAAGGCCATCGGCCTGCGCCGCAGACGGATTGGTAACGGCTGCGGCGCTGCGGTTATGGGAAAAGGTAGGCGAGCGAACGCGAAGCGAGCGTGATAGACGGATAGGAAGGGAGAAATTTATTATACCTCAGAGCCCCAGGCCTCGTATATTTAACAATAACGCACGATATGTACACGTGACAATATCCGAAGAAATATACCTATATACGGATTTATCCGTTTTATGTCCGAACGTTTGTCTCTCGCTGATCTATTTCGCTTCGAAACGAGTATTTTCCATTTGATAACGCAAATCGATTTTTAATATCTAATTTCTGCTTTTCGTTTAAATTGTAGATATTATTTTAATTATATATGTGAGTGAGTAATCTTAATTTTTACCACCTTCATCATTAAGGGCATAACATATGATGATAATTGATATACATATTGATAATTGATTAACTGATTGACCTATCATGTATATGTGTATATATAATATATTATGTATAGATAATAACAATATACACATATAAAAATTAATATAAATAAAAATTAAGATTATTTATTAATTCATCCACGTATATTATTGATACAATTTAAATGAAAAACAGAAATTAGATATTAATTAGAAATTTTATATACAGGTTGTTCAGCGTAACAATCCGCACGACTTTTCGGACACTTTTCCGACAGTTAAAAAAAAGTTGAAAGGTGAATATTTATCTGTTTCATACAGGCTACACACGCAATAAAAAAATATTAAAACAAATTTTTTTTTCAAAAAAAAAAAAAAATCAGTCAGCTTAAATGTTTTAAATGGCACCATACAATTTTTTTCTATAATATTGTAGGGGTCTTCAAGACGAATTCAATTCAAATCACTATTGAAATGTCCTTTATTGTATTTATTGCATATTTTATTAAATAAGTACATAATATGTATATATCGTAAATATCCATATAAAAAATACTATTATAAGCATAAATCAATAAAGAAAAAACTGTAACTTATGTATGTATGTTTATGTTCTGTGTCTAGTCAGAAGTTATACACACTGCTGTTACAAATAATGATGCGAATTTGATACTAAGTTTTAATAAAACATTAATAAAAGTGACATTTCGTTATTTGAATCTGTCTTGAAGACTCCTACAATGTTATGGAAAAGAATTGTATGGTGCCATTTAAAAAATTTAAGATACTTTGTTTTTTTATGAAAAAAAATGTTTTAAATATTTTTTTTTGTATATTGTAGCCTGTGTGAGACAGATAAATATTCACCTTTCAACTTTTTTTTAAATTGTCAGAAGTGTCCGAAAAGTCGTGCGGACCGTTATGCTGAACACCCTGTATATATATGTATGTGTGTGTATATATATATATGTGTGTGTGTGTGTGTAGAGAGAAAGAGAGGAGAAAGAAGAGGAGAGGAGGGGCGTCATTTATTACGCGCTCTGGAATAAGATCCCCTCAAGCGCAAAGCCATAACACAAAAAATAAATAAATAAAAAAAATAGTACGAGTACATCATTGAAAAGAAAACTATTACAAAGAATAATAGAAAGAGAGAGAGAGCATGCGCGCGCGCGTATGTGTGTGTATGTTGACTATTGATTATTCTGACCTCGGTCAATACGACAAGTTGACAATATCAAATACATATATATAAAATAAATAAATAAGAAAATAGTGAAATATTCTTAACAATCAGAAATCAATAATTAGAAATCATGATATAATTTTGTATGAAAATATATAGAAGATGTACAAAGCTATTGGATGTTGCATTATTAATGGAAACAAAATACTTTATTCCTAAAGAGAAAATATTCCAGAGCTGAGAAAAGGATACAATGAGACGGAAGCCTGCCAGACGCCAAATCGATCGCGTCTGCGTGCCGGCATCGACAAAGGAAAGTGGTTGTAACAAGATCGTTTAGGGCTCAATGCAAAGGATTTCTAACGAATGGAAAATTTTCTACTTCAGGAGCCTTAACTTATGGATTTTGCTACTACAAAATTGATTTTAATCCTGTTTAAAGAAAACATTGTAACTTTTTAACTATCATCATAAATATATAATACTGTAAGGTTATTTAACAAAATTATATGATTCAAGAATCTGTATCTTCATATAATTGATGACTTACAAAATTACACATGTAAATAACATTATTCTTTGAAATGTTAACGATTTTTACTTCATAATATACAATATAAATTTAATCCATCAATTAATGTTGCCAAAACTGATAATATGTGACAATTATTATTAGTACGATAGAAATACGCGATATCAATAAATATCAAACAATATTATAAAATGAATCGTGTTAGTTGTCATCTTACATTTTACGGTTTCGATTGTCAGCAATTTACAAAGTGGAGCGTGCGTTTGAGCGCGATGATATTTCTGTTAACGTTAAATCGAGCGAGTACTTTTCACGAGTGGAAGCTTCGAATCCTCTTCGCTGTCGGGGACTTAAACCCGCCGGTGCATTTTGAACGTTAAAGTGCATCAGCGTCACGCTTTCCGGAAGTGTCGGTCGTTCCGCCGTCGATGGTTTACAAGCGCGGAGTGGTTATGACGCCATGCGGACGACGTTCCGTTCCGCATGCGGAATACGTAGGAGGAGGTCACTGCACTGAGAACCTCTCGTCGGCAGAAGGTCGCGCGAATTGCAAGATCGATTTTGTATACATGTTGACATCCTGATAACTCCGTCAGAATACATTGTGAAAACAACGTACGTAAATTTTGAAACAATAACAAAAAAAGGTTGAATGACCTCCAATATAACATCGTTACGGTGGGATAGAATGTCGATTCAGATGAACAAAATACGGAAATACATCGGTACGCTATGAGAGAGTATTAAATGAATCTTGTTTTATCAATATAGGAAACAGTATAATTATATTTATTAAACGATCGATCTTAACGCGTGAAGAATATCTATAAAAATACATAAGCAACTTTATAATCAACTGTCACGTGAAAGTACTTATTAAAGAGTGATTCCTACATGGAAAGAACGGTTTTGCTGAAATAGCTAAAAAGTTTAGCTAGACATAAATTTGAAAGTAACTTTGTTTTGACTATCAAAATAATTATAGTAGAACGTTAACATTATCTACAACATTATCAACGCTTGAGCCGTTCTATATAATTATTTTGATAATCCAACAAAATTATTTTCAGATCTGTACTTAACTAAATTTTCAGGTACAGAGCAGTAAAACTTTCCTTTCGCGTGTACTAAAATAATAATTCCAATATTTATATATACATGCATATTTAAGTAATATAAAACTGAACAATTTTTATTTGTATATATAAAAAATCTGATATCACTGTACGTTATTGAGCATCAAAGTTTAGTAATAATAAACAAATAAAAAATTTTTTTTCAAGTCCGATGCGTAATTTTTCTTTTATTAAAGCACATATTTTTCTATTCGTAAAAATGTCTGAAAAAGAAATGAACGAGATGGAAGAATATTGGACTATTGAACATTGAAAAGTAAGGAAGTTGTTATGAATATTTCTCGCTGGTAATATCTAGTATCATTCTCAAAGTTCTTAGTTGGTGAGACTAGCGTACGAGAGCGGTGTACCTAGAGGAGACCGGAGAGTGGAAACGAGCGAATGACGCCGTATATCAAAGGCAGAGAGAAAGGGAGAGAAAGAGAGAAAGAGCGAAAGGGAGGATGAGTGGAGGAGAGGTTCAAGCACCATTTGACCGGTCTCTGAATCATCGTTAAGCGACCGTTACACGATGGCTCGTTAAATCGCACGGCAATGTGGGTGGGTCGGATAAATCGCACGTCTAAGGAGAGCTACATTGGTAGAATTGTTTTCGCGCGTGACGAAACAACGCTTGAGATCGAAGTTGGTCGCGACTTCTTTCGTCGTGACCTTGCCTTTAAAATGTTAGCCAACGTTGCTTACATGTAAACATAGCTGGGCACAAACATTTCCAAACCGATAAAAATAACTCGTTCGTTTTTTCTCTCTTTATCATATTTGAATATCTGATTCTTAAATAATTCAACAAAAAGTAAAAAGTAAATAACAGTTCAATTTTTTTTCACTCTAAATCATTATGACGTTGTCAGATGTAATAGTATTTTTTAAAAAGAGAAAAATTTTTAAAGAGAAAAATTTATAATTCAAATAAATCTTTTATACATATTGATCAATTCACGAAATACGTTTCTGCAAGATACTTTTAGATATTTCGAAATATTTAGGATGTGATAGATTGCCTCAAATGATTTATCTACTGACATAATTTACGATGAATAGACATTTCAAAATATGTAATAGTGCTATATCGATCATTATGACGACATTGGGGTGATATGTGAATGTATGACGTGGGAGAACGGAAGCCACTAATTTCAAAAACAAGCCCGAAGTGCTCTCCTTAAGTAAGATTTCAATTAAGTCCATCAAGTAATTAATGTTACTTTAAAAGTCTCGAATCAGTCTCAACTAGTTAACGGTTGGCGTGTCGCATAGTTCACTGTCGCTATTAAATGATTATTTATATATTTTTTCTTTAAATACGTTTCCATATTGCAAATTTATTACATACGGGGAATAATTATAAATAACATTCGGGGAATCCTATTTCCAGGTTCATGCAATCATTTATATTAATCCAGGAAGGATTAATTTCTACGTCGATGCGCACATTGTGTAAAAGGTATGCTATACTTTCTACAGACATTCGTAAACAACCACACAGTTCCATTGAACGCGCAGCGTTTCGTTAGCCCTCCAAGCAATCGCAATTACCATCAGATAAAGCACGTTTTTCAAAACGCATATCGCATCATTATATGGAAATTAGTTCCATGCAATCATTGATTCTTGCTCTCTAAATCTGAATCAGTGAATAATCATTGATATCAGTGTCAAGTATACCACTGGTAATCAGTGAGTTAAATGTGAGATCCCTAACCTAGCTAATCTTTATTATATGATCTAACTAACCTTGTTTTAGTGCTTAAATTCAATGAATATGGTATTGGAAAATTGAAATTAACGTGCACAAATATCAGTATTTTGATTATATAATGCTCAAACATTCTTCCTTTTTTAGTTGAACTTCACTGATTATCAATGCCAAGTACGCCACTGGGTAATTAGTGATTATCCATTGATTCAGATTTAGAGAGTACGTTTAACACGGAACTATTTACATAATATTGTGTCATAATTCAAGATATGCTTCGTTTGACGCCCATTAAAATAAAAGTGGGAAGAAGAAAGGCGGATATATCTATTTGCTTTACGTGACACTTTCTCGAGCACGCAAGTCGGTGTTATGCGATCAGTGTGATCAGGTTAGATGCACATGTTCGAAATAGATTAATAGACTGTAAATATTAAATGCATGAGCAACTTATTATAAAAGAACTTGGCAGAATTTCAGAACGTTATGTTTTAATATAAATAGTTTTATACAAGGATAGAAATTTTAAGAGAAGTATATGCGCGCTTGTGTGTGTGTGTGTGTGTGTGTGTACGTGTGTGAAAGAGGATATGAGAAGCTTCACAAGAGATATCGACAAAAAAACGCACACCTAATACGCTAATGATTATGACCGATGAAGATTTGATTATACTCGCGAATTGTTGAACAATGAGTTTTAACAAGTTTTTTTTCTATTTGCGATAAATTTAAGTATACACGAAAAAAATAATTTTGTTAAAGAATCTAAAAAATATTTAGTTAAAACAGGTTCAAACATAATTTTATTGGACCATTAAAATTATTATGTTGGACGTTTAAAACTAATTACTAAAATGTCAAAACTTTTTACAACATTGCGTATCATGCTTGGAATTTCCACAAAATTATTTTCAGATCTATATTTAGATAAATTTTTAGATTCTTCTGTAAATTGCTCTTTCTGTGTAAGTATAGTCTAAATACACAATTTGTACCACATGATCGAAATAAAAATTAACTCATATCAATTAACATAGTACACGTAAATGTATAATTGACTTAATTAACATTTTTTTAAATGAAAATTGTAATTTAAACGTATCGATGTTTTTTATATTTGTAATATAAAAAGGTAAAATAAATTATTATATGAGTGTGAGACTTGTGATTGTCAGATACACTTCTTACATAGTTTAATATTTCTCGAAAATTAAATTTCTTATAGTGCAATAAAATATCTTTAAGATTCCTTATTGTGAAATAAACTTTACATTATTTTCAATTTAGTACACTTTTATGTTTTATATAAAAATCTCTACTCGAGTTCCACTCTTTCACGCTTCGTGAAATACGAGAAGAGAAGAGAAGAGAATACCCGAGGCTTCCTTAATAGCTATAGAAACAATTAGGTCTAACGGAAGCACCAGACAACATTATGCTGTCACCCGCATGCGTCATCTTCTGATGTTTGTACCACATGATCGAGAATCTTGAAGAGAATCTCGAGGATCTTACACAACACAACCCGCAGGAGTTGAATCTGAGCGTAGAATAATCAAAATACGATAAATACATTTTGTATTAATCTACATTAAATATTAATACTAATTAATCGTGCGATGCGCCTACTATTCTATTTTTTGTATAAAGATAATTTTAAGATGTTTTTAATTTTAACTTTAGAGAATATATTTATATAAAATATATCTCTTCTTTATCATCTTCGTTTAATCTTATAACCTTTCCAAAAATAAAATTAATTTCATAAATTCCTGAAATTCCTACGTATGTATATATTATTATTACACTTTTTATTCAGAAAATTATTATTTATTGTATTCTACGCGCGCGAGTGTATTGTTGAATAACAAAAATAATGAATAAAATATTTTTATACGCATTTATTCTATATTTTTTCTGTATTTTATAATTAAAAGCTCGCTTTTATAGTTTTAATACGTTCAGGAAAAAATATGTGGGGAAGAGAACGGAAGAAAAGGGAGAGAAAGGGGGGGAGGGAGGGAGGGAGAGAAAGAGAAAATAATATGTAATGTATAGCATGATTTCACAATTAATACGATTGCAGAGAACGCTCGGCAATTCTCTAGCTGAAGATAACAATAACAAGTTTTATCACTGCATGCACACTTTTCCGGATCGCGATTAAAGTGCTCTGACTTCGGAGCAAGCTGAGCGTATCGTGATTATTACTCCAATTAACATACGGCCGCCGCAATGCTAATTGCTAATTGTAATGCGGTTCGTTGCGCGAACAGTTTCTCACGGTGAAGTAGTAAAGAGCGATCCGTATACTTCGCATTTAGGATTATCTGCATTATACTGTAGATAGTTCCGAGAGAAGAGCCTAAGGGCTTTGAATTTATGCAAGCTACTTGCAAATTACACGATTTGCTATATAGTGGAATAAACAAGTCAAACGATAACAAAGCCTTTGACAAAATTGAATATTTTCTGATTAATATACCAAACGTTGCGGAACAAAAAACCTTTCTATTTCTGTTCCAACCTATAATTCTTCTTTTAATTTCGCATTGGTTATATTTTTATGCAATTTCAGTTTAAAATTTTTATAAAGAAATTCGATAAAATGCAACAAAAACATTTATAAATGGCTTCGAGCTTCAGTGGTCGGTATAAATGAGAAAAGAATGGAAAATTGAAAATAAAACAAGAGACTAAATGCGATAAGAATGATCTTAAAAGAGATCAAGATATATATTTTCTCGTCAATGACTTCACTTTTTTATTTCCTGGCATTTATAGTTCACATTTACCATTTTAAGTGTTCAGAATTGTTTCTTCGGTTTTTTACTTGTCTCAACAACCAGTTTTTATTACACTTATCATGTATTATTTCTCACTGACGAGAATTCCGAGGCGTTTTCCCGTTTCGCGTCACGAGGTGCATTTCGTGAACGCGGTGTGAGAAATTTATGGTTGCGGCGAGCCGCGAGCAGGAAATGTTATGTCGAAGCTCTTTCGGCCTTGCGATCAATCTTTCAGCGATGGCCGGCGACCCCTGAAATTTACTTTCGTGTTACGTTACACACCATCGGCTACAATGTAAAACGAAACGTAACGAAACGGGGCGAGCGGTTTCAAGAACATAAACATGGGTTGCAATTTTAATGAGAAGACATGCTGCGCATGGCGCAGCACCGCCACGCTTCTCCGTGCTGAATTCCAAAGGTTTATTAATTTATGGAAGCTCGTTCCACTTATTGAAGATGAGAGATCGCTCGAGTTATATTAAAGCATAGGAAACCTCCCCCGCTAGAACTTTCTTAATTACCTTGTTCACATGACGGATAACGATCGAGGTGTCTAACTATTTATTTATGTATTAGCGATATAATCATTATGCATGTAACGACACTTGAATCGATGCAGGAGTTGGCTATAAGATTCGCACTAAATATAGAGAATAATAAACACGATCTTTATCACGGTATTACTTTCTATTACAGTTAAGAACTGTTTATTTAACTTATAAGAAAATCTAGCGAAGTGTCAAATTCTGACTTTAACGAAACTTTGTATATCTAAGTACATATAGATTATGTAAACAGATGAATTTAGAAAATGACAGTTGCAATCTAAAATTGGTTTTAAAGAGTGAAACTCGTCCCTCATGTGTAAATTTTCAGTTTTTTTGTTTTATTTCAAAAATTATTCAAGATATCAAATTTTTTATATAAAAGTTTTACAATAAAATTATTTTATTCATCCACGTTAGTAATCATTTTTAAAAAACGTAATTTTTTAAAATATTATTTTTTACAAATGTTGTTAACGTAAATAAATATAGAGGTAATTTTATCGTAAAATTTTTATATAAAAACATTTTTAATACCTTGAAACGTTTTTGAACCGCAATTAATATGTTCTGAATTCATCTATTTACATAACAATTTTGCATTGTATATAAAGTTTCATTCAAAAATCAGAATCAATTTGTCACACTCTCTCTCTCTCTCTCTCTCTTCGCGAAGTTAGAAACACTAAAAAAACATTAAAAATTTAAATTATAGAGAAACCAGAAATGACAGTGTTCCATATAGCAATACAAATTTTACTCAAAATACGCTTCGTTATCTTCAATACACCTTTTTGCTTTGTTACAACTAATTTAATTTATGGCACCTCATAAAAGCGAATTCTCATTACAACGACAATCTCCAACCACGATCAATCATCGGTAATTCAAGCAATACTAGTCACATATTAGCAAGTAACACGCTGATGTGCTATTTATGATATTCAGCTTTCTAAAGCGTCGTGAAAAGAGAGGAAATTATTTCTGACTCGTTTCACTGCTGCGAGGTTGTTTACAACGACGCACGTTGTGTCAGAGACATCGATCGATATACCGGGTACCTACGATATTTATAATGTTAAACAAGAGTCCAGCTCACTTATTTATGGCATTACGCAATGTTCTAGATTGCGACGAGACGGTTTTCACCGTGAAAATGACGTTACTGCAACGGACACGTCCTTTCCACAGCCAACTATTAACGCTAATGCAATCTGTTGCAGAAATCCAACTGATTATATTACACATAATATTACTAAGAAAAGATTCGGTAAAGTTAAAATATTTTTCTCAGTGCTGAGAATTATAGACTGAAAAAATATATCAGCCTCACGTTTCAAACAGATTGGAATGATTTTCTGAGCAAAAATCGATGATACAATTTTGTGTCTTTTATCTGAAGAGATATTTCGTTTCTTTGTTACATATATGGAACGTGCTATTTTGAAAATATCGAAATTATAAAGTTGATGTTGTCTCAAACATCGATAGTTTCAAAGGCTTAAAGTTTCGTAACCTTTGAACATATTGAAGCACCAAGCTTTTGTAAGGTTCCAAGGTTCAAGAGCTTCAAGAGAAGATTCATATTAAAGTTTCAAGGTTCCAAAATTCTAAGACTTCAATATTCCAAGATGCAATCGCGATATCTTCCAGATTTAATATTTCATACTTGCAAGATATAAATATACCTACGTTGTTCTTTACAGCATCTAATGTATTGCACAAGAATTCATATATTGTTGAACTTATATTCTGCAGAAAATATAATTCGCGTTAATTTTATATAATATTGTAATTCCTAATTGCTAGTACCAATCAATATATCGACAGTATTCAGTAAGGGTACTGTTACTAAGAGAAAGTTCCATTTTCAAAGGAGATATTTCATAATGCAATTAATGTTCCTCGATTTTCGGTGATGCACAATTCATTTGCCAATATTAAATGCGGTATCATCCATCGCGTTTGGACGAAAGGCCAGCCCGAATTCTACCAGGTGGGAATCGATAGAGGCTAAAATTAGCTTGGCGTACTGATTGGCGAGAAAGCCGAACAGCCGGAAACGAGATCAGCGTCCGTTAACAGCACGGGATTTTGACGATCGAAAATTGAATGCGAGATTATAGTACTTTTGAAAATTTTTTACGCAATCAAACGGCTAGTGTTTACAAAAATAAACCCGAGTCGAAATTTTGATACTACTTTGACATTCTTAAGGATAGTTTGCACCTATTTAAATGTTCTATAAACTAGATAAAACCTACTTTGATGATATGGTTGTAATCAAACCTATTTTACTATCCTAACTCCTATTGCAAATCAACCTATTTTAACACTAAAAGCAGTGAAAAAGGAAATTTGCGACATCATTACAGTCAAAGTAGGAGTAAATTGTGTCATAATTGAACCTATCTTGATATTTTAGCTTCTACTATATCATAGAATTAAAGGTTTAATCAAGGGTCAAAATTTTGACTCGGGAAATGTCTGTAAATGAAAAATGAAAGATAGATTTTAAGATTACCTATAAAAAAATTTATATTTTGTGTTACAGAAATATATTTGACAAAACGAGAGATACACAAATTTAAATATATTTTTAAATAAAACCATTTAAACTGAACTCCAACTTTATAAGCAAATAAACAAAATTCACCAGAAATGTTTTCAGCTCAACATAGGTAACACCAACGCTCATTTGATGGTAAAGTCAACATTTCTTTCTCTTATTTCCAAGAACGTAATTACGTCAAAAAAATGACAATTTTTCCCTTGACCTTTCAACGCTTATTGCAGGGGACATCCACGCGCTGACAAAGACAATTTTATTTTTTGCGGTCGCTTACGTTTGGGACCATGATAGCACCGTGGTAGAAATAATTAAACGCTGCGACTCGTAGTCTTTTTTCCACTTCTATTTTTTTCTTCACCGTCTGCTGGAAGGGGCGTCGCGACGCCCGGCGCCGCACGCGCTTGGCACACGTCCCCACGCGGGGAGAGAATCGTGCAACGCACGCGATCCACACAATCGATATCATTGTCACTTATCGTCGGACTCGGAAAGGTGGTTGCGATACTGGCGACTGTGATAGCCTCGAAATCTCTTCCAGACATTAGTTTCATTGCAACGTTAAAGCGTAATTCTCTCAAAAAATGTTTCCGGTCAAATAACTCGAGGATTAATGTACTAATGTAAATTAATCTCTGTTTAATTTACTTTTTTCCTTTTCTAATTCTTAAAATAAAAAAAAAATTAAAAGTAAGTTAAACCAATATTAAAGTTAATCTATAGTGACAGAAACAGGTATTTTATTTGTTTATTATATATTTTGTAAACCACGCAAAATCATCCTAAACTTAAATATGTCTAAAGCCCGTGTCACTACGTATTAACGATTCAGGATTGTGAATTAGAGATTAGAATTTAATCAATCAGAAACAATAAAATGATTGTAAAGAGCATATAAAAGTCGATTTGATAAAAATGAGTAAAAATTATTAAGACATGAAATAGATTACATTACTAAATTTTTCGAATAAATACATAAATTATAATTCTTACATATTTCGGCTCTTGGACTGAGCCCCATCTTCTTCAAAATTAAAATTATAACTGATCGAATTCTAATCTCCAATGCGTAATGTGACACGGGCTTAAAGATTTATAAACATACATGCGAGAAGTGCATCTAATAAATTGATGAAAGGTTCCTCATGATGCATACTGTTCTTCAAGTTTATACGAGATATGTTCATCATTGACAGGCAGTATCTTTCGTCCATAATTTCTTGCGGATTAAAGTGCAGTCTTGTAGTTCACTCTATGACCTTCCTGCTTAAGCAGGAACCCGTATAATACTCGGCCGTGTGTCGTTCTCACGCGGGTACATCCCTCTCCTCGCTAAAATAAGCCCGTATTTTTAGAACGTCGACACGTATCGCGTAGGTGCTGCTTTCCCTGTACACATACCCGTCCGGAGATATATGTATAACTCGCCTCCCTACGCGACCTTCGGTTTTCTTTATTCCCGTCCGCCTGCGGATCTTTTGATCACGAAAACCGCCGTGAGAAAATTTACCGCATTAAGGAATCTACGCGCGAATTTTTATTCCACTTGGTTATCTTGATTTAATAAGATGAGGATATTAGGAGCGAAATACTATTGTGCAATTTCTTCGCTATAAAAATAAAAATGATAATACACAGAAACAAGAAAAGGACGTAACAGAATTTTAATTTTAAAATAATACACTAAGAAAAAAATTCTTCATTTGACTAGTTTAATTTAGCTTCTCTTTATTTCTTTCGATGAAAAACGTCTTTAAGTCAAACATATATGTGACTTAAATACATACGTTCTTCAATAAAAGAAATAAAGACAACTAAATTAATTTAGTCAAATGAACAATTTTTTCTCAGTGTAAAAGATTAATTTTTCAAACGCTACAGACTGTAATGATATGCAAATACGAGCTAATGCATCACATATAAATTTTAACTCTGGTATACTCGATGCGTACAAATTTTACAAGCGAGCGAAGTCACTGAACGTTAAGCTATGTTATCAGTGGTTATTAGGAGGTCCAATCTGCCATGTTAAAAGCTAGGATAAGAGAAGACAAGCATTTAAAAATTCTATGTTACATATCAGTTTGGACTCCTGGTTGTCAGTATTGTAACGGAAAGCGTGACAAGTGATTTGAATTTTTAAATAGTTTTATGTTTTTATATATTTTATTTAAAACTGTTAATAAATTTATTGCGAAAAATATTACCTCGACCGGGACTTGAATCCGGATCTCTTGTATTCCATACGAGCGTCCTAAGCCATTAGACCACCGAGGCTTTAGTAATATTCTTCAAGTCCCAGCCGAGGTAATATTTTTCGCAATAAATTTATTATAGCATCAAATTATTAAATTGCTTGTCAATTTAATTTGCGATTGCTAGAGTAGTTTTAATTGCGTTTATTTAATCTGAAAAAATAATTCGGCGCGCAGTTTGAAAAAGACTACAACATGGTATATATGCAAGTATATATTAGTAATTCAAGATTGAATTATTTAAGCAACGAAGATCCAGCTTCGACCGTAATAGGCATTTTAAATTTCTAGTATTGATTGTTTCTCACATATAAGGTCTAAAATAAAGATATTGTATATATTTTATGTAATCTTTATAGCATGGGAAAGTCACTTTAGTGGCGCTAAAATAATGTCATACTTTGAGACAAAAAATAATGAATTATAACAAATCTTTATCAAGAAAAAACTATAAGACTTTAAAAATAGACTTCTGCCCTCTAAAGGTTAAGTATTATGAGGAGACGTACACACACAATTGGACTATACATACAGCATATAATTTCAAGATTGAATTTAATAGTGTGCTTATTCCGTCTTTTCTTTTAAGTCAATAATTACATTATTTCTATTTATGAAAGTCTAGATTACAAATATTTTGTCATTAAAAGTGTAAAATGTATAACTAAATTAATAATTATTCGTGCGTTTATAAAAATGTCGATTATAAATATTTTGTTGTTAAAAGTACAAAATATACAAAACTTGCGCTATATAAATTAAGAGTGACCTATTTCCTTGTACATAAAATTTATCAAAAGCAATACTGTATCACTCAATAGCGATAATATTCTAACAGTTAATAAAATATCTAGATTTAAATTGCAAAAAATCAACAGAGTCGCTCCTCATTTGCCGCGTACAACAAGAAAAAAAACTTGAAAGTTTTTCGTCTTCGGGGCGTTCATCAACTCTTCCATTCACTTTTCTACGTTATCGTATAATTTGCGTAAGGAACAGCCCGCAGGCCGCATTCGCTACGGTATCCTAAGCGTGCATTAACCGTCAAGCGCGAGATTAATCCGGAAATACTGTAGTAGCGCGGTGATTTACGTATTTATGCGCCTCCGGGAGAAGTATCCGGCATGAGGCATGCACCTTGCAACCGACAACTTGTAGCGATGAATTATCGCCGGACGACGCGAGGAATCGCGTGAGTCACTCGAGTAACGCCGATCGGTAATAAGTTATAATACATACGTGTAGTACGCGGTAAGGTGGGTTCCCGGCGAATAGATTGGAGTTATTCGGATTCCGGAAGATCTGCGAGGGTATAATAGCTTGATCATAACCACACGCGTCGAATATGCGCGGTAGACGCGCGATTCCACGGTCTGTGTACGGTCGATGTAGAAAGGTAGTATTGCAGCTCCCGTCTCATTTATGATCTCTTAAATTAGTAGTCGATTCGATTGGCACGTGTTTACATCGCATCAGTTCTCCAATCACGTTGTAAAGTCTTCGGCTCCATGCGTTCAACTGTATTACGATCGCTCATTTAATATCCGAGGAACCGTTGACGCAGATAAAAATTTACATGTTATAAGTACCTCGAAAGATACGATAAATTATACTTAAAGCGCACGTCGCGCGAGTAGAATTACAGTATCGCTAGCGAATTTATTAACATATCCCTGTCTACCATATCATCGAAGATGCTCGTTAGAGATCTAACGGCGTTATTTTACCGAAGGATAACTCTTGAATAACCCTTGTGGTGGATAACATACGCGATATTAATTGCGAGATTAATTGCTCTCTCAGACATGCAGATACATCAGTATATAGAGAGGCAGGAGAGAGTTGGATTAGATAGTTTGTAGAGGTTATAAAATCTTTTGCAAGGTACAACGATTTGCGGAAGTTCATGTCATATTTGTAATGAGAATATAAATCCTTATATATTATTATTATGCTTTTATTTTATGTATTATACTATTAAATTATGTATTTTTTATTTTTTACATTTAATCTGTTCCGAGAATTCTTGATTAGAATTTAAATTTTATCAATTATCACGTAAGTTTAAAAATAAAATAGTTTTATAGAAATAAGTAATAAATTTTCATATCACAAAATTCTTCAAATACCTCTTTTTTTACAAAAAGAATTGTTAAATTCTCTTTTTATAAGATATGAAATAATTGTACGTTATTAAATTGTACATAAAATTATTGTATGTTAATACAAATCACGTAATATTTTCGCATATTAGAAGAGACAAAACTTGAGCAGTATATAATTGTTATTTACTGATTCACATTATAATCTCATGACAATATTAAATAAGTAAAGTTTTCCCTGTTTCTCTCTGCAATATATTTTCCTTTTCCTTATGGAAATATTTCTCACGATCGGACTGTACTCAAAGTAAAATGAATCGAAATATTGAATAGCAAGAGAGAAGACGTAACAAGAATAACTTTTATCTAATATGAAAATGTCTCGCAATATAAACATTATTACACTGCACAGAACGAGAATGGTGTTTATAAAGCTTTCTCAGGTTGCTGTCTGAGAAATTGTAGCGCATTCTTCGAGATTATGATGCAAAGTCGTAAAGAACGAGCTCGTACTGACAGTAGCGTAAAAGCCTATATGTTACCTTCCAGATATAATACTCGGTAATCTTGTACTCGCAAAATTTATGACTTCTCTACGGTACACTGCCGCAACATCACAATACTCACCTGAAAGCAGAAAAGAAAATTTCGTTTAGTATATAGGTATACCTAAATTAGTGGGCTGACAATGTTCACAATAGAATATTATGTCCTTAATGTCATATGTATTTATCTCGAAGCAATTGCAGTATTACACAAAATACTTGTATCCATTAATGTCATCATCGTAAAAATATAGAAACAAAATAAAATTATTAAAAAAACATATAATTTTTCTTTATTTAACTTATGCCCTGATTTATGCAAAGTTTTTTTATTAGCAAGTAATATGCTAGTCTTCCAACATATTAACTAGAAAAGTAGCAGCTTAAAAGAAAATATAATTCTACAAAAATTTTTCTTTAGTTATTTCATTATTTTTATACAAAGCATTTTTAATAACAAAATATTTACCATCATTATTTATCATGAAAATTATATTTTATCTCAAAAATAATGTGTTATTTGTTATACGAGACCTGAAATTTCGTTTCAACTTTGACAAGTTTATAAAACAGTTTGTTAAAAGACTAATTAGTTGTGAGAAAAAAATACCATGTAAATCAGACCTATTTTATATCATAAAACAATGTTCTATTTTATAAATTTATCAAACAAAATTTCAGTTCTTAAGTAATAAATCACGCATTATTTTTAGGATAACAGAAAAAATATATATTTCACGATAAACAGTAATAATTATAATTATAAAATATTTTGTCACTAAAAATGCTTCGTGTAAAAATAATCAAATTACTAAAGAACTGCATTTGATCGAAAGAGAAGTATTAATAAATCATCTACAACAAATTTCCATCAGAAAAGAGAAACTTGTTTTCGGTGAATAATATCATTTTTCCCGGCATATATACCAGAAATACACGATATCTATTTCAGAAGATATCTGTAAAGGCGAACGGGGGTTGAATAATCGATGTCCGTGTGACACACGATCGACGTTACAATGGCGACTGAATCGATTTGCGCCCGAAAAGATGTGCGAAATGAGCTTTCGCATCCGCCTTTACAACTTTTCCATTTAATATGTTATCTTCTGACTTCCAAAATCACGAGAAGTACGAATAGAAGGTTTTTCCCCGCCGTCGGAAAATCAGTTCTCGTGTTTGAGGAAAAAGGGGCGACGAAAAACAAGAACAGAATTGAAAATTTATGAACTAATGGAAGTTTTATTGAGATTATCGACATCCGGGAAATTCATAACTTATATTCATAACCAGGAAAATTAGAATTTTAAATTATGTCCAAAATAAGTTTAAAATTTTTTGTTCTTTTTTGTAAAAGAAAAATATTTTTAATTGTGCAATTGAATAATGGCTAGCGTAAAAAAATTTAACATAATTTAAGTCGCCATTGCTCAATATATTGTTATTTTATATTAAAACATAAATATAGTGTCAAATTTAATCATTGTGTTAATATAAAATAACGATATATTGATTAGGAGCAGTGGCGATTTAAATTCGGTTAAATTTGACACTATAGATTTAACAGTGTATAAGCATTTTGCATGTGCTTTGTTAAATATTGAGAAACTAATTAAAAAAGAGAACACAATATAAATAATAATTGTATAAATAATACATTAATAATTGTACAAAAAAATTGTTTAATGTTAATCGAAATGAAGGAAAAAAATGGAACATATCAATTGCAATAAGAGACATTGATAATTAAAACGGAAATAATTTAATATAAACAATATAAGGATATATAATATTGTATTCTATAAATAATATAAATAATAATATATTAGTTAAACAATAAAGTAAATATGTAATGAAGTTGAATACCACTTCGTGATAATTAGTAATATTTTATCTAAAAGATCGGTCCTTATATGGCAACTAATTTCTTCATTGGCTTTTCCCGCAGCATTAACGACTTCTGATCTAAATGTATACGCAAGAAATAAAAAAAATAAGGGGGAGGAATGAAATGTTTTGCATCGCGCAATACCATTGTCGGATCTCAACAGATAGCCGGAAACACGCAACGAAGCGAAACTTCCGGCGAAACCGACACCCATGTGGCATACGCGGTGTGCGCAACAAAACCGCACAAGAACTCATCGCGGTCGATACGCGTTTGCGACGAGGATACTATTAAGCGGTGAAGTAACATACAGCAGAAATACGACGCAATCATGCAAAATTGCTTCGCGAGCCAATGTTAATACATTTATGCAAACTACCGGCGAGTATGAAACAATTTGTCGGTGCTTTAACGAGCGTCCCTTGTTATTTTTATTCTTGATAATTTTAGCAATGATTTAGCGGCTTTTCTACCGCGATATATTATTCGTCTCACGAAATACTAACATTAACGAAAAGGCATAAAAATGGTAGACCTTCCCCACGATCCCCATCGAAAAATACAATGCGCAACAGAATAAATTTTCCTCGCTTTATTTTGTAATTTCTTCTATCACACACATTCGCACACTTATATAATACTTTCACGCAAGAAAAGCTTTTATAAGAAAACCGAGAAACACGTTCTTTCCCGGCCAAAATGGAAACGACCCTGTCAGTCGTAACGATGGAATGTGTGAATAGCGGAGTCGAAACTTTGAAAGGGCACGGAAATGGGGAAACGTTGCGTAAGTTAATCGCCGTCATTCCCATTAATTTACTTGACACACCTGGTACGAGAGAGCAGGAGACAAAAGAAGCGAGAGGAAGGGAGACTTACATCGCAGTCGTAAAACAACAATCGTGCATTACGATCATTCGACAGGGAATTCAGGAACGATGTGACATGGTTTGGCAGTAAGCCAAGGCCACATTACCACTGTGACATCGCAGGTGCGAGGATAGAAACGAAATTGTCGAAATTCCGTCAAATATATTAAAAAAAAGAATCGCGGTAAAGAGCATAAATAAACCGTAAAACAAATGATCGGAGTTAATTAATATGGCAAAATTCCTTTTTTCAAGAAAAACTGATGTAATCATTTACATTTAATTCTTTAATCTTCATGCAAGAAATGGTTACGCTGCTTTACGTTGAGTTCTCCGTAATTTAAAATTTTGTAAACGTATATTGTAGCACGAATGCAGAGATGGCTCGCGAAATTAAATGAGGATAAACAGATTGCTGAGTTGCATCGTGATGATTCAGCGAGAATAATTGTTTCTTCTCGAGAAATATATGATCGTCTTAATTTGACCGTCTTGTAATACCTACGAATATGAATGTGTACTTATTCATTGAACTAACAGCTCGACAGCTCCAGGAACGTTGATTACACAAATTACGCAATTTCACTCTAAATTTGAAAATTTATATCATGCACGCAATTCTAAAAATAAATGTCTCTGCTTCAAGAGTTTATAATTAACACAACTATACTAAAAACACTCTCTCTCTCTCTCTCTCTCTCTCTCTCTCTCTCTCTCTTCCCTTTCTCAATTCAGTTATAATTTTATTAACATATAATACAGATTACACTTGAACGAAAAACAGATTGCCCAACAATGCTGCAACATTCTCAATAGCAACAATGCATTAAGCATGCGATCAAACGATATTATGGGCGATTAGTCATCGTTATTTTACAAACTAATGAAAACATAGATTGGCTAGAACTTGATTTTTGTTTCGATCCAATGCTATATGAATATTCCACAATCCATGTTGCAAATTGTTTGACAAGCCCAACACGATGTGCTATGTCGGCTTTATACCACTCGAGAATCGAGTATCACAAAAAGCAACAACTCGAGTGATCGCGTTAGTGAGATACACGCAAGAGTTAATGCGTAAAATCATGCCCACTGAATAATTCACACGAGGGCGCGGATGGTATCTCTTTTTTGGGATTTTTTTATCATCTAAACGGCGCGATCGGCCTTCGCGTTGTGTGTGTGTTGATCATTTTCACCAGTTCGTTAGAAATTAATATAGCAAATGTATCGTTCTATTTGACGCTGGGACTGTCAGATCCATTGAGCTCTTTTTTCAACTTCATATTAACTGTATGTGCTAATTTTTTTTTTCAATTCGTCAAAGTTGATGCTCGCTGAAATTCTGCATGCGAATTATGTGCAAAATTGCGCCGATTTGTATAAAATACGATTCTTGAACTATCGCAGAATTCTCCAGACAAACTAATAAAATATTAACGAATAAAGATGAGGAATTCCAAGTATGTTATAGTAAATTCAGGTGAACGCACTAGTGCGCACTGGTGTATATTAAAATCGTTGTACACTAATTTAATATGTATAAAAGTGAAATGCAAATATTTCGAATTATAAAATACATATTTTACTTAACAGTACAATAAAAAGATTAAAGTATTAAGAATTTCACGATTTATACTCGTTTCTATCATTCTAGATTAATTTTAATCTACGATTTAACTTACTTTTCATCTTTTTATAGTTCTGAGAATTACAACAGGATAAAGAGTAAATTAAAATAAGTTAATCTACGTTGGTAGAAATGGACATTAATCCGTTTTTATATTTGCATTATATATATATGTATATATATATCTGTTTTTATATTTATATTATATCTTTACGTAAATTCATGTACGGCTTTAACATGCACCGGTGCGCACTGAGTGTATCCAATCAAATTTGCCATCAGTTAGTTTAATGGAAGTGACTTCAAATGTAAAGATATTTAATTTTATAACTACAGATCGCTATCGCAATACATATTATATTCACGACTGAGTGTAAATTAAATAGACATGCTTAGAATTGTGTAAATTTCATCACGCCAGAGACTGGATAATATCTCAAACACGCTCCATTATGTTCTTCAAGATAACAATGCGATCTCAGCTCGCATCGCGCATCGGTCGCGCGAAAATTCTCACGAAGCCAGTGACCTCTCGACCTACCTCGATGACGACGTTGTGAACGCCCTTTCGCCCTTCCTCTCTCCGTCTTCCATTTATGCTACTGGTTTCGCTCTTATCACACCGGTTACTTTCCTTCGCGGTTAAATAGAACGGCCCCTAAACGATAACCGGCGACATGAGAATATCGTCCTTATTCACTATAGAGAACGCGCGTCTCTTTACATTTGCGTCTATAAATCGACACTGTCTTCGATTTTCTGCAAGATATTCAGAGATGACCCAGTATTCAAAATCAAACGATCATGAAAGACAAGAAAACACATCGATTTGATCAAAATAACTCTCTAAAAGATTTCTAAGGTTTGATTTGTATGACACTCTTTTTAGTAACAGCTAGCAAACTAGAAAACTAGCACACACAGCTAAAAAATATATAATTCTGTAAATCATTTTTAGCTATTAATTTTTTTTTAATTTATAGAATGTTTTTTTAGTTGCTAGTTTTTTAACTCGCTAAAAGACTAGCATAAAAAAAATAATTTTATGAATTATATTTTTCAACAACTAATTTCTATTTTACAAAGACTTAGCACGCTAATTGCTAAGAAAAAAGCATTGTGTAAATCAAGCTTATGTCTGGAATAATATAGATGAAATAGAAACTTCTGTACAGAAGGTCTGCGAAATAGTGCTCCCAATCGCAAGAAAGAGACATCTTGAAAAGGAGAGATATTTAATAGCAACGTCCGCTTGAAGATTGAAATTTATGATGTCATTAAGTTTCAGTCTTTTTCGTCCTATACAGGGTGATACGAAATTATCGCTTTTGTTCGCTGCCTCCTACGATGTTAACAGAGGCGCATGTCTGATATAGTACAGAGATATCATTCCAATTTTCACACGAAGCTATTTAAGGACTTTCCCTAAAAGTTCTCTGAAGTTTTAATCTCTGAACGCGTTGACGGAATATCTCTTCTTTTTCATCTTTTTCATATAATTATTATATCATTGAAAATATAATTTCTTTACAAAAGTTGTATTTTATCATATTTTTATATCAATCTCGATATTTTTTATGATATATTAACGTTGTAAAAATTCACAGCTCTCCGATTCGATGTCGTAAAGCGGAAATGGCTTTAAGAGCACCGTTATTTCACTTCGTTCTTTCCCAGGTTAAAAAAAAAAAGGAATAAATGGAGGAAGAACGACGGACAGGTATTGCCGTCACTTCCGAGCAATGCAAGACTTTTTCCACGCGGGTATATATATATGGCCACAAATTAGAAGTCATTGGAAAGGACCGCTCGACATGTGCCGCGAATGCCGGTCTCCGCCTTCCGTTCGGTTCTCACGATCGGCAATGGGTCGCATTCACCGATCAAACCCGTAGTCTGTAGAGTTGAAATTGCCTCTTGGCGAGAAAAGTAAGAACGGTAAGAAGAATTTAGTAATATGTGCATTCAATGGTTGCGGAATTTCAGCGGAAAAAGCAGCTTTGCAACTGTTGTAAAATTCTTTAATACGATTGGTTTATGCATTTAGATTCAGTAAAGCGTTAAGGCCAAGACCAATCATTTTAAAGAATTTTACAACAATTGCAAAGCTGCTTTTTTCTGCTACCAAAGACAATTTGGATCTCTAAACATATATAAAATTTCAAGCAAATATATAATGATTTTTCGATTATAGCTGTATTTATATAGGTATAATAATATTTCAAATCTGTTTAATACTGACAAGTCAAGGTACAAAAAGTCAAGGTACTACTGTAACTTCATTGTAAAAAAACTCACAATTATTTTTATCTTTTCGATAACGTGCAAAATACCTATAAATATTAATTATCACTTACTCGTGTTGGAAAAAAATACGCACAAAGATACAAAATCAATTAATAAAATAAGAAATAATAAAATATATATGATACAGTTATCTACAATAATTATCGTATATATGCATATGAATAAATTATTATCATAAAAAGTTCAAATTGGAAAACTTGATCGCTACATCATGCGATGAAGGCCAATTCAATTCAAGTATACAAACGGGAAATTTTCTCCTCCTTAAGCCGGACATTGAACTTCTTTTACAAATATTTTTGCTGAAAATCATTTTACGGGTCACTGATCATACGGTAGTTTCTCCGCGAACACGCGATAACGAGCGAAACTGGCGATTACGGAGCCGGGAGGAGTTAGGCATCTCAAGTAGGCGGGCAGCCGAATACAACACACGGGCGTATAACGACGTGGGGCTAACTATTGCATATTCGAGAGCGGGTATATTCGGTGTGCCGCTCAAGCGAGCGTTTATGCGTTGCCGCGCCAGTCCCATCGGAGAGATTACGGGCTGGGAGAGCATCTCTCCGTCGAGATTCGATTAAGCACGGCAGCTCAAGTCGCGTGTGCCAAGAGCTGTAGGGATTAGGATCGCGATCGGTTACTGCGGGAATCTGACTGACCGGTTCTTCGAAATCTGCTCCGTGAGCTGATTGCATCTCCATAAGGTCTAAGAGTCTCCAAATCTTCGTTGTCACGCTTTACATCTTAATCCTATCCATAACCCTCACCGAATATGCTTCCGGTCATATTGTAGATTCTATAAATTGAGCCAGTGAGTCTCTAACAATTGGAGAGAAAAATACATACTTTCCAAAAATGTTTAATCTTTGATTAAATTTTCTGACAATCGAGTTTCAAATTACATTTCTGTTCAGATGTAATTTTCGAGAATTATAAATCTTTAAACATATCGTATTCTCAAACGACAGTATAATTATACATATTTAAAAAAAATAAAAAGAATTAACAGTGCAAAAGTTTTATTTTATAAAAATTAAAAAAATATGTTTATAAGAAATTAAAAAATTTCATTTCACAATGCTGATTGTTCAGGATGTTCTTCATACTATAATGCAAAATGTATTTAAAGGTTAAATGTTCGGAGCACATGTTGTTCGCGAGAAGACAAATGTAAGACGCAACTCCGTACGTAATCGCGTTCGAGAAAGTTGAAATTGCAATTGTATAAACTTGAACAAGTCCTCGATGACGTTAGCGACTACGTGTGTCTTCGATCAATCGTATGGAGGAAGAGAGAGAATAAAAGAGACAGAGAGACCGTTACCTGTTCAAGGAAACATTTGATGATCGTCACTTTTGGTTAACCGGAAACGTGAGAACATCCTCCGAATGTTAAAACGAGATATCTACTCGTCTACGACCTTCCGCATTAATGAGCCGCCACACTTTCGTGGCTCCACGACACGAAATATCTCGTCGAGGCGCTCGTGTGACGATTTAAATTCCGATCTCGTGACGTCCGTATTGTAAGGATATATTCCAATGTCTTGAGAGAGACTTGTAAAAAATTTCCTACAGTCGATTTTTTGTAATGTCTACGGCTTCGTCTTAAAGAATATTAATTTTCTGTTAACGAATTATATAGACTAGACAAATTTCTTGTAATCCCTTACCGTTGAAAATAACCGAACCGTAACAATCATATTCTCTCTCCATATATTGTTACACATTTTGTATATATTATTATATTATCGCGAGATATTGTTAAAAACCTTTTAGATACATAATTTCATCAACTTGAAATTTTCATAGCGTATTAAAACATATTAAAGCGTATTAAAGCATTATGTTAAAATTCAATTAATTATTGCAAATTACGCATATTATTAATATGCATCATAATGAAATTATATTTCGATATTCGTGAAATCACTGCCCGACTTCCTGACTTTTAAATTTAAATAATAAGTTTGCGTATATAATGACTCTGTTTTATAGTCATATTGTGGCAAACGATAGGAATGTTCTTTCTCTGCGTGCGTGGCCCAAATGATAAAGCCGACCCAAGGACTTGGGAAACGTGGAGGCCATTTCCGGCGATAAATTTGCGTCCGACTGCGGCGCGTAGAGCCGATGTGTCGGTTTATTACTTTTAACGATCGTCGTTTGTTGCTGCGAAAAAGAAACTCACGAGGGGTAAATCTCGGACGTATCGAGCGCGCTTATCTACAGGAGTGGTGCTAGATAAAGAATAACGATGAGAATTAAATCGACACTTCTGTCGATATATCGGCCATCTGGTGCGGCGCGTTGCATCGGATGAACGCGACACGCGTTTTCTATTTGGAATCGAGAGAGAGAGAGAGAGAGAGAGAGAGAGGGTGGAGGATACTAGATTTATAAATTTCCATCCACATCTCGCTTTATTTAAATATGCAATGTTTTAACCCCAAGTTGTCAATACCTCGTTGCCGGAATACTTTGTAAGCAAAAAGATAAAGTAACATTAATATGATAATATTTTATCTTTTTCTGTTTGGAATTGTGAGAAAGAGAGAGCTATGAATTAATGACGTCAGAACAATTACTTTGAAAAATAGTTGCTTGTTTAATACAATTGGTGAGTTTAATATTATACTTAACATCGTCATAATAACTTTATTATGCATAATTATTGTTTTGAAAATTGTATTGAGTAAAACAAAGTGTAATAAATTGTATATATTGTTTAAAAAAGTATAGAAATATAGAAACTCTTACACTAAAAAAAAAATATTCTGATTATACAAACAAGAAGTACAAACAAAATAATCATATAAATTAGAATTCTATTGTAATTGAATTTCTGATTATCTCAATTTGAATGTTTGATATAGATTTAATTATAAGTGTGTGATTTGTACCTTCACGGTTGAATCTATTCATCTATAATTTTCGATTAATGCAACCAGACTTTTTCCAGTGAAAACTTCAGACGCCAACAGAATTGTATAATTTCAGAAATCATTATCGAAGTGTTTGATGGAAGAAGTTAAAAGGTTGAATTAAAAATTTATGTAGTCATTTTGCGTGGGAAGAATCCGCACATCGTGCAATACAACGTAGAGAGTGAAAGGCGCGTGGAACACCCTGTATATATTATGCGCTGTATAGTAAGAGGTTGACCCGTTCACTGTTAGTATGACGCGATGACGTGTTCGCAGACTTTCCGTGTGTGTTAGTGGAACGAGAATTCCACACGTAATTGTCCGTAACCTCGAGTTACAGCCGCAGGATAGTTTAAAATTTTCATTCGTGGTGATGCGAGTGTTTCTGACATTTCGTGGACATTTTTCAAATCGCGTTTCCTTTCGCGTTTTGTCCCCAGATAACATTTACACAGGGATTGAACTACTATCGATTCTCACTCTCGCCAAAATTGCTCCCATGAATTGTTGAAACGAAAAGACGCGCCCTATTACGCAATAACACAGATAGGAAATGAGAGTAATGAAATATGTACGTACTTGGTAAATATTCACAACGAATAATCGTTTACACGATAAACATCGGAATTTGCAATGATTTGGAAATTTTAAATTTCTATCACATGTTCAATTCCATAATAAACTCTGCGGATTACGAAACATTGTTTTATCTCAATGACGATATTAAAATAACCTACTCAAGAAAGAAAAATTATTTCACATAAAGTAAAAATAAAAAAATTAAATTTCATTTCCTCTTAAATAAATTGTTTTTGAAAAATATTTTATATATTGATAAATTTAACATTTTCGGTAATTATACGAGAAATATATACAAAATTTTTAATAATGTCTAAGCGAACAAAAATATTATAATATTATAATATGGATTAATTACATAAAAACTTCGAAAAGTAGCTTTGTGATTGATAATGGTGATTTTAATATTGTTACTTAACATAATAATAATAATTTTATTATGTACAATTATTATGCAGATAACATAAAATAATCAAATCATATTATATGAACAAATGCAGATTGTATAAAAAATATAATATAACATAATTAATATTACAATATATAATAATTAAATTTCAGCATTCTTTGCCGTAAAAATTAATAGTAGTTGCAATGTAAAAATAAAATTGCTTAAAATAAGTTAAACTAAAAAAGAGCATATAAATTATACGTAATATACATAAGCTAGTAAATATATCTATAAATCGTGAAAAATCATCTATAACGTGAAAATTGTATTGAGCAAAACAATACATAAAATCATGATCACTCGATAAATCTCAATAATACTTTTATTTCATGTGGTATTTACGTAAAATAAATAAATATAAATCAGAAAAAAATACAGTGTTTAAATATTATGAGAGAGGATGCGCCGTAACAGCGCTGAAATTCTAAAACAACACATATCGCAAATTACAATACCTCCAAATTGCTCGATGCAGTTTTGTAACTGAAAGCCATGTTATGTTTCACCCGATTTATTATCGACAACAACAACAATGATAAAAAACATCAACAGCAAAATTCGACTTATTTTACAGCATAACTTAATATAGTATAACATTGAAAAAGAGAAAAATGAAGGTCGGTATGAAGATAGATTCATGAAAGTAAAATAAAAAAGATGTTCGTTATGATTGGCTTTCCTTTTCCTTCATCACTGATTTTTCATCGCAGTTTTATGAAAATTATATCGTTAGCTACCGAGCTTCTACATTTCATTTATCTCAATTAAAAAATACAACTCTCATATATTACAACAGCATAGTATATCATGATATAGAATATACGATATCTCATATAATATAAAAGAAATAAAAGTAAATCACAAATTCAGATTATCTACTTTAAAATTAAAATACCATTATTTGATTTTAAATTTTCAAATGAAATGCCGGAGTAGAAATTTCAGGTTGAAAAGTGCGAAAGGGCAGATATTCTACAAGAGAAAGAGAAAGCGTGTCAAGGTCGCATATCGAAGCGTGAAGATCTAGCAAGTATGGTGACGAATGATCTGTCAATTCAAGAAGTCACAAACGATTAGTTGCTACAAATCTCTCACCTATGAGATAAAAATATTTTTTTAATTACTGCAGGAAAAATATTTACAGCCTGCACACTTGATAAATAGAAAGAAAGATACACCAAATGGAGTAAAAGAATAAAGTTTTAATACACAAAGCAAAATGGAGCAAGGATACAGCGCCGCAAGCGCTTTAATCTCCGTTTCCTTGGCATAAGTCCTTTCAGAAATGTTCTACATTAAGATTGTTAACACAAAGCGCGTTCCTTCCTTTCTCAACAAATCAAGAATTGGATATGCATTCTCCTGGCATATGTTTACTTGAGCGAAGAAAAGCGGCTGCGAAGATCAGGTATTTTATGCATTTAATAATGCTTGATGTTTTTAAAAGCTGCAATTGTTAGAAAGAAGAAATACTTTTTTCTCCGACAATCTCAATGTGCAGCGAAACGTTATTTGAAATGCTTGCAATTCTACAAATATATTGAATAAAGATGACTCAATCTTTGTATAAAACATACTATTATTTATTATGTCATTATTATGTTCACACGAATTTTCTTCGGATACCTCTTGGAGTTTATTAATATTTTAAAATATGTTTGATTTGGTACTGTTAAAATTTAATACTTTCTCAATAAAAGAATGTATTCAATGAATGTAATGGATTTAGTACAAATCCATAAAATTTGAAGTTTTAAAACTCACCGATTTATTTCTTTCTTTTAAAACTATGAGTAATTATTTACGATAAATTTTTATACAGTAAAAATTTTATTATTACGTTTTAAAATCCCTGGTATATTCGTTTATTATCGATCAAGTAAATATTTCAAAAAGCTATTTATAACTGTCGATAATAGTATTATTGTTGCACATATTACAGGCATCATGCTTTTATTACTTAGGAGACTAACTAGTATTGATCGGAGCTTCTTATTTTAGAGGCCAAGGTGCCATTTTTCTTCCACACGCGTAAAACATTAGCCCGGCGACCGGCGGAGAATTTAAATTGCTCTAGGCATTAACTGTTAAAAATGACGGGCTGTGCTTGACTGGTTCGATAGTCTTCGGGAACAGTCTGCTATTCTAGTTCTCGTAATACGTTCGTTCGTGGAGCGCGTAAATCCTACACGCGCGAGCACCTTTTATCTGCGGTGGCCTCGCCAACCGACTAAAAAGGACCGGTTCGCGATTAATCGGTTGACTTAGTCAATAGATTCTCGATGCGATCGTTCTTAACCTAGTTTTCGCAGCCGTAAAATCGCGATCTGTCGTCCCTCAAGACTCGCCGAGACTTCCAACAAAAGATCGTAGCGATCTATCAATATTATCTTAAAGCGTAATATTGATGGATCGATGATATTCATCGACATCTAGAATGGACCGCTGATGGCAATGGTGGGGGTAGAAAGACGATTAGAGTGAGAGGCAGGAATAATAAGATCGTTCTTTCTCTGTTTAATGTTGTTTCTAACTACTGTTGGATTAACAACAACCAATCAGGCTTCAGTAAACAGAGAAAGAACGATCTTATTATTCCTGCCTCTCACTCTAATCGTCTTTCTACCCCCACCATTGCCAGCGGTCCATTCTAGATGTCGATGATGATAGTACACTGAAAAAAGAAATTTACTAAATCTTAATACATATTTCTTCAAATAGTACTCTCTAAATTTCTTGAATAGATTCACTCCAAAAAAGAGAGTAAGATTTCTTTCCTTTGAAATGAATCTCAATCCTAAAAAAAAAAAGTAAAAATCTGCCACTCTTATTCAAGAGTGCAAATTTTTCATTCTTTTTCATTAGTGGCAGTATTTTAACTCTTTTGGAATAAAATTTTACTCCAAAAAATTTAGTACTAAGTAAACATTTATTTACGATAAATAAATATTTACTCAATGAAAAATAATAATTATATCAAATCAACGGTTCCTATATCAAATAAATATATGTTCACATTCGATAAATATTTACTTAAAACTATTCAAAGAAATATTTATTAAAATTTAGTAGATATTTTTTTCAATGTAGCTATGTGCTTTTTATAATTAGATGTGATGAACATAAGAATTTTGTCAGTTATTAAAAATCATAAAATGTAAAAATAGACATCCAATTTTGAATATCGATTACAAAAATATGACATGTAAAATAATATTTCAATAAATTGAAGATTAAAGAGAATCGTTTAAAATTAAATACAGAGTGACTAATATAATTCCGTGCAAGCCAAGACAGGATCTTACGAAAGCAAATTCGGTCACAAAAATTTAAAAAAAGAAAAGACGCAGAAAGCTGAAATGCTTATATTAATTCTTAACATTTGTTGTTGCTTTAGAGAATGTTCATTTAATCTCGAGGTTTCTACACGAAAGGAAAACGAGAATCAACCTGAGCGTAATTATATGTCAAATATAAAAAGTTTTTTAAAAAGTTTGCTTTAGTAACGCAGGTATGTTTACAGAGAAAGGTAAATCTTTGATTATAAAATACATTTAAAGAGGGGATCGTTTCCAGAAAATAAACTTTTAAATAGATGTTTATTGAAAGGGGTATGGTTAAGATTTTTTCGTATTATAATAAAAGAAAGAAAGAATTAAAAAGTTACTCTTATAACAAATAAAATTTTCTCAAAGATATAATAGAAGTAAAACTAGATATTTCCTTTGAGACCACCACTGTGTATTGACTGCCACTCTCAACAATTTTAAAGCACATAACTATTGAAGACTGTTCTTCGTGTTCCCTCGAGGGTTTCACTGTTAAGAATCATACTTACACGACGAAATCCTCAGCGTACACTCATTAAGTGAGTCGTTCTTATTTCTATAGACTTCCAACTTTTTTATCCTCTCGTTGAGAGTCATTCTCAACTCTATTCATTGAAGAGTGTTCTCAGTCATCGAGAGTTGCTCTTGAGAGCGCAGAGAAATGTATTCAAATACATAACGTAAGAAATTTACATATTGCACAATATTGATGCATCTAGGGTAACTCGATCACAATCTATCTTTTTACAAAAACCAACTCCGTATATTTGTGCGAAGAGGAAAAGGTTACGTCCACTTGTGCGGCAAGTTAAATTACCACGTATAAAAAGCTTGAGAAAATGGTTGATGAATATATACATAAAAAGCATGATAAATATAATAAGGCAACACGTATTCCTGACTCTTCCATCGTTCTTGTGTGTGTGTGTGTGTGTGTGTGTGTTTGCACGAATCCCATCATAAATTCACCTATCGTTACCATCCTAGATATCTAACAGACAGACTACGTCGCACCATAATCTCCGTCACGCTATTAGTAAAGTCCCTTCCGGTCTTATCGCATACATGTCTGATAAATTACTCTTTTATAATAGGTACTACATATAGCCATGGTAAAGTCCACAGGATGGTAAATGTGTCATATCAAATATATTGAATATACTTCAGTTAGTTTATTTAAAAGAAAAATAATAGACATGTAATATAATTTATGAAACAAAAAATATATATATATATGTGTATTTATATATTTTTCTCAATTTTAAAAGTAAATGTACTTTCCTCTCTCTAAAATTTCTCCAACATTTTCCTATAAATTCTGCTGCGTTATATTTTACTTGTTATTAACTTCAAATTAAAAATATGAAACTAAAGATATTCGTTATTAATACAGAGAATATATAAACTTTGAGAAGAAAAAGCGTTATTCGCAAATTCCACTCGTCTCTATACGCCGCGCCGGAAGTAGCGGTTTTATTAACCTTTTAGTTCAAGCGATTCGTGTCGCAGAGGGTTAAAGACCGCCATGCAAACGCGAGTCGTGCGTGTGATATCGATCTCGCGTCGAGCGAATCGGCTCCGCACACGTCACGTGGCCGATGTGGAACACGCGTGGAACAGCGTGCTCTCGACGAGCGAGCGACTAAACGCAAGACCCCTTTTCACGCCAACGCGCACGCGATATTACGAACGCTCTCGGACGAGCCAGCGAGGGCCAGCGAACGAACTATGTAACTCTCGACATTTAACATTTATGCGCAACTACATTGTATGATGCACATCATGGAATTTATGTGTGACATTAGCCTCGCGATTCCGAACCCCTGAAGTCATCAAATAGGCTCGAAGAAACGAAATTATTTTTAGAATTTGAAGAAACTTTATAAAATTACACACGAGTCTCTTTAATGAGACGTAATGAACTATTTTCCTATCAACTTGAAGTTGTGTACGATGTCATTTATCTTCTTGTTGGATAATACCATGCAACCATGCGCGAGAGAAAGCAAGAGAAAGGAGTGTGGTTTTTGAATTTTGCATTTCCTCAGCGAGTTCATCTTAAATCTCGTCATTAACATATATTATTAAATATTTAAAAAAATATGTTAATAAAAATGATTAAATCGGATTTATTGAAGCTTAAAGTTCTTTAATGTTTGAGTATTTGAGTTACATGACATTTGTGTATCTCTAAGATTATTCCTTTATAGAGCTTTAATTCTCAAACGTTTATAATAAAACGCGAGTGATAAACCGAAGAGATCGAGAAAGATACTGGCATTTCGATAAAGAGGATACGCAATGTGTATGCAGCTTAACGACTTCCTCTCGAATCACAGTTACAGCCGGCGCGACGAGTTGTGAGGTAACAGCACGCACGGGAAGACATACCCTTTCACTTTGGCATTTCACTCTCGCGAGATCGAGAGGCTGTCGAGATGGCACGAGTCGACGACAGTGAGCGAAAGTACGAAAAGCGATAGTGGAAAAGTCGCATGCGATTACGTCAAAATGGAGCAAATATAAAGCTACTGTTGTTGTATCTATATATAGAATATTCTTATTCCGTCAACTTTTTCGTTACATTTTTAACACGCAACCGCATAACATTTATCATAATCGCATATAAATATTACTTCATTAAAATGCGGAAATTAATTCTTATGTAAAGCCCGTTTTGCTTGAAATAGGTAATTACTCTTTCTTAGAAACAAAATAATTTCCGCAAATAAATGGATAAAATTATAATTTATAATTAATTCAACTTATAATGGTGTATAATTTATTCTTATTTTAAAATGCAAAACGTAAGAATGTACAGTTCATTCTTGTCGTTTTTGCGCGCGTTTTGGTCCACTTCTAAAATATCGATTCGTGCCAATATGCGGAATCCAATATCTGTCTTGAATTGCTATCGTGTGACGCGACGCGACGAAAAGTAAGACTGTCTTACGAAAGATTGACTATTAGAAAGGCTAAAGTATCAAAATACACGGAATAGGAGACTTCGGATAAGCTTCGCGATTTTCATGACATCATTCCATTAAATTGACGCTCTCATTCTCACGTAAACAAATATGTAACAAATATCGTGTTACCAAAAATTTCCCGTTCTTATAAAACTTGCAATATTTTTCTAATTGATAAAAGCTATAATTATAAATGATTTTTATATATTTTTCTATAGCTTTTCATACATGATACGTATAGGCTAAACGTAATTTTCAGATTAACTTTCTAATGTACGGATTGAGATAGATGATTCGAGATAGATTGATGACAGCAACGTTAAAGGAAAGTGTTATTTATAGAATGGGAAAGATTTATCATCATTAGATGTAGTGATAGTTGTATCGACAAACTTGTAGAAGCAAACATAGTCATTGTGCAAACCTCTATATATCCATTTGTAGATCATATCCCTTATAATAATATACATAAGGAAAAGTGATTTAATTAAGGACCAATGGTACCCTCTATTCTAAATCATTAATAAAATAAATCATCTAACATGAACGTGTTGATAATGGCACTTGATAAATGCACGTCAGGAAGGTTATACTTTACATACATACATATATATATATATGCAACGTAATAGCAAAAAATGTAATAGCAAAAAAGCTTAGAGTTAACGGTAATCACAAGTTATTCATATGCTATTTACCAGATAGCTACTATTCATCATGTGTACTCTCTCGAGTCACGATAATTATGTGATTAGTATAATGGAATCTTTTAATTAATATATGTTCTACACACAGATAAAACTAAATCAATACTATGACATATTTTTGAACTAACATATTTTGACTAACGACATATTTTTTCAATTTTCTCATATTAATCTCGTAAACGAAATCGTCATATTGCGTTGAAGTTTCAATCGACAAAAATAACAAATATGATTTTGGACATAATCTTGCTTAATTGAATAAACGCGATTATAAATAAATAAATAAATTTTTTAAATTTCACGAATATTTGAATATATTCGGTGCGTTTCACAGTCGAAAGGTAATATCCAATTCCACAAACCATCCTTATTTTTGTAATTTTTTGAGCAAACGCAGTGTGCTTCGTCAAATACATAATACAATTGCGCGTCTCATTTTCGACGCTATTTGTTGTTTATTGAACAGATGACAATGTTCAATCATTGTTCTCAGCACAATCATTGTCCGGTTTCTATATTGAGAATTTGTCCGATATCTATTGGAAACTAACTCTCTGGAAATTGTGTACGTTTATCTCCTCGGACCGGACTTGGATTTAATGTTAAACATGGTTACCTTGAGCTGCGTCAAACATATGCATACTTGGAATAAAATTTATGCTGGCAGATAATTCAGCGCACGCTATTAAAATATTACTCATATTACTAATTAGTTATTTAATTGTTGGTGCGAGGTATTTATCATTAAGCAACATAAAATATGTAAAATACGTATAATTACTCCGAGAGAAATAAGCTCGAAGTAAATAATTTTCAACAAGATTTACAACTCTTATTTTTTAAATAAAAACAAAATTTTTAACCAAAATTTATTTACAATACGGAATAATACGTCTTAATGTTTATAATAGATTTTATAAAAATTATGTAATGAAATACTTTAAATTTAATGATTTATTTACGTTATTTTGTAATAAAAATAATAAAAAAAAACTTATTTTTTCCTGGAAAATTATTAAATATTAGGTCCCTACTACACAAATTTTTGATTTATTTCATATCATTGTGACGTACAAACGGTTACTTCATAATAAAAGATCTTATGACATGAGGTGATCTCTGTAAAGAAAATCTTAGTAACAGATGGATAATCGCATAAGAGCTGAATAAATCTCGATTTTAGAAAGGTCTTTGGTGCAATAACAACGTAAGTGGATTTATGCTCTTATTGCGCTCGACTGCCCAGATCAGAGAGTTTCCTACTATGTAATTATGTAACATGCAAGACAGCCGTCGTCTTACTCCTGTATAACGCGAGATACGCTTTCGTCTCCGCAACGATAGAACACGCGGGAGCTCGAACACAGTTTACTTTCGCTGTTTAAGGCACGTCCACACATTTTTCATAGCTTTGGATAAATGGCACAGAGGTCGCATAGGGTAATCCTCTTGGTTAGACGTAACTCTATTTTGTAAAGTGTGTCAAACTTTTCGACGTTGCAACGACTAAAACGCAATTATCACATCACGTTTCCACAATATATAGCGACTTTTAAAAAAATAATTAGAAAATTTATAATTTTAAAAAAATAAATATATTATATATATAAGTTTGTAATATAAAATTAACATCTGTTACAGCATACGACGATTTGTCAATCGATAAATGTAAAATAAGCCTTTAAATAATCTGTATTTTTTAACTTTTTTCACTATTCCTATCAAAGATATTAACATCAATTTCAAGGAAAAAAGAGATATCAATAACACCACAAACGACAGGTATACACTGCGATTGATTTAAACAGCGGTCGTTGCGAGATAAAGCCAATCGATAGGCAATTAGATGGCTCGCGTTCGCGCCGAACGAAAAAATAATTATCACAACTATTCAAACCGTTGAACCGATCGTTATAAACGCACACTAATAATTATCAACATTTCCCCGGAACATTGACGCAAACAAATTACGAAATTATATATTTTATTTAGTTTTTCATTCAAAAGTTGATGGACTAATTTGAGATACCCGGACGCAACATATTAATTATACAATAATAATGATACGCGATGTTTTGGAGGCATAAGCATATTTTGATTTTAGCATAATTAATAACATGCCTCTGATTGTTAAAATATCGTAATTCACAACTAAAGTGTTATATGTGCTTTAATCTTTTATTTATTTATTGTTATATATGCACGTTCATTTGACTTGGTGTTCTCTCAAGGCTAATAGCATCTTTATAAGTGTATGTAATACACACTTCGTCACATGTATGCATTTTATTTCGACAAGTCATTGAAATCTTGTCTTAACGTAAGTTTTAAAACGTTTTATTATCTAGACTGAGATATTTTATTGTTTGTTCAATATTTCAGGCTGTTATCTAGATTGAGATATTTTATTGTTTGTGTTCAATATTTTAATATCTGACTTACGATTTAAATATTCTGCTAAATACGATAGATTGGTTGATGATTTTTATTTCTGGACTTAATTTAAATTTTAAATTTGCGATATATTTTCGGTTCTATATCTCTTATATATTCTTACATTGTCGATTGTAATGTAATGCTCAATATTTAATTTATTGACTTTTTTATTCTACACTGATTTTGTTCGACCCAAATTCTGGTCTGTATATATTTTTTATTAATATACAGGGTGTCCCAAAGTAAAACAAAGTTCTGAGAATTTTTTCAGAATTTTTTATCAACTTTTTAGTATTGCGTTTTCTTATTTTTACCAACATGAGAAAATACGGTACTAAAACATTTTGAAAAAATTCTGAAAAAATTTTCAGAACTTTATGAGAAGAAAATAAATGATTTTTGTCTCTTGCAACTTTTCTATAAAGTTGATAGTTTTTGACTAAAAAATTATCCAAGACCAATATTTGGCAATTTTTAATAATTAATATCTTGTTAACTATCGCGAAAATTGCAAAATGGTACAGGACTTTTCGACTCAGTTTAGTCCACTCTATTTACACAAAAGCGATTGGCAAAAACTTTCAGGACACCCTGTATACAATTTTTATATATTATTATTTTGTATTGGTTTGTACATCGATTTGTATTTTAATTTTAAATTATATATTCGTGCAGTAATAAAGTCACGAAATAAATCGGGCAATCTTGTCTGAATCTCATCGCTCTCGTACGTCTAGCTTGTTTACTCAATCTTTCAGGAATTTCACACCGTATCCATTTCAGGTACTCGGCGCTTGCTCAGACGTTTCCTTCGACATTCTTCTTACCCTATTTTCCGAATAAACTGTGTGGTTCATGAAAAATACGATCGGATTCTACCATCCTGTGCTACGACACTATTTCCATCGGATATGGGATCTCCTCGTCTGGCGCTTTACTGAAACTTTGATGTAACGAAAAGCGATTACGCGCGGTCTCGCGCGTACGCCGGCGATGACGCATTAATCGCAATGACACTTTAATACCGGGGAGGACGTGGATATTTATGCGTTGGCTTTATCGCGGTGCAAATATTAACGGCTGCGTGAACCTGTTTCCACCTAAACACAATTGCGTCGAAATTACGTTCACAAAAAAGAGCTTCTCAAAAACAGCGAGGAACAAGTATAGATTTCTTTTTCGAACTTTTTTTAGAACCTTTTTTAAAAAAAGTTATTAAAAAAATCTTTACGCAAAGTCCAGTAATAAAGAATAAAACATCGAAATTCAGAATTGAATAATAGTTGCACTGTTCGTTAACATCATTTTTACAACATGATTAAAAGTAACTATAATTAATTACAAAATTACCGTTTTTATAAAATATGTATGAGAATATAACCGGATATGCCATATGACTAGATATGAGCAATTTAGAATTTACACAATAAGCCATGTCGCTCAAAATTTAGTTGCAGTAGATTATTCAAATACGAATTTGCATGTTACATGGTTTTACGTCACGTTTAATAAACGATAATGTAATATAATATGTTTTTGTTTGGCTAAGAGTCCAGTTTTGCAATCTTTGAATGTATATGTACAGAATGAGTCATCTTGAATCCAACAATAAAAACATTTACAATACAGATTGCATCGCATGTTGCCATTATATCAAATAACGACTTCTCTAAAAGTGTCTATATACTTTTAAAAATAAGGCTAGTTTACATACAAAGACAATTTAAAGATTACATCTATATATATATACTATAAATACATAGAATAGATCAAAAGTATTAATAGTATTATATAAAATATTTCAGAAAACTTGGAAGGAAAATAGTTCTATTTCTGTACCTATTAAAAAGTAAGAGAGGAAAAATATACATAATTCTAAATCACTTAATTTAATACCTCAAAGACCAGATGCTCAGAAGCGAGACGTTCTATTGGTTTGATAATGGTGAAATGACTTGAGATAAAAGCAAGTAGAAGTTGTTTCAATCATCTCGCTGGCACGCAGAGAATTCTTCAACTGTCACGTTTAAAGAATCGTAATCAAAAAATATTTTGTTAGTTATCTTCTAGTCTCAAATATAATATATCGATTCTACTTTTCGTAGATATGAGAATTATTATTTTAAACATAAATCAAATTTTACGATTTAAAACTTCCGATTTCAAACGTCATGAACTTTACACAATAGCCTGAAATTACTTATGTTTTATATACGCCAATAGACATGGAATGTAATAGTGTAGGTGTAGATAAATTGTTATATTTTTAGAAGTTTTATTCTTCAGCCTTTTATTCGGCTAGATTGACGATTTCGCTCATGCGAGCGCTCGAGAATCTCACGTAAATTCTTTGTTCTCATCGGACGTGTCGAACGCAAGCACAGTTCATCATTGAAATGGATTTTCGATCAGTTCATATTGAAAAGGGCGTTGATTATTATGGCAACGAGAGAGCAAATTTATTGGACAATCAGAATAATGTAATAAATATCACTTAAAGTAATGATTATATGCATTTTACTATTTAGTACATTATTACATCACTTTGATCATTATCAATAAACGATAGCCACTCATTTTATTATGCCAGATTAAATAACTTTTGCACTTTTAAGCTTATTAAAGTTCCTAAACTTTCGTGTTTTCTAATATAACAAACTTTCTTCAACTTATAAAGAACTTATTTTCAAATAGCCAGAATTTCAATAATCATTTCAAAAAAACAAAGTTCTGCCATTATTAAACCAGATATATGTACTTAAATAAAAATACATTCTCATAAGAATAAGCTTCAGCAATTAGTGGTACAGCGGAAGCTGGTAATTAAAATAACCTAATTTTAACTGTCGTAATAAATCATATATATGTGACGTGTTCGACTGCTGATTTAGTATCAAAACTTCTCTCTCTCTCTCTCTCTCTCTCTCTCTCTCTCTCTCTCTCTCTTTTTATCAATTAGAAAGCGACAGAGAACGAAAATAAAAACACAGGATATCACGCAGGCCATAAATGACGGACCGATTTGATTTCCGAAGTCAGCGCGGGCGGGACAGAATTTTAATTACTCGCTTGTCCTACAGAAAATTGATGTTCCTCCATTTCGTCTCTCTCCCCTCTTTTTCTTTCTAGCGCGATCCACGCATTGTCCTCTCCTTTTCCACCAGCATCCATCGATAGAAACGCTGCGTTACGTGAAATCAATGGGCCGTCCGTATGCGACGCGCGTTTCATTTTGCCGACAGTCGAAGCACGAGAAAATTTTGAAGAATGTTTCATAAAAACGCGCGCACGTGTGTATGTGTGTGTGTGTAATTGTATATTTATACAGCGTCATTACATATTTATATAACAGAGATCTACTTTTACAATTTTATTCTATTTTATAGAGATCGCTAATTTTATTGGTGAATTTATTCTACCTCCTCAGTTATCAATGTTAGATATTCTAACCCTCTGGAGCTGACAGTGAATCTATTGAACCTACTCAATTATTTAAATCCACAAGCTATGAAAAATGTCAAACAATTTAATTTTCTTTGTGTTACATCTGTAAAAAAATTGTGGATTATATATTCCGAGAGGTTGATCAAACACTGAGGTAATTCAACGGCAAACAAAATTTTGGATAATCAAAGGTAATTTTTTAGCGTTCTCAAGTACCTTTTTATTTATACTTAACTTGATTAATCGCAAAATTTTTAATTTAACGCTACGTTGTGGTATCGTTTAACAAAGACTTACTATTGGTGTTTTTTTTAAAAATACTTTTTTATTTTATAAAATATCTATTAAAATTTATATTCAATTGGATATTGTTTTGTTAGTATAAAAAAATCTCAAACGTGCGAGTAGTCGAACTTGTTACTATTTATTTATATATATATAATACATATTCTGTTTGCGAAATTTTTCTATTTTTGTATTCCTGTATGCAATAAATATTTATTTCGTAAAATTGCGTTTTTTTTTCTATAAACGGTAAAAATCTAAAATCGATGTTCTCGTAAATACTTGTTATAGTGGTCTATAAAGATATTCTAGGGACGCCGAGTGGCTCGCTCAGTGAGATTGACTTGCAATCTGTGGATCCAGGTTTGATCTCACCTACGTCCCGCAATTTTTCGCGTTCGCCGTTCGGATTCGGCGTTAAACTGTAGGTTCCCTCGAGTGTTGACAAACTTTAAACAGTAGGAATATGCCATTACTATCAAACGCAAAAACATAAACGAGCTTCTGTCCCTAAAAGGCGAAAAAGCTAAAACTGATACGCATGGTACTGTGACCCAATAATAGGGTCGGAAAACCATACAGAGGAATTTACCAAGACTGAGGTATTCTAGAGTGATCTAAAGAAATAATATTTTATATACTCGCATAAGGTAATCTTAGATGAGCAAAGTAAATTTGGAAAGGTCTCGGATAATCTCAGAAAATATCACGTAATTTTAAATAGTCTCAGGTAATCTTGGGTAATATGAGGTAGTATTTAATAATCTGGAATAATTTGAGTTAATATTAGGCGATCTTAAGTAATCCGAGGTAATTTAAAGGTAATCCGTATCAAGAGTAACTTTTGTACACTATAATCGTTGACCAACCCCTCGAATTATTCTTATTAAAATGTACTCAATATTCATTCTTTTTTATATAAGTTATGTCATCATTTTGGTTCCTTGAAATTGATTAATCTTTCAATTAACATAAATTACATTAGCATAAATTAACACAAATTAGTTTTATAGATCCAATATCAATAAATGTGTCACAGAGTTTGATGTCAGCTCTAAAGGTTTAACAGTCAGATCTCAAGAAAAAAAATTTCTCTTGTTTCCATTCCGCGCTTGACAGATTACACAAAGTAGACACTGGCTGCATGTCACTTTCTTCGCTCACGTCTTGCGCAATACGTTGTTCCCCTCTGTCATCGACGAAGTTGCGAGCTGCCGGAAGTGGCAATCTCGATGTATCGCATTGACACGTATGCTTTTGAATAATTAACCACTGTCAATGACAGGATCGCAGGGAACGTCGCTCTCGAACGAGTGTCTAATTAAGCTCTCCTCGGTACTCCACCGACAAACGCGGTTAACTTTGTCATGACGCGGCGCGGCAATTTTCAAAGGCCCGCTGGCTCTCGACGCGCATTTAGGGCTAAATGTGGCCGTCCGAGTCATGTTGCCATAAATGCATGGAGAAACGCGCCGGAAACCGACAACGTCTGACAGATGCATAAACCTTAAAGAGAAATAAATTCAATTTCTTTGCGACTCCTATCCATCTCCGTTATAGTATCTCCAATAAAACTAGTCATTAATAAGAAAAGAATCGTATTATACACGATAATTTTATACACGGAAAAAATGATGCACTAATAGCGTTAATAACAATAATCTAATTGAAAATAATCTTGTTAATTCAATAATAGTATAATATTAAACCTATGATTTTTTCCTGTTAAATTACTTTCGTTGTAAAAATTATTAAAAATTTTGCGTTCTTTTTGTATGATACAATTCTAATAATTTATTAAAACGCAAGCAATCCAGCAGGAAAAAAAATGCATTGTGCGGCTTCAATAAAACAAATCAGCCATGCTCTTATTTTAATAAAATATTATTTGTTTTATTAGTACTGTCATTAAATCAACAAGATTACTTTGAATTAAACTGCTGTTGGTTAATATTGTTAATACATAATTTTTTCCGTGCATTACAATAAAGGGTGATTTGTAACGCGGCGATACTATCATTGATTGTAACTATTCTTTTTATCTGAACATGCGATCCAAGATAGCAATCGTATAACTTTTCATAGAGCAGAAACGTGTAAAAAGCTAACATTTTCTCATTGATGATAATGGAAAAAATTTCCACTTTTCACGTTTCTATTCCATTGTGAGGTTGCCATATTAAAATTTTCAGAACTAGAACTTACAAGCCTGAAACCCGGACGCTTATAATTCGGATACCTTTGAAAAATCTCCCTAGGGATGCCCTAAAAAAGGATGCTATTCAAGAAAGAGGACGGAGGGCAACCCTACATGGAGAAAAATGTAAAGTAATAAACGCTAGAATTCCAGTAAATTTTATGGAATTGGCAGATCCATATAGGAACAGGCGCTCACTTATATAAAATTTACTTTACATTTCTGATAAATGAGCGATCGTCGTATAGTCAGAATGTAAGGTATTTTTTACATTTCATAAAGTAAATGTTGAGAATTGTTCGTGCTTAGTCTTGAGAATAGTATGATTTACTTTACTGCAAGGTAATAAAGTTACTTGAATGGATTTACTATAATTGTTTTGTACTTTTTACCTTACACTTTCGTTATTTTTATTTTCAAGCAAATGTAAAGTTCTCTCTAAAATTTTTGAAGTGAAATCAAATTCTAAAGAATAAAATCTCACATTTAAAAATTGATATTTGAGCCACTCTTTTTCAACAATGACTCAACTGTCACTTCTTTGTAACTCTTTAGAATAGATTCCACTCCACAAAGACTTTAAGAGTTTGTTTGGCAAAAATAGCCAGAATATTTTCACTAGTTTTCCAAAAATTACTCAACTATTTTTCTCCATGTATACTCCAGAAAAATTCTTGAAAATTCTTAGTTTAATATTATTCCAAGAAAAATTACACGATCACCACCCGGAACAAGAATCATTCGTCGAGACAGTTTTGGAGCGATTGGTACCGAAGTCATATATTCGAGAGACGAATATAAATTTCCCTCCGAATAGCTCATTTACGATCGCGTATACCACGATGTTCCCGCAGGAACCAATGGTACCGATCGCGTAAATGCTCCTGTTTACCACCGAGAAGACAATAAACAGGAATACGCAAACATCACCGACGACTTGTGTTTGCGCCCTCCCTGAAGGCGCGACAACGTTCTGGAAGCTTCGTGGAATTCTCTTTCAGGGCCGGAGACCATCTATACCACATGGAAAACGTGATTACAGCCGTAACCATTCAACACAACGGGCAGGGACGGAGATGGGAGAAAGGAAGGCTCCGACCGTGTCATTGTTCCCGGGAACCCGGGAATTCTTCAACGATCAAAAGCGACGCGCCGAGTCGTGGAATTTTCATCATTGAGAAGTCGCCGTGAAGCGAATGGGAAAGCGAGAGAATTCGATGAGATTCGACGAAATTGGGGCCCCTCGAGATGTTAACGCGTGGGAGAAAATACAACTCGACACGGTATCTCGATTGATGCGAGTGCTGACGAGAGTAGTGACGCACGACTATAATTCTACTTAACGCGGACGCGATTCGGAATCGCAAATCGCACAAACCGTACTCGCACAAGCCGTTCACGTTTCACGACGTTTTAACGCATCTCATCTACTTTAATGACGGAAAATTTTCGTTCAAGTTCGTGCAGAGTAAAGGCTACGGCACACAAAAGAACGTGAGGCAGTAAACGAAACCGGCCAATCACATTAGAGAACGTAAAGCAACCCTATTAGATATCAAAGAAGCAATAGTAATCCAGTCTCTTGAGTTAAATAACATTTGATTATTTTTAACTCCCATGCACACACACACTGAAAAAAGAATCTCGTTGCGTTAACTGTAATTCTGGTTAAAAATAGAAAAATGTCAGAATTTTCTGGTTGAATCTATCAGAATTCTAGTTAAGATAACATACTTCTAATTGATATGATTAGAATCTTTTCGTTCGTTCATTTTCACACAGAAATTTTTCTCAATGTGTGTCGAAATGTGAATCACTCCATTTCTGTGATTATTTTCAATGTAAACGTCCATATTAACGTATGCATTTAATAAATAATAAATTAAGAGTCAAATTTAATAATAATTTTCTTCAATTAAATTGCATAACTCAATCGTTTTAGTTAAATTAACGATATATCGAGTAAGAGCAGACTTATAGAAATGATTAAAAATAACTCAAATTGAGTATAATTTGACGTTATGAATTTAACAATGAATAACGTAAGCAGTAACGAATCTAAAATGTAATTTCCTTACTGCTTACGTCTTGCTGCCTAAAGTTTTTTTTGTGTGCCACGATCTTAAAGTTGAAAAATTTCCCAAAGTATTTGCGATTCGCCTTGGGCGTCACTAAAGATCTTCCTCCAATTTTCTTTCCACATGTTCGTGTTTCAATGTGTTCATTGTATTCGTTTCCCCATTTATTCTATCCCGTCACACACTTTTCGTTATTCCATTATTCCCTCATAAAGAAACGCCGGTTCTTTCTTCCGAGAAAGGAAGACCCAAAAGAAGACTGATTGAAAACCGTAAAATAAACCGTCTCTAAAAATAAAAGAATATTATACCCCTCGTAGAGCAATAACCAAGAGTGAGGTTCTGAGATGCGACTCCGGAAACCGAAAGTCATTTGGCAGCCGAAAATTCTCGAAAAATCGACGAAGCATATCCTGTACCGCCTTTTTTTTTTTTTAACCAGGCTATGAAAAAACTCACCGTAAACACGAGGATAATCCGTGCGCTGCCGAATAAATGTTTGAGCTTCCCGTTTGTGTCTCCCTTCAATCGCGGTACACTCCGCGGCACATGTTACAAGAAAAAAAAACCTCACGACGCGCGCGACGTCGTTTAAATCTACGCCGGAGCGAAGAACGGAGGATGCTCCGATTTTACCTTTTCACTTTCGTCCTTTCGCCTCCCGCTCTCTCTCTCTCTTTCTCGCGCTCTTTCTCTCTCCTTCTCTCTCCCTCGACCCTCGGCACTGACGAGATTCTCTCTTTCTCTCCGATTCTCGCGCGCACTTCTCAACCGTCGTTGTCGTTAGGTTAGGTCGCCGGTTCGTCGCGCAGGCAGGCAAGCAGGCAGGCAGGCAGGCAGACAGGCAAGGCAGGCCAAAAAATCCGAGAGGGTCTCGTTTCTCTCCTTCTTCCACTCTCACTCTTCTGCACTCTCGATCGAATATATATCGGTCCTTCTCCCTTTCACTCACAAATCGTGTCCCTTTTCGAAGGATGTCCGACAGGCAGGTACGCTACCGCTCCTTTCTTTCTTCCTCTCTCTCTCTCTCTCTCCTCCTTACTCCAGGATCGTCGCCCTGCGATATCGTCGGGATAGAAAAGTATAAAAAAAAGCAAAAAAACAACGCACAATGCACAAGTCGAGTTCGCGACGTCGCGTCTGTCTTTCGGAGCACCGGTGTTACTCGGCTCGCGCTGCTCTTGGCGGAGTATTTCTCCTCTCTCTCTCTCTCTCTCTCTCTCTCTCTCTCTCTCTCTCTCTGCCTCTCTTTCTCGATTTCGAGAAGGAGATTGTCGATCGAGCGAGCGTTTACACCGGCCGCTAAAATGTCAACAATGTCGCCGGGAGTAACGCGCACGAACGCCGTATATGTACAATACACAACGCTCGGTTTTGTTACCCCGCACCGTTCTCTCCCTCTTTCACGCGCGCGCAGATCCTGCCGCCGTCCTTTGTTCCTCACGTCTCGGCCGCTGCTACGTGACTGACCGCTTCGTGCGCGCCCGATGCATACGAGCCGCGCCGGAGACACCCGAGGTAGGATCCCGACGGTTCGTCGATCGGAAACGACCCTCGACGCGGAGAGCCGAGGGAGAAGAACCTTCCTTTGTTCAGGCAAGACCGAGCGGCACGACGACGATGACTGCGACGACCAAGACGACTCGTAACATAGTCTCTGCTCTCTTCTTCTCTCTCTCTTCCTCTCTTCTCCTCCCCCGATGCGCTTTTCTCTCGTATTATTTTGATCCTTCTCTTTCGCTCCCTTTTGCGCGTATGCACATGCCACACTCACGCACTCCTCTCGCTCTCTCTCTTTCTCTCTCTCACTCTTTCACTCGTTCTCTCTCGCGCTCCCCCTCTTACTTCACGTCGGCGATGCGAACGATCGCGCGGTCTGTTGGTAACTGAAACGACGCTCTAACGG